>NC_143395.1:47408914-47719784 GCF_052110815.1 Crocodylus siamensis | reverse complement strand
TATTTAAAGAATGACTTTTTGTTATCTTTAACTTTTGCTGCCAGCCTAAGCTCCATTTCCACTTCATCAGTCCCTCCCTAACTAATCTCCTGAGCTTTTTCAAGTTGGCCTTCCTGAAGTCTAACACTTCAGCCTTACAAGTTTTCTTCCTCACTTTTCACCGGATAGTGAACTCTATCAATAGGTAGTCACTATCCCCTAGGTTACCTTGTTGAGTAGCACAGGACCAGTTGAAGGGCCAGGTGACTAGCATAGAACCAGTCTGCAGGCTGGATTGGGACCACAGACCACTTCTGTGCACCAGACCTATCTGCAGAGCAGCTGGGTGCACTAAATCTAGTGCAAGCACCACATGCAATACATGCCAAGCTAGCCCTGTGCACCACATGCAATGCCCTTACTGGATCCACACTGTATGATACAGTGTGTTGTTTTGACAGAGCTTTATTTTTTGTTATTAGAACCTATCTGCCAGGAGAGCTATGTTAATGTACATATTGTGGTGTTTCTGTTAGAGAAAGCAGATTGAAGTGCATGTTGTACCTGGAAAAGAAGATGAAGAGGCTTCAATCTTCTTTCTCTAACAGAAACACCACAATTTGTACATTAATGTACCCTTCAGAGTTCATTCTTCAGTCGCAAGCCAGAAGCTGAGAGGATTTCATCTCTCACACAAATGAGCCTTACTTTTATTATGAAAAGTTCATAGTGATATGTAGTATTGTCAACCAAAATCTTCATCCTGGAACTGTACAAAAATATTTCAGATATGCTTGGTTTAGGCAACTGAATACTTTGGAGTATGAGAGACCTTGATCTTGACACAATATTAAATAGCTAGTGAAGGTAGAGAAGGAAAGGCAGGTTTGATATGCTTATGGTATTGCTAAGGAAAAATGTTGAAGCCTCTTCCTTTCCTACCAGGAGTACCAGTACTAATGGTGCAGGATAAATTCGGTAAAATGTTCAATTAACAAAATATAAAGTAACAAAGAGCTTCTTCTCTGAAAGGTATTAAGCATCTCTAACAATTTGTGTTTTTTAATGACTTATATGTCATTATATGTTTCTACTTGTGGGTCCCCTAGTGCTACTGACCTGTGGGTAACTTGTAAAATGTCAGTGCACTCCAGAATGAGGTGCCCTTGTAAAGCCAAAAATATTTGGAGGTAAGGATATGACAGATTATCCACTCCCCAGTCACTCTAGTTTCTTCCCCTCCATGGCTATCTGTCTACTCCCAGAGACATAGAGAAAAAGATCTTTCAGGTTTCAGTGATGTATTTCATGCCATTTTTATCTTCCTGTAGTTGTCAGACCACCGCCTTGGGAAAACCACTCCCTGGTTCTTTTTCTCTTCATATGATACTTCTATAAATCAGTCCTGAAAGAACAGACATATTTAACTTCAGGCATTTTTCATAAGTGAAGCTTATGAAAAGCTTACAAAAACAGGAAAAAGAGCTCACTGCTAGGATTAGCCTCTTTATGTGCATCCAGCAACACTGTATTTACTTGCACACCATACATACCCAAAGAAGACAGGCACCTTGTTTTTCAAAGGAAGAATGCTGGGGGGGAGGCAGATTTTCTAGTGTTACGGACTCAAGGTGGTTTTTTTCGATAGTCTGGGTTGCAAAATGGCTGGTGGCTTCTATCTTAGCTAGCAAGCAGAGAGCAGCCATGAAAGGGTTAATACTGGACTCTACCTCAGAAAGAAACTTCTTCTGTTGTTGTTAGTTTTATATTTATGTGAATAATAGCAAGGACATCCCCTAATCTTTTTGTAAATGCTGGAGATCAGTGTAAATGGCATAAGGTTTCCATTAGATGTAGTAAATATAAACCGAAATGTATGTCTGACTATTTCTAGTTTAACTGGACTGGAAGAGCTTATGCTTATGCTTATGCTAAGTATAATGTGGCCCTTATGATTTACTTCCAAAGGGGTTTTCATTACAGAAACCTGTAGAGCTGCTACGTAGTATCCTGTACACACCTTTACTAAAAATGACTCTGTGGAGTTGGCATCTGGAGTGACAATTCAGTTTAGGAGAACAGTTTTGTACGTCTAGCAGCCTATCATCAGGTGGAAGTTATACAACTAACTAGAATCCCATTAAGTAAAAGAATATAAAGAGGCCATCTTAATGGAGCAAGAAAAATCAATTTCTAGTAAATGTGGTTGTTTGAAGGTGTTGCCTCTCTACATGGACCTTATATACATCTAAAATAAATAAATAAATAGTGTTTAGCATGCCAACCTATCTTGCTCTCTACCTTGGAGTTCTAGCATTCCTCGATTTAGCAGAAGGAAATGAAGCAGCTGGGTACCACAGTCTCTTACAACTGGTTTTTGATTGGTTTTTGATATTTGGTGTCCTGAGGGTGAAAAGAGAAGGCATTAATTCAATCTTGAGTTGCACTATTTTTTCTGGAAAGTTTCCAAACCCCAACATCACCTAATGGTATATCTCCTAAGGGTGACTATGCAGTTGCTACTGTGAATCTTTTATTTTCCTTTCTATTTACCATATACACTTTGCTAATTGAACTCATGCTAGAAAATCATGTTGTAACTGCTGCAGAAAAGCCTGAAATGATCAATAATACAACATATACTCATAGTAAAACTTATTTATGAAGGTTATTAATTATGGCTTCTATGCCAAATCCAGACAACTTTTTTCCCCTTGAAAAATAAAAATGATTTTCAACAAAAAGGTTTTATACTCAATAACAACATCCTTAACAGGGATGTAAGATTGATATTATTTAATTACTATTTATTCATTTTAATGGTTATTACTCACCATAGATATTTACAAAAGCATTTGTATATTGAACTACTGAAGAAACAATTTTCTTCATTAGCATCTGTCAGTATTCCAAATGAATAACACTGAGGTGCTATTGTTTGAAACTATGCTCTATTTTTTTCAATGGATAAACTAAGTTCTTAAATTAATAATTGATTTCTCCACTGTTACATCATACTGCATGATTGTTAACATATATATGCACATAATTCTTGTCAGTAGGCTGCATAATATTTTAAATGGTGCTTTGCAAATTTAGCATGAATATATTAATACATAATTACTTTTTGCAACCTAATAAGCTTCTGTATTTATCAGTCTTCTAAATTAAGGCATATTATATTTCCTCCTTAGGGATATGATGATGGATATGGGGGTGAATATGATGATCCAAGCTATGAGGCATATGATAACAGTTATGCCACCCAAACACAGAGGTAAGCTTTTGAAATTTTTTAAGACCTGTTTTCCACTGCATTTTTTCTTTTTGTAATATGAATTTCAAATCTTAATTTCTAACAATAAGCAGCTTTTCATAAACTCTCCATATTCTTAAATAGCTATTAAAACATCTCAGCGACTTGGACAAGGGGGGAAAAGCACCTTGTTCAAATTCACAGATGACAATAAAATGTGGGGAGAAGTGGGTATGCTGGAGGAGAGGGACAGGCTGCAATTGGACCTAGACAGGTTACAGGGGTGGGTGGATGAGACTAGGATGGGATTTAACACTGACAAGTGCAAGGTGCTGCAGCTGGGGAGGAAGAACCAGCAGCATACCTACAGGCTGGGGAACTCCCTTCTTGTCAGTACAGAGGCAGAAAAGGATCTTGGAGTCATCTTTGATGCCAGAATGAACATGGGCCGACAGTGTGGGGACGCGGTCAGGAAAGCCAGCCACACCTTGTCATGCATCCACAGATGCATCTCGAGCATGTTCAAGGCGGTGATCCTCCCCCTCTATGTGACACTGGTCAGGCTGCAGCTGGAGTACTGCGTCCAATTCTGGGCACCGCACTTCAGGAGGGATGTGGACAGCATCAGGAGGGTCCAGAGGAGGCATCCTTTCCTGCCCAGGGCAGGGGGTCAGACTATATGATCTACTTAGGTCCCTTCCATCCCTACCAACCAACTATGAAACTATGAAAAGTCAGTAACAAAGACTGTCAGAGCTGGCATGGAAGATAACCCAAATTAAGCCAAAAGCATAAAATGCAGTTGTAAAATAATTTCACATCATAGCCTCATTTTGGAAACAAATCCAACTGACTTTCTTTCTGTTTTTCTTTCTTTGTTTCTTTGTTTCTCAGAATGTTAAGGCTTCAAGGCAGTGGATAAGTCCTTATTTTATTACTGCTTTTAGCATATTATAGACACCACCAGAAACAAATAATAGATAATGATAATGATAACGATGATGGTAAACCCTTCTGACTGGTTATCATAGATTTAAAAATAAATGTAGAACTTTAAATATTCTTCAATCTTGTAAATTTGATTTGAGTTTACTTAAACTGAATGATGCAGTTTGATCGTCTGAGATGATTCATGATCATAAAATGAGTTACTGTTATATTATTGCACCATTTTTCAGTTGTGGGGGAAAAACATTGATTCTTTAGTTATTGCAGAAAAATATCTCTTGTAGAAAGTTTGTATACTTCTTAAGTACTAGAAACCATTTCAATAACTGAGGCCCCCTCTGTGCATACAGGTAAGGCATGATTGGATCTAATGTGTGATACACATCCTTGTTCCTCCTGCTATGCTACACTTGCACGGCAAGAGGTGCAACTGTGGGATTGTATATTAGATCCAATCAGACCATATTGCCAAAGCAAAGGGAGGCCAATCCTGGGCTCCCCCTACACTGGCAAGAAGCAAGAAGCCCCTGTTGCTGACTTCCTCATGCATAGCTGCCACTGAGAGCCCCACAACTAACAGGGCTCCCGAATCAGGCTGCGCCTCATGCACAACAGGGTCCAAGAGCCCTGTCAGTTGCATGGTTCTTGGTCTCAGCTACATGTGAGGTGCAGCCTAGACCTGGAGTTCTATAAGTTGTGGGCTCTCTTGGTCCCACTGAGGGTGAGAAGGTGGACTGACAGTCCCATGTGGGCTGGGAGTTTCCCACAACACCTCTCCCAGCCTTGGGAACCACAGAAGCTGCAATTCCCAGGGCTCAGGGTTTTCACATTGGGCAAGGTATAACCCTGCAGCTGGGAGCCCTGTCAGCTGACAGGGCTCCCAACCACAGGGGAGACCCTGTTGCATGTGTAAATTAAAGCTCCAAAACAACCAACTATAAAGTTAGTACACATTTTGGAGGTTTAACTTGATAGCTAGTTGGAGCTTTTTATCATGTGATAGTTACTTTGTATGTGTAGCTGGTCTTAAGGTCATTGCAGAATTAACCAATTAATTGCACAATATCTGTAACATGTAGAGGGGGCCTGAAACGGTTCAATCGAAATACCTACCTCAGAGTTAATTGGTTACCTCAACTTATTTACACCCAGCTCCTGCTCCACCTATTAAGCATCTAAGGCCTATTCTAACCTCTTCATATCCAAGGAAAAAAGTTTCACGTGCCTACATTTCTAACTTAACTTAAACACTGTCTTCCTTACCTAAGTCACAAAAAGAAAGAGGGACCTGGGTTCTAAGCTCCACCCAGACTGGAAGGATATGACCACACACTTCCTATTACCCAGGGGAGTACACTAACTACTAGGCTATAAGATAGGCAGGGCTGAAGACATCCTTCACCCATTCTGAAACCAGACCACTGGAGAGAAAGGAGTACAAGAGTCATGGGACCAAAAGGAGATGGAGTCTGAGTCTATACCACATTGAGATGAACACTCTCTGGGAGAAGAGGTGTCCTGGATTCTGTCTGCTACTCTAAGAGCTGTTTATACTTCATGATTTTGTAATGAAAAATCCTTTTCCTCCACCTCCATCATCCTGGTGCATGTAAGCACCTCCATTCTAGGCAGCTGGGATCAGAGACAATAGAACCACATAATGAATGGCTCTGAATCTGGTTTTTGAACACACCACACATACCTCATTTCTTATAGGTTGGCTGTAGGTGGCCTCCAGTCTGTTGCTTTTGCTGTTTGCCCATGTATGAAGCTGCCCATTATAAAAAATGGGAGAACTGTGCACCTCTTTGGCTGAAGTAGAATTGTTCCACAAAGGCAAGATCCATATTTTTAAGAACAAGCAACCACGTAGGCCTAAACTTCTAATAGGTACATGTGGAGTTGGGTCTTAATGTCTCCAAAATAGGGAAGGCCTGAAGTAGTTACTGAAAGCAACTGATTTGCTGTTAGTTACTCTCTCAATAATATTCAGAATCAGTATTTTACTATGAAGGCCATAAAACTACCCAAACTGATTTAAGTCTGTTCTATGTCCTCACAGAACAAGTGTAAATCGGCTTAGGTACTTTTATTGTCCTTCATATTAAAATAAGGGAAATAAGCCTCATGATACAGTGATGGTATGGTTTTATATGACTGGGATAGCTAAAAAAAAAGATAAATTTATCCATTTGATTACAAGACACAGCAGATTTGGAATGAACCTCCATGAGACATAATACATATCCTATAAATATAGCTCGGAATTTCATCAAGTTGAAATCTATTTTTCAACTGGCCGGTCAGAGGACACCACTAGTAGCAGTGAAAAAACATTATGAAGCATCAAATGAAGGTTTAAAGGGAAAAGAATAAATCTTTCACTGAATTAGCATAGTTCCTAGGAAACAACTAAGGAAATAAACATTCATGTACAAAGTTGTGTTCCTTAAAGGTTGTGGGCCTAAAATTACTGAGTTTGCAAGTTGAGTATTTTTCTGAGAAAGAGACCCCTCGACATTCTCTTCAGCTGCAGAATTGCTGTAGTGCACTTAAGATGAATAAAGCATTGTCTTTTGTATTTTGCTAAAACTAGTAGAGACTGTTAAAAGTCCTTGGTTACATCTGAATATGTACCCTCTCATGTATGCTTTAACTGCATGCTTTAGTAGTACTTGAGAAGGCCCTACGGGGTATGTGCAGGTGGGTGGGCAGGGACGGTGCACTGCCACCCACCACCCTGCACTGCCACCTCCCAGGAGCAGGGCCAGGGTGGGGTGAAGGCAGCAGCACTCCTGTGCAGGCCACACAGGCATTGCCCAGCCAGCCAGATGCCGGGGGGAAGATTGTAGGCTGTGGTGGCCACTGCTACCCACCATCCTGCACTGCCGCCATTCCACATCTGGCCATGCACCACCCCCACCCCACTCCACCTCCATGGGTACACTTCATAGAATCATAGAATCAATGAGTCACAAGGGACCTAGACAGATCATCTTGTCCGACCACCTGCCATGGGCAGGAAGGAGCACTGGGGGTGGGAGGGGTCATAAGACCCCAGCCAGGTGCCTATCCAGTCTCCTCTTGAAGATCTCCAGGGAAGGTGAGAGCACCACCTCTCTGGGAAGCCTATTCCAGGCTCTGGCCACCCTTACAGTGAAGTAGTTCTTCCTAATACCTAAACCTATCCTCCCTCAGCTTGTGGCCATTGTTCCTGGTGACTCCAAGGGGGGCCCTGGTGAACAGACTTTCCCTGAGTCCCTGCTGCTGGCCCCTGATAAAGTTGTAGGCAGCCACAAGATCCCCCCTCAGTCTCCTCTTGTGGAGACTGAAGAGATTCAGGTCCCTCAGTCTCTCCTCATAGGGCTGGCCATGGAGGCCCTCAACCATATGAGTGGCCCTCCTCTGGACCCTCTCCAGGTTCTCCACGTCCTTCTTGAAGTGCGGCGCCCAGAACTGGACACAGTACTCTAGCTGTGGCCTGACCAGTGCCACATAGAGGGGGAGCAAGACCTCTCTGGACGTGTTAGTGATGCCCCTGTTGATACATGACAGGGTGCGGTTGGCTCTGCCTATTCCTTCGTCGCACTGGTGACTCATATTCATCCCAGAGTCAATCCTGACTCCAAGATCCCTCTCTGCCTCTGTGCTGCTGAGAGGGTCAACTTCTTACCTATAACCATAATGCTGGTTCCCTCTTCCCAGGTACAGCACCCTGCACTTGTCCTTGTTGAACCGCATCCTGTTCAGCTCTGACCACTTCTCTAACTTATCCAGGTCTGCCTGGATGCAGTCCCTGCCTGCCGGTGTATTCACTTTACCCCACAGCTTGGTGTCATCAGCGAACTTGAACAGGGTACTCTCCACACCCTCGTCCAGGTCGCTAACGAAGATGTTGAACAGCACCGGCCCAAGGACCGAGCCCTGGGGAAGTCTGCTGCCCACAGCCTCCCAGGTCGACATCGTCCTGTCCACCACCACCCTCTGGGTTTGTCCCTGGAGCCAGTTTGCCACCCATGTGACCTTGCATTCGTCAATGCCGCAGTCCCTCAGCTTGCCCACCAGAATTGGGTGAAACACTGTGTCGAAGGCCTTCTGGAAGTCCAAGAAGATGACATCGACTTCCTCCTTCCCATCTAAGCTCTTTGTTACCTGGTCATAGAAAGAGACCAGGTTAGTCAGGCAGGATCGGCCTTGCATGAACCCATGCTGGTGTCCCCTCAACATTACTTCCCCTGCAGGGCTCTCACAAATGTGGCCCTTGATAATTTTTTCAAAGACCTTCCCCAGGATAGAAGTGAGGCTGACTGGCCTGTAGTTACCACTTACTAAACAAGGTTGAAAAACCCTGCTTTAGTACGTTAGTAGATTAATCCAGCAGGCATATATGTGGGCAGATACTTCAGTTGTACTCCAAAATTAGAAATAATATATCTTAGGACATCTTTAGCTACAGAAGCTACCATAGTTAATTGTCACAGCAAAAATTATTGAAATAGCTACATTGAGACTGTTCTATGCAGTCCTTTGCATATTGTAGTCCTCAGCAACTGAATGAAATCCTTGTCAAAATTATAGGTGTTATGCCAAGCTAGAACTACTAGACATGTTTTATGTCAAGAAGTAAAATTTAAAGAATCAAGTTAATCATAAATATACATTTAATTAATATGAAAATACTCTAATTAACATAATCATAATAGTACTATATTAATTAGTAATAAAGTAATAAGTATAGCATCCATAGAGTTTTTCACAAATATGAACTAACCACAGAAGATTCAAACTATATAAACTGTTCCTAATCAGCAACTAAATCAATTTTGGGAATCAATTTTTCTATTATTGTAGGAAAATAGGTGTGGAAGGGACCTCGTGAGGTCATCTAATCCAGCCAAATGTCCCCTCAGTCTCCAGACTCAATTACCCCTTTTTTTTTCTTTTTTTTTTTTAGCTTTTCCTCTTAAATCTTGCTTTTCAGGCCCTTAATCATTTTTGTTTCTCTGTGCTGGACTCTTTCCAATCTGTTCACATCCTTCTTGATGTACAGCAGGGTACTTGGGCACAGTACTCTAGGTGAAGCCTCACCGGTGCTGAATGAAGCAATTGCACACTGTTGGTTTATATTCAGCTTTATGGTTTACAATAATCCTAGTATTCTTTTCCACATCACTTCAGCCTAGCCAATCATTCCCCAGTCTGTATTTGTGCATGCCATTATTCCATGCCAAGTACAGGACTTTTCACTTGTCCTTGCTGAATCTCATCTGATTGATTGTGGACCATTTTTCCAGTCTGTCAGGTCATTCTGTGTCCTAGCTCTGCCCTCCAGACTGTCTGCAACTCCAACCATCCTGTTATCATCCACAAATTTGTTAAGCATGCATTTGATGTCATCGTCTAAATTATTAAAGAAGAAGTTGAACAATACCAGATCCAGGAGAGACCCCTGGGGAGTCCTACTTGATACTTCCCTCCAGAGAGATATTGAGCCATTGAGCCATTACTACTCACTGGGCATGTCTCCATGTGCCTAGTATAACTCTAAGTGTGACTAGATTTACTGTGCATTAAGCCAATTAGTAATCAGTACACATGCAAGACCCTGACACTAAATTTGGTGCCAGGTCTCTCCAACCCTGCCATGTGCCTCTGCCTGGGAGGAGCTCCAGCCTCTAGTCCCAGCTACCAGCAGTTGGCAGTCTGTCTTTAAAACACAGCCCCATTGTGTGATCTCTAGGCAGCTAGTGGCACACACAGAGGCAGCACTTGGCAGCTTTGTTCATGACCTCTCTGTGTTCGTGAGCTGTGGCTGCCCCAGTCCCTGGCCCTGGCAGTAAGAGACAGGATCCTCCAATCCTGCTGGCCACCTCAGTCACCCTACTGCCCTGCCGAAGTCACCATCACCTGGCCTATGGCAATCTTGCTCTGACTGGATCCCCCACATGCAGCGACTGCCTGCCTACTCACAGCACACCCTCCCAAAGTCCCCACCATCATGCAGCTGCTGCCGCCCATCACACTGACAAGGGGCTCCAGGAGGCCATTGCCAGGGCCACCATCATCCTCCTGGCCTTCCAGCCCCACTGCCTCTGGACCTGCCATGCCAGTCAGGACTGGTGGCAGTTCCTGGTGCAACATGACTAAGATGACAAGTAGTGTGTCCCATGACCCACTCTGGCACTCGACCTCATGGATGCTTCCCCCTCTAGCCTACCTGCCCCGCCACCCCTGTCCACCCCCAGCACCACTCTCATGCCAAGCACCTGTTGAAGCAAAAATGCTTTATTCCATTTACAGCATCCACCCCCATCACTCCTCCCTCAACACCCCTCTTCCCCATCACAGAGCACCCGACGCCTCAACCAACAGATCCCCCTCCCTGCCCAACAGAGTCCTTCCACCACCCTCTTGAGGCTAGGGTGTGGGAAGCCGATCACAGTGCAAGGGAAGGGAATTGAGTGTGAGCTCAGTTCCCCTTCCCAGCGCTATGATTGGGCTGAGGAAGGGAACTGAGCCTGGTCGCCCAGTTTCCCTCCCCAGCCCTAGCATTGTCTGAGTTACCATCCCCAGTGCTAGATCGGGCTGAGCCTATACTTAGTTCCCTTCCCCTGTGCTGTGATCGGCTTCCCGCAGCCTGGCTGTAGGAGGCGGAAAGAGCCAGGGCTGCACTCCTGGTCTGAGCCACATGGGGCTGTGGAGCCACTAGGAGCACATCCCTGGTTCTCCCTTGTCTCCCAGCTGCTGGCTGCTTCAAAACTCAAAATGTTTTGAAACTTCTGAAATGTTTCAACTAGCCTTGTTTTGTTTCAAGGCTGTTTTAAAGCCCTTTGTTTCAATTTGAGTTTGCTGCTTCAAGGCTCGAAATGAGTCAAAACAGTGTCGTATCAAAACAGATGGTGAAATTTTGCACAGCCCTAACAAGCAGCCCCGGGCAGCTATCAGGGCTGGCTAGGGGGTGCAGTAGGCTGCAGCCCTTTCTAAAACCCACCTGGCCCAACAGGGCTACTCTGGCAGCTGTGTGGCCCTGCAGTGGCCAAGCAGCATCTTTGGCTCCCAGACAAGGCAGGCAGAGAAAGCCTGTGTCCCCAGGGGCATACAAAGGGCATGCAGTTCTTCTGAGGAGTATACAGGCTCCTTTAGGCTCCTATGAAGTGTGTCCCAGGGCACAAAGTGGCTGCTTGCTTTTATGGCCTGTGGCTAGGGGCTGCCACAAAGGCAGCTCAGCCCTAGGGCAGGAGAGGCTCCCATCCAGGAGCCCAGAGGCTGGGCTCAGGCCAGCCTCCTAGTAGCAGGGCAGACCAGGCACTAAACATAATGCTGGATCATGTCTACATGTGTGTTACTGTGTATTAATTAATCACGCCTTCTTTTGCGGGTATCAAATTTAGGCATGACTAGCCATTTTTACTATGCAGTAAGGGTACACACGTGTAGATGTACACCCACAACTGTGCAGTAAACTAGGCTAATGCACAGTAACATGTCTCATGTTGATGTGTCCACTGAGCACAAAGATACAACCAGTAAAATTTCTATGTTACAGTATTTTAATCTAGTCTGTATTTCCTTAGCCTGTTAATGAGAATTTTGTAAGAGAGAGTGTCAAAAGCTCTGCTAATGTCAAGGTATATCACATGCACTGCTCTCCCACAACCCAGGGAGCCTGTCATCTTATAGTTATATATGTAGCCACCTTTAATCATACAATGACTTCATTATCCATGACTTCAGCAGGAAGTCTTGCAGATTGCAAAAAGTTTAAATCCATAAGAGATCATTTGTTCATCTTGTTTGATCTCCTGTATGCTAAAGGCTCTTAAGTTTCAGAGGGATATCCCTCTTCTTGAGCCACAGTTCTCAGTGGACTAAAACACCTTGATTTAACTAAACTGTTGCATGCCAATCAGATAAAAGGAAGATACATCTCTTCCACACTATCTAGTAGTCAGCATGACCCTGAGTAGATGAACAAGACTTAGCAGCTGGGCATCTAAGAAAGAAGATTTTTTGGCCCACCTCAGAGCATTTAGTCACTCAATCCAGTGTCTCGTCCCCTACTACAGCCAGTCTTCGGTACTTTAGAAGAAATCAAAGGATAAAAAGATCCCAAAAAACCTGCAAAATTTCATCTGGCCAGTTGTGTATAAGAATATAAGATTCTGCTGCTTCCAGGTAACATCTGGAAGCTCCAAAGCAAAACAGTTGATTATAGTCATTACCTTAATGCAGAACTGCAAGTGTTAGGAGTATGTTTAAGGCAATTCTAGTCTCCCAATGGCCCAATTTAAAAAAGCTGGACACATACAGATACCTAGGGCCAGACAGGATGAACCTGAGGGTGCTAAGGAAGTTGGCCAATGTGACTGGAGAGCCATTGGATATCATCTCTGAAAACTCAAGGTGATTAGGAGAGGGCAAATATAGTGCCCATATTAGGAAAGGGTAAAAGGGGGATCCAGAGAAATACAAACCTGTGTCACTGGAAAAATCATGGTGCAGGTCTTGCAGAAATCCATTTTTAAGTGTTTGGAGGAGGAGGTGATTAGAAACAGTCAGCTTGGGTTCACTAAACTCAAGTCATTTTTGACCAACATGATTGCCTTTTATGATGAGATGACTGGCTCTGTGCATGTGGAGAACAGTGGATGTAGTATACCTTGACTTTAGCAAGGCTTTTGATGCAGTCTCCCACAACATTCTTGCAGGCAAGCTAAAGAAGTATGGGTTGCATGAATGGACTATAAGGTTGATAGGAAACTGGCTGCATCATTGGACTCAGAGGCTAATAGTCAATGGCTCAATGTCTACTTGGCAGTTGCTTCAAGTGGAGTGCCCCAGAGGGTAGTCCTGGGTCCTGTTTTTATTCAATACCTTTATCAATTACTTGGAAGATGGCATAGAGTACACCCTTCACAAGTTTGCAGATGACACTAAGCCAGGCTGGAGGGTAGGGTTAGGATTCAGAGACCTGGAAAAATTGTAGGATTGGACCAAAAGAAATCTCATGAGGTTCAATAAAGACAAGTGCAAAGTCCCGCAATTAGGATGGAATAATCCCATGTACTGGTACAGGTTGTGGGCTGACTAGCAAGGCAGCAGCCCTGAAGAAAAGGACCTGGGGGTTACAGTGGACAATAAGCTGAATATGAGCCAACAGTGTGCCCTTGTTGCCAAGAAGACTAACAGCATACTGGGCTGTATTGGTAGGTGTGTTGCCTAATTTTCTATAATTCTATGAAAAGATTGCAAAAGAATCATTACAAAACTAAGGACCGTATCTGCAATTTTCAGATATTGGATCTTGTCTGGAAGATTCAATATCACCAACACTGGAATTCAACCAACTATCCAATCTCTTTTACATGTGTAAGTATCTGTACACAATAAGCAAGTCACCTAATCTCATCAATACGATAAATCATAATACTCAAAGTATAGTGGCAAAATGTAGCCCATGTTTTGAAATTAATTGTAAACTTTTCTGCTATATAACAGCCAACAGGTAATTGCCAATATGAATTTAGCCCAGAGTTTTGAAGCAGAATGGAAAAAAAAAAGTATAGTATCAGAAAACTACCAGATACAGCTTTCTGGTAACTAACTATGCTAATTTTAATTATTTGTGGCTGATCCTGAAATTTACCCTTATATAAGTAAGCTCAATGGGCTCCTATTTATCAGCACTACTACTAATAAATATATATAATGCAAAAATAAATTTGATTTCAATAATTATATACTCATGCCCATGCTCCTGTTATGATATTAAGTATACTCTGTGAGTATTTGTTATGTCTAATTTGTTATTTCTTGAGTATTTCTTAAGTCGAGATTAATACTCTAACAATATTTATACTAGTAACTGCATCACTGTATTAATATCTCATTTTATTCATTCAAGCACAACAGATATTGCACATCTGACTTGTTCTCATTTAATAACTCAGGCCCGCTAAAAATTTCAAGATTGTGTCTAAGTATTTACAACAGATTACTGAATATAAGGAGGGATTTTTTAAATTTTTGTTTCTATTATTATATTATTCATGCCATCTACAAAACATATGTATGGCTTTTATTCATATTGCAAAAACATTTCCAGATTATCTAACAAAATAGAAATATAGCTCTTTCTTGGTGTTCTCCTCTTTTAGAACCTGAATCTACAGCACTGAATTCACAGCAAAGCTTTCATAGATGAAAATGAGGGGTTATCAGCTCCTGACCTGTGAGGCAGAACTGGCCTGCAATTTTGTGTCATTCAGCTCACCTGGGGGCTTCCCATGATTCTTGAAATTTGTCACTACCGAATTTGATGGAAATTGGGTGCCACTGCTCCCACTTCTGCCACACAGGGGACTGTGAGGGGGCAGCATTGGGCCCCGTGTCCCAATCTCTGTGTGAGAGGCTTGGATGGGCTGGAGCCAGGAACCCAGTGCACTGGGATGGAAGAGGGTAGTACCAAGCCTGGGGGAACCAATCCCAGTGGGAGAAGGGAGGGTGCTGCCCCTCTGGAACCCAATCCCTGCACACTGGGGTAGAAAGGAGGAGGGGTCAGGTCCCTGGGAACCAATCATAGTGCATGGGAGGGAGGGAATGGCGCTGGCCCCAGGTCCCAGTCCTGGTACACAGGGCTCAAGCCAGCCTGCAGACCAGCCATCCCAGTCACCTGGCCGGTGGAGCCAAAAGGATGAGCACCACTGATGTAAATGATGTACCATTGGATCTACAATAACTTTTTGTCATGTCAAATATTATTTGCTTCACTTGAATGGAACTAGTCTTACGTGAGAGACCTGCAGTATGAAGTATGGTATCATAGACTTAGAAGAACTATAATTGTCCTATATAGAGAAGTAGTAGAAGAATATTTCAGTTTTGGTGCTGTGGTCCAAGATTTGTAAGCCCTACTACGGACTTGTTCCAAAGGAAGATCCACTTGATCCAACTTGAAAAAGAGATCTGGTCATTTGGATTGGGGAGTCAAAAGTTCTTGGCTGTTGTGCTAGCCCCTAATATTCCCTTGCTTGCTGCTGGCTGCAGAAACTGGTGTGTCTTAACCTTGGGATACTAAGCTGGGGAGGATCTTTGACCCTGATTTTTTTTATTTTGAAGAAACAAGAAAGGGGTCAAGTTCCTTACATGTGGCAGTGGGTAAACATATAACTGTATTCTCTTATTGATTTTTAGTAAAGGATGACTTTTGTTTATGTCTTTAAAATATTCTCAAAATTTACATTTGAGTTGTGGTACACTGAAGGGGTTTGCAATGTCTAGGTTTCATTGTTCCCACGTTGCATAAGTTTACTTTGCTGGCCCAGGCTCTCTGGTGTGCCCAGAGGCAAAAGTGCTGTCAGATAGATGATTGTGGAGCTAGTGGTGAGCCATCATGAGCAATTGCAAAATTTAAAGCAGGCCAATGGATGCTCTATCTTGCTGCAGGTGGGTGAAATCACTAAAGGCTCATACGGTAATTAAGAATAACCGTATCATACTGCGGTCTGTCCATGTCCCTAATCATGCAGTATACCTGAATGGAAAGGGGACTAACATGAGTTAGTGAAATCTGATCTGCACCTGTTCAGTGTCATCACACATCAGGTGAAATATCTCCTGACAGTAGGAAGAAAATCTGATATAACATCTATCTTACTCAGGAGTCATTTTTAAATACATTTTAAAAAATATAAGATTTAAAATATATTAGGTCAGATTCTCTATTTGCTCCAGCAGCACAAAGGAATATGAGCCTCAGGTCCCTAATGACATACCGTAGGCTACTGTACAGCAAGCTACTGTGCTGCATGCAGTTCTCTTCTCTCCCAGTGCTCTTCAGTAAGGCATATGTCTGTCAACCAGTGGCCATGATGGTAGGCAAAGCCTTAGTAGCTATAACCATCAGCCAGAATGTAGAGCAACAGCATAAATGAGGCTATTCCCTATCATGCTAAATTCCTCACATTTGATATCAGAATAATTAACTGGTCCAAATCACCTTCAAAAGTTAGTAATTACTATTGTACCAAGCATTGCCATTATTAATCCCTTACATTTATACAGTTTCATTCATCTACACAGATCCTAATGTAATCCTAATGGGAGGGACATGTGCGCAAAAGCTACTTATGAGATAAGTGATGGTGTTGTTTTACAGCATAATAGTTATTCCATGGCAACTGCATGCTAGCTATGTAATCTAAGAGAGTTAGCCAGCAGATTCTCGTGACAAGTACTGTGCCTCTCTTCATGTAGCGTAAAGCACCATATACACTTAAGGCGCCTTCCAGATCATTAAAAATAATGAAGTTCAGCAATTTCACCTAACAGTGAATTTGGGGTAAAATTGTGTGCTTGCTTCCAGTCTTATGGCAGAATTTTACATTTTCAGGAGCAAATGAAAAAGCGGATTGTGAGTGAGGGACCCAGTTTCTGTAAAATATACATTATGCCAGTTCTTAGTACGTAATACAGCAAATGACTTCAGGGCTACAGAGAGATGAAATTCCATTCCCTCCCTGTACCTGCTCCCTTCTCTCTGCTCACCTGTGCCCTTGTGCAGGCATGTAGCATGGTCCACGGTTCAACTATCAGTCACTTGTGTTGTGTCATATGTAATTATTTGGCAGCGCAGAGGTCCACAACAAAATAACCTAGAAGCCAAAGCGAAGATAATCGCATTCAAATGAATCTTCAGGAATTGTATACAGAGGTATAATGTGTTTACTTCAAATTTTACCTTGACACTAAGGCCCACACTACATGTTACAGGTATTGTGAAATTAACTAGTTAATGGCGCAATTACCTTGAGACCAGCTACATGTACAGAGTACCTATCACACCATAAAAGCTCCAACCAGCTATAAAGTTAGACTTTAAAAATGTGAACTAACTTTATAGGTGGTTGTTATGAAGTTTTAATTTACACAGGTAGCAGGGTTTTCTCTGTATCTGGGAGTCCCATCAGCTGATGGGCCCCCCAACCACATGGGTGAACTATGCTCAGCAAGGGCTGGGCTGGAAGTCCTGCAACTAAGGAGACTCTCAGTTCCAGCATTTGTTCTGGAACTACCTGGCACTACCTCCTAGCTACCAGAACCCAGAGTCCTGCAGCTGGAGAAACTGGGGTCTGACAACTCCTGGCAGCGTGCCTCCTGGTGCCGGGACTGACTTGGGTCACTGTAGTCACAGGGCGGCTGCTACAGTCTTCCAACCTCAGGGGTTTCACACATCTCCAAGGCTGGGAGGTCACGGATGCTGCAGTCTCTTAGCCCTGGGGGCTTCACATACCCCTGGGGTTGGGAAATGGTAGCAGCTGTATTTCTTAGCTGTCGGGGTACATGGGGTGCCTCTATGGCTGGGAGCCCCTCACAGCTGAGGGGGATCTCAGCTGTGGGAGTTTGCTTCTTGCTGCTGCAATAAGGCACAATGGGATCTACCGTGCAGTCCCACAGTCATGCTTTCTCCCATTCACATGTGACATGGCAAGAGGCACGATTCTGTGAATCGCGCATTAAATCTCATTGTGTCTCTACCTGCATGTGTAGAGGCATCTTAAGGTCCTTTAGGGACCGCAATATCTCAAGATCAAAAATATATATCTAGTTCTAAAAATGACACATAAACACATTGCTCCAAGTAACATGATTCTGAGGGATTAGTACATCCTTAAATTCATCAGTACATGGTCTTAGAGCACTTATTTGCTGTCTCAAGTACTCAGTGATTGGCTTAGCCAAACACGTGGGTTGTGAAGTATAGAGGAACATAGCACAAGATAATGAGGTTGGAGTCATACAACTATCTTATTACAGATAAAAAGAAAAAAAGACATTTTTATACTTCAACTTGATTTGTGGAGTTCTGTCAAAAAAGGATTAATATAGCAGTTATAGGGAACAATTACAAATGAATCTAACATTTCCAGCACTAGAAAAGCAAATGTATTGAATGTATCTTTAATATGCTGGGACACTGGCTTGCATATATTTTGTGTATTGTGCAGAAATTATGTTAAGTGACCCATGTCCATTCCTTCAGGATAATTTCATAATGGAGATATCAATTTTTATTCTTCCTGATATTTTAATACAGCTGCAGAAATGTACATATGAAAATATAATATGTCTACTATTTCTACACAATACAGCAGAAGTTTAATTTTTTAGTGCACTGCTTTGTCTCTCATTTCTGCACTGAAGGGGCAGGAATAGCTAAAAATGTTAACCAAATTAGAAATAAAATAGCTAGTAAGAGCATTTTAAAAACAGAGACAGTCACATGGACCCACCTACACTACATAATATTAAAAAAGAAAGAGACTTAGCAGTAGCCATATCACATGGAACTACTTTGTAGCTATATTAACAAACATGAATTTTTATTTTTTAACAAAAACCTGTGTTCATTATTGTAATAATTGGGTGGATGCTGCAAAAGTTAACACAAAAATCTTGCCAGTCTTAAGCCTTTATTCATGGATGAAATAGGTATTGCACTGCCTACCGGCTAAAATTAGCAAGAAGACAAGAACAGGAAATTGTGTCTTTCACCAAATCACTAAGGAGGACTCTGGCAGACTGCAAGAGGGGATAATACTAGAACCAAGACTGACTCACTAATGGTTAAGTTGAATCTTAGGGAGCCTTGTTGAAACCAGGAGCACTAACTCAAAGCTGTCCAACTTCTGGGCAGGTAGGGGCTAAATGCAAGTGGGCTGTAGACCTGGCCCTCCCTTACTGTATGCATAGCCTCCTCCATTGCCATATGCAATACAGCCCAGCTACACATGCAGCACAAGCAGCCTAGATCCCTCTCCTGCATGAGCTGTCTGGTCTGTCCCGTCCCCCGCCTCCCCACCACCACCCCAGGAGTAGGGGCAGGAAACAGAAGCTGGGAAGAGATGGGGAGTCTGGAAACCGCAGCTGCCACTGCAGCAGGAGCAATGAGGGAAATAGCAACCAGGTAGGAGCCTATGGGCCACGTGTTAACCCATTGTGGGCCATATGCAACACACAGGCTGCCAGTTAGACAGACCTCTTCTAGCAAATCACATACATCGTATCAGCAGAGATATTCACAAAGATACCAAATCACAAGTTGTCCATGTCTTGTAGATACACCTAACATAATGATGATAATGATATGCAAAAGCCAGAGTCCAAGACTAGCATCCCAATAGAGCTAAGTGCTCTACATACAGAACAGAAAAGTCGATCCCTGCCTCAAAGTTCAGAATCTAAATACCCAGAAAAGATCTGGAGCCTGAACTACAATACAAGTTGAAGAGCCCAGTACACTCTCAGCCAGTGCTCCTCTCTATGGTAACTGTATTGCCTCAGCATTTTCTACAGAAAGGAACACTGTCTGTGTCAGGAGCTATCTTTATCTGTGCACAATTATGTACATTGATGTTTGAGCAGTTTTATATGGAAAAACAAACCTAGTATTTGTCTGCCAGACAGAAGTAAATCTCATACTTATGTTCAGTTCTACGTTATGGGGGTTCTAGATAGATAAATCTTAAAGCTGGAATTACAGGCATCTTACTAAATATTAAAATTATACTAATCTTTCCTGAATGTCAACTGATTTAAAATAAATTCACAGATCCCCAGAGCCTGACATACCCTTATTTTTATGGAGTATTACTCTGCAATTAGCTCCCTTATGTTTGTGACCAACTATCCCATGATGCACTACCATATAGTAGTTACAGAGTAAAGGAAGCAAGAGTACGAGTTTTTCTCGTAAATAAGAGACAAACAGGATTCTGAAAAACCTGTAATTTGCGCAAATTTTTGCTTACTTAAATCCCCTGATGACACATACGTAACCATTTTGCTTTTGTCTGATCATCTCTGAAAATTACTGTGTAGAGTAATACAAAGATAAAGCACTGAAGATGAAAAGACTCTGTGGCTACAGAGGTTTTTGGTAAATAAAGTATACTCTATAATTTTTCTCCATTGTACACTCTCCCTGTTTCAACCAGCACGCATTGTATTTATACTTTGCTGTATTTCATTTTGGCTTTGTGCTTATATCCACCTGTTCATAAATAAAGATTTCCTCGTATTTTATTTCCAAACCATTGAGATCAATCAAGTCAGCAAGCCTAAAAGATGACATTTTATGTATCTTCACTGCAATCCACTTACGGCATTCATCATCAGAAACTGTTTTCAAATGCCGCTTCTCATTTATTTGATTCAATGAGCAAAACTGAATCAAACTCAGTTGCTGTGAAGAGGAGAGAAGTTTTTCCTATAAATCATTTGAATCCTCTAGAATCCTTGGGAAATTTTTTCCCCCATATGTCTGACATCCTGTTAATACAAATTTGGCCCATATCCTACAGTGTTAAACATTACCTTCATCTCTTACCTGCAGTCTAAATGAAGAGAGACCATGGGATTTTACACCACGCCAATGGAGAATTGTGTCTCTGCAGAATGCAACATTTTCTAGGAGGTTTCAAAGACCATGTTCAAAATACCATATGCACCAGCAGCCATTTTTAGACTATAGCAGAGATTTGCTTTGTGGCCTTGGGACCTGAATGATAGCTCATATCACTTTTACACTGGTGTTATGCTATTGGTCTACATTGGGGTGGGCAAAATACTGCCGGATGCAGCCCACCAGGCCACTCTGTCCGGCCCACAGGACCCCTAAAAAAGTTAGAAAATTAATATTTAGCTGCCCCTGGCTTCCTGTCATGCTGCCATTGATGGCTTGCCAAAACTCAGTATAAGCGGCCCTCCGTCCAAAATAATTGCCCGCCCCTGGTCTACATGATTAAGAATAGTATGAAATCAGAAATTTAAAAAAATATCATGAGGTAAAAAAAGTACTGCTGTGATTATCTAGTCTAATTGAAGATATATTACAGCTCACCGAATTTACCCAATGAATCCTGCAATTCAGAGACTTATTCTTCCTTGTTACAGACATGAACATTGTCAAAGCCCAGGTCTCTGAATGAGACGCTGTCTGCCTCAGATTCCCTTCCTGAAAAACAGAGGGAAAATTAGAACTGAGTGGGCGCATCTACACGTGTGCTTCACTGTGCAGGAGATTGATGTGCTGTGGTGTAAAGCAAATTTTTAGACCACAGCAAACTAATTTTCACCTCAGTAGGTTAGTATTGTTGGGGACAGTCACACTAATTTACTGCAGCAAAAATAACTGTGCCTAAAGGTATGGCTAACTGGTTACCCGAATGTACATTGCACCCAGTCAGCCCAGGCAGCAGGGAGACCTTGGCTGCCACCTAGCCACAGGGCTCCACACAGTGGTGCATTTTTGTGCCCCAACCAGGCTCTCTGCCACCTGTTACTGTTTCTGAGAGCTCGGGGCTGACCCTCCAGACCCCCTGCCAGACCAGCTCAAACTGCTGTGGGCCTGAGCACAGCATCTGCACATGCGCCCTGGATGCCAACAGTTTGAGCATCTTGACATGCCATTAATGGCACATGTAGATGTGCCCACTAAATTGAAATTTTTCTCTGATAACATTAGCTTATTTATTTATTTCCTTAGCCCATGGTCCTGTTGTGTTAAGTTTTGGGGAATTGCCAGACTCTATGGCTTAATGCAAACCAAACTTTGAATTCGTTTATATCCAGGGACAAGTAAACATATATTCATGCAACCAGAACAGAATGATATTAAGGTCCATATTCTGTAAACACCTTTGTAACTTTAAACATGTGAGTGAGAAATTGATATTTTGTTTGTAAGAGAACTACCCATGCTAAACTTAAATGTATTAAATTTTGTTGGTTTGACTTAACCAGCAAATCTGAACAATCATAATTAAACAAGCCAGCTAAATTGTTAATGCAGAGCATAACTGTAGAGTAATAAGTGGCCAAATAAAAAAAAAAATTTTGTTTGATGGAGCATTACATTTTCTGATGGGTGTTTATTCCTTTTTGTCATTAAATTTGGCACTTTTGAAAATGACTGTGCCATTTTTAAAGAAATAATTAAAAATATTAAAAATGTCTCAAACTGTCACAACAAAACATTTATAAACTTTTTTGATCTCTTCATTTTTATTTTGGCAAAATCCATTTGCTGAATTCTCTTCAATACAGCATATAGTTTTAGCTCCCCCCCAAATTTATTTTGAATCAATTGATTTTTAAACAATAAACTGTTTACCAAAAAGATTTGGCCTGACTCTCCTACTGAGTGCTGTACTAAACGTACATGGAAATGTCTGATAAATTAACAATTTTGTATAGTGCCTCACACTATGGGAATTTGATCTTAACTGAAATCACTGGGTTCTACTGCTAAACAAATAATGATTAATAAAATAAATTTGAATAATAAATACACCTTATGAAATAATCCTCTGTTCAATATTCCATGAGCAGAGGAGGCTGAATTTGAATTTTCTCAGTAAATTATTCATTGTATATGAATCTTTCATCTCTAGTTATAATCCTTGCTTGGTGATTCTTTTGATAAAGGATGATTCCTGAATCTCCTGCCTCCAGCAAGAATTTTACAGGAACCACCTGCACTTCATAAAATGTTTTGGCCTGTGGTGCAGATGTAGGTTTTCCCACTGAAGATTTCAGGTACCTCAGAGGCCTCAGAGTATTCTCCCAGCTGATTTATATATTTGTTGAAGTTAGCCTTTTTGGAAAACAAAAATGTTCAAAATATGTTTTCATTTTTTTCAGTTTTAGATTTGTGGCTTTCGGGGGGGAGGGGGAGGGTTCTACTTACCGCACCTCCTTCTTTTACATTTTTAAAGTTTTTTACTTCCAAAATGGAGATATAAACAAAAAAAAGGGGGGGGGGTTATTGGGAAGAAAAATGAACTCCTTAATATTTTTTAATGAATTTTCTATAAGAAGAACATAAAAATCATTTTTAAAAGCCCTGGGGAAAAATACTTGCTGGGTTTTAGGCAAAGAAATCTTCATTGTTTTTTTAATCTGCAACATTTTTTCTCTGTATTTTTTTTCTTCCCTAAAATATTAAAGGGAGCTGGCTGTCCCAGAAAAGAGAATGAACAATGGAGAAATGAGCCTACAAAGGTTAAACTTAATCAGTTGTATTCCAAATCTTCAGGGGTAAGTGGGTGGTGATTGTGTGATATAATGATGTCTTCACTAAAATAACATTGGAAGGGACATAACTTTACAATCTCTAACAATGTGCCTATATGAGATTCTTATTTATGGAGTCTAAGTAGATCACTGAATATCTCCATAGGCAATAAATCCCATACCCTCCACACTGATGCTCCATTCTTAGAAAGTGTGATGTAAACATAGATACTGAACATTTTGTATAGTGCCTCACACTGAAAGTGTGATACTGAAAGTGTGATGTAAACATAGATACATTGGTGTGCTACATGGTGGTGCTGGGAGTATTTCCACACACCAAACCTGCACCCAGCACTGATGAATAAAGTTGAAGGTTTCTGAGAATGTTGTAAGGAACAAAACTCTTCTTCTGTATCAGTGAGTGATTTGTGTGGATGTGCCAAACTTTGGGAAATCCAGAAAAGATACCAAGGTAGGAATTTGTTTGTACACTTCTTGGAGTTTTACATTGAACCTCTGTAAGAAGGTAAATTCTCAGGAGCCACAAGGATGAGTCTCAATACAGCATTTAGGAAGTCAGATTGTTTTGGTAGAAGGCTTTGAACAGAAAAGTGATGCTTTGATATGTTTGTAACTGAAATAACTTGAAGGGGGGGAGAGAGACAGAGAGAGAGAAAGAGAAAAGAAGAAGAAGAAGAAGCAACATTAGAAATGAAAGAGGAATTCATAGGAAGTCAGGGAACAGAAAATGGATACCCACTCCCTAGTCAAGAAAGCCATCAAACCTGACACTATCTGAATTGGAACCATCGAACAGCTCCTTTAATTACTGTGGTTGGGAAGTAAATGACTTAACTGTTCACAGCATCTCAGGTAGCTGAAGTTAGAGCATGGGTCATGAAATTCTTCTTTTGTTCAAAAGCTTCAAGAGTGAAGGAGGTGTGCTGGATAATTAATGCTAGGAGTCATGAAAACCTGAATTGTGAATTTGACACGATCATATTTTCATAGAAACCAAGTTATGGTATATTTTTCCCTTATACACTTTTGTATAAAATGTTGAGTCCCTTGATGAAAGGTATTAGTAAGGGTAGCCATTGTTTCATGTTACACTATGATTCATACAAATGTTGATCATTTTTAGAGCTAGTTCAAGTTTGGAACAGTCACAGTTCAGGCCAGCAGGGGCCTGGAGGACTAAAATGTAAGGTGCTCTTCCCCTCCTTCCTTCACCCCCATTCTGGGCTTCCCCTCCCCTCAACCTCCCAAGACTCCCCCAGTTTCCCCCTACCCCTGGGGCTTCCCCCCATCCATTGGGGTTCCAGCTGCCCTCCTCTCCCTGCCACTTACTTGTAGCTGCCTGTTAACCCTTTCCTGGCAGCCAGGGTCAACCTTTCCCTGCCTACTCCTTTGGACAGACAGCATGGGCAGCCACAAGTAAGTGCAGGGAAGGAGTGGGGGGAGGAGGGCAGTAAGTGGAGATATAGGGTGCTGAAGGGTGCAGGGGAGGGCAGTGGGCGCAATCCAGGCCATCTGGGGGGAGGGACTGCAGGCTGCTTACACTAAGGTTTAGCCTAGAGTGGTTATACCTTTGCATAACATGAGCTGGGTAACACAGATCAGAGATAATCCTGTCCTGGAGTGGCATAATCTTCACCTCCTAACATGCTTAAAACTAATTTCAGGTGTTAATGAGCAGATAGTTTAGGTGTTAAGCACTCTAGGAGCCACCTAAGGTTACTGTGTAACAAGGCCCTAAATCACAGGATTATTAATTTACTCTATGGGCTAGCCGCTCAAGTTATACAAAAGGATACAGTACATCTGAAGTTAAGGGAGCTATGGCATTTTTTGCCCATTGAGTAACTACTTTATGCTAGGAAAAAGTTGTATTATGTTGTTCTATTTTCAGCAAAATATTGAAATATGACTTGGCTTCATATAAAGCTGTGACAATTACCCAGCTGCTTCTCATTTTCAGTGTTAGAAGTTATGCTCTCCCTGGGTGTTTACTTTGATAGCACAAGACCCTCCATACATTTTACTATTTATTTAAAAGCCTAATTGTGAATTCCCAACTACGCATTGAAATTCCAGGCTGAAAATATTGGAAAAGTGTCTGCCTATAACATGTGTCTTCTTGGACAGAACCCTATCTACTATACCATTAATTCATCCATCCCTGAAATGTAGACATTCAGTGGTAGAAAATGACAGCTGTTTATCATTGGACAGAAGTATTTCCCCAAAGTTTGCAAGAGGAAATGAAAAAGACCATATCCCATTGAAACTGTAACTACAACAGACTAATCCAAATGAAACATGAGGTAGCTTACCTCCTTCTCCTGAACCACATGTGAAGAAATTCAGCAATAGGTCCTGAAGATCAGGGTCCTTATTAAAACTAATACAGAAAGAAAATAAAATCAGGAAAATCTGTCACTAAATGTAAGATATACTAAGTACTTTTAAACAAAGAATGAAATTCCAACTAAGCTTTCAAGCCAGGATCAAATCAATACAAATTTCAGTTCAATAGGCTCAATATTGGACTGGAACAAAATCATCACTTTATTTAAATTGTTAGTAATTAATGCAAAACATCAACTCCTATAAATGGTAAATAGGGATCTAAGCAGGTGATTGTCCATTTGCTTATAAACTCCAACTTAAGTATTTCACACAACTCAATGGAATTTGTAACTTGGCACAGGTTAAATATTCTGAAGCCAAATAAAATAAAAGTATTATCTAATATCTAAACTTCCAGAACCAATTAAAAGCTTAATTTTGAAATTTCAATTCTTGTGTACTTTATAACCTTTTCAAAACCCCTGCAGAGTTAATACAAATCTTACCACAAAACTCTGATGAGTCAAACTTCAGCTGATGACTGATAAAAATCTTCAGACTTCTTAACCCTCTTAAGGGCAGAACATGGAACACATTTTACTGAATATCTTTGACTATCTGCATTTTAAAGTAGCTTAAACTCTGAGAATTTTATTTCTGTACTTTCTCACTTCGGATATTACTGTTATTCCTATACAGATGTATGCCTGAAAACATACTTTCATACCTATAGAAGATAAAAAGGCAGCCACATCTCCAGCTAACAAAAATAAATGGAAAAAAAAATAGAAAAGGAAGATAAGATAATAAGTTTTCAGCTCTGAGCACAATGTTTACAGAATGCAACCTGAAATGGCAATCATTTAGCTGGACAGTGATGTTGCAAGCACATCACTTCTTGCTAGAGGTTTCCTTTATGTGTAATAAGGAAGTGGGAGAAGGCTGACATAACATGTTGATGTGGTGATTTATTCTGATGTAATTAATCTCTGGGTTTGGGAATGTGAGTCTTCCTTCACGTGTTGACTCAAAAGGGAAGAGTTCTTGGCCTTATCCTTGGTTCTTTTGGTTTCTTCTCTCTGATTAATTGACCTTGCAGAACTTCTTTCCAAAACCTTTTGACAAATCAGCTGCATGGTTCTTTGGTACCAAACAGTTTGCTCCAGTCAAGTTCAAACTGAGCCATCCTTAGCTGGTGCCAACTTGTCTTAAACTAGAAGCATTAAAAATGCATGCTAACATGGCATTTTTCCTCGGAAAAGGTCACCAGCTGGTAGAACGTTCAACTCAGTTCCTATAAAATATTTTGTTTAAAAAAAACCAGCCAGTTCTTATCATCAGCAACATTAAAATCAATTTAAGTATCATATGTCAACATGTCATAATTCTCCTTGTAAACAAAACAATTTAGTAACTCTGTCCTTGGACCCATATTGTTCAACATTTTCATTAATAACGTGGACATTGGAGTCAGAAGCGGACTGGCCAAGTTTGCCGATGACACCAAACTTTGGGGCAAAGCATCCACATCAGAAGACAGGCGTGTGATCCAGGTTGACCTGGACAGGCTCAGCAAATGGGCGGACAAGAACCTGATGGTGTTTAACACCGAAAAATGCAAGGTTCTCCACCTTGGGAAGAAAAACCTGGAGCATCCTTATAGGTTCAGCAGTGCTATGCTGGCTAGCACTACGGAAGAAAGAGACTTGGGGGTCATCATTGACCACAAGATGAACATGAGCCTGTAATGCGATGCTGCAGCTAGTAAAGTGACCAAAATGCTGGCTTGCATCCATAGATGCTTCTTGAGCAAATCCTGGGATGTCATTCTCCCCTTGTACTCGGCCTTGGTGAGGCCGCAGCTGGAGTACTGCGTCCAGTTTTGGGCTCCACAATTCAAAAAGGATGTGGAGGAGCTTGAGAGAGTCCTCGCACATGATGAGAGATCAGGAAAACAGACCTTACGATGACAGGCTGAGAGCCATGGGGCTCTTTAGCCTGGAAATTCGCAGGCTCAGGGGTGATCTGATGGCCACCTATAAGTTTATCAGGGGCGACCACCAGTTGCTGGGGGAACGTTTGTTCACCAGAGCGCCCCAAGGGATGACAAAGTCAAATGGTCATTAACTACTACAAGACTGCTTCAGGCTGGACATACGGAAGAATTTCTTTATTGTCTGAGCCCCCAAGGTCTGGAACAGCCTGTTGTCAGGGTGATTCAAGCACCTACATTGAACACCTTCAAGAGCAAATTGGATGGTTATCTTGCTGGGATCCTATGACCCCAGCTGACTTCCTGCCTTTTGGGTGGGGGGCTGGACTCGATGATCTTCCAAGGTCCCTTCCAGCCCTAATGTCTATGAAATGTATGAAACACTAGTGTTTGGGTGGTAGCTCATGAATGTATTACCTTGTCTTTTAAATTCTTCATTGTGCTAAACAAATATGATTGTAAAACTTCCGAAAGTTAACTTCCTTAAAAAAAATTAAACTAACTAAAGTTTAAGATCTGTATACATTGATTGCCACTGACAAGTAGCACCATTGAAGTTACAAGCTAAAGGTTAGCAAATCAAAACCACTGAGTTTTGGAAGTCCTGTAACTAAAATAAAGTGCAGTACTGTACTTGGAAAATTTTGGAGGAAAAAGTGAAAAATTGTTAATGAGCTAATCTTGTCTGTTTTATAAAATGCATTACTTCCTGCTTTCAGGTAGATGCATGTACTTAAGAAAATTACACCTTGTGTTGCTTGCAAAGTAATGAATGCTAATAACAGATAATGGTGCCTTGTTTTCAATTAACATGAGCATGAGCAAGAGAACCTGGTGTTTCTAGAACTCATGATCACTGTCGTTTCTAAATTATGTGAACTCTAAAATTAAATAACCAGGTTTTGTTTATGCTGAATTCATTTGCTGATTGTTTATTGAAATCTTCCGCAGCTGAACATAATGTGAATGAAATATATTTATCTCTAGCTTAATACATTAAAAAATCCTAAGTATATAAAGCCACTTTCCACAGCCCAGCTTTCCTAAATATTATTTAGTGCTTGGAGCTTAATAAAATACTAGACAATGGGTTTTTTTATAAATAAATGTGTAACAGATTGTAATGTATATTCAATGGATTTTGCAGTAGAGTAGAATAATGAATGAGGAGTCTGTCACAAAAATTGTTAATGTTAAGAAATGAATTTCCTTCACTTACCTGCCATGCAAAACACAATCTAAATCTGCATTAGCATGAAATTTTAAATACCATTTCAACTTAGATCTGTTGAAATAAATATATTATATGGAGAGAAAGTCCTGGAAAGCTTGGATTCCAACCGTTTATTTTCTATAGTGTTATGAATTAGGCCAGCAGTCCTGAACACTGTAGCTCACATCCAACATACTGCCTATGAGACCATCCAACATTGTTTATGAGCACAAAAAATTAAAATGTTAAAACTTAGGTTGATGGGGAGAGCAAAGCTGTTTACAGAATATTATTTACTCGTGTATTGTTTCTGGGCCAGCAAAGTTTGGGGACCACCAAAATAGGCATCTTCAGAAACCTTTCTTCTCACAAACTGTGTAGCATGCCACAAACTTCTCTACCTCTGGTAATTTAATACATCTTGCTTCTCTCTTTAATGATTAGTAAGTTAACATTTTGAATTCTGTTTGATAGCCATTCAAGTGTTACAGATTCACAGTATTAGTGTGTTTATGATCATGTGATTTTTTTCTAACAGAATAAAATAATTGTAATACAGTAACATTTTCTAATCATTCCTGCAACTGTTACATGAAATTTGGGTGCCAACAGACAAGAGCTTAATCCAGTGTCCACTGACATTCATAGGAGTTGTCCTGCTGATTTCAGCAGCCTTTGTATTAGATTCCAGCATTGTATGAATTAGAGTCAGATTGTTTTGTATAATGTACCAGAGGGGAGAGAATTATTTAAGCTCATTATTGGAAATCAGTTTTTTCCCTCCTAAATTCGCTACTCCAATAATATCCAGTCCCAGGAGCTGCAGTCAATAAGAATTTTAAGTCATCCCTAGAATATTTAGCACTAGTAAGTTTGTTTTTATTAAAGTTTGCCTGAGTCTTTTAAGTAAAATAGGTTACACAGTAAGGGCCTTATTACACCTTACGCTGAAAGCCACACATATGTTAATTGGCTTAGTGTTGATAGGCTTGGTGGAGTAGTCACACCTTAAGGAGACAAACCATCTGCCTTTCCTTCACCTCCACAGCTGTTACCTGCCCTTACAGGCTTGGTCAGCAGAGGCAGGGCTAGGAGCTGGGGGCAGGACCGGCTTGCTCCTGCAAGGCAGAGCAGGAGGCACTGCAGCCACTGGCAGGTACCCTGCCCAGCCCAGCTGTACTCTGGCATCCCGGCTCACCCTGACTCAGGAGGGGTCATTGTATCCTGGCTTGCTAGAGGACTTCAGTTTGGGTGGAATAGCTGTGGAGAATGGCCACAACTTAATGGGACAGGAACAAAATTAGACAGATTAGAGATATTCCTGCCCTGGAGTGGTGTACTTTAAGATGAATAACGAGTGCTTTTAACCACTTAAAAGTTGTTAATGTGCAGCCAATCCAGGGGTTAAGAGCCCTAGAAGCCACCTAAAATTACTGTGTAACAAGGCCCAAAGACAATGCTGTTCTGTAATTGTATTGCTGAGCACCGAAAACACAGCAAAAAATCTTTGAATGAATTAATTTTATTTCAATTTGTGTCCTTTGTGTCCACATTAACACATATATTAGGGCATGACAGCACTGTCTCCATGCTGCACCAAGGAACACCACCATGAAGGTTGTCCCATCCATTTATTCCCACTGCACATGCGTCAAATCCCAGGCAAGGCAGCTGCCTTAGGGCAGTGCTGAGCATGTGCCAATAGCCATGATGAGGCAAGAGTAGAAAAGCATTGCTTGGAGCACAGTGTCACTCCAACACAGATAATCTTCTCATTTCCTAGAGTTGGCATACACAATAGAAGCAATAGGTGGAGCATTAACATGCATAGGTGTTCCCCAGTGTCAGCCTTAAGAAAGTGTAAATAGACTATGAATCAATTTAATTTGCCCAAGATGCTTCTATGGCCACATCAGTGTAGGGTCTGAGCATCTGAAGAAACACTGGCTAAAACAATGTATTTTCCAAAAATTTGTGACTTTAGATGCACGGTGAATTTTTAATCCTAATTATTTGTATTAGAAACCTGTGCTCCAGTCAGTAGGGGAAGAGTCATGTACAACAGGGCCAAAATCAAAGCAGTTAGACTGTGAACTGTGAAACGCTTGCACTGAATTGCTCTTAGATAAACTGCACAGCATGATTTTTTCTCAAACCACCAAATAGTTATATGTTATTATAAATTCAGGACACTCAAAATCTGACAGCTTCCCCAGCCTGTGTAACCCCCACCCTCCCGCAGCAAAAAAATGAAAATAAAAATGAAGAATGAGTCTGTTTGTGCTTAATTTGTAGAGGATGGAATAAATACAATTTATGAAGAAAAAAAGTTTGCAGTGGGTGGGGAAACCATGGGAGACTTATAAACTCTGGTTAGATCCTACAGGGTTATAGGTTGTAGCCGTTGTGGTCTAAGGACATAGGCAGAAAAAGTTCTTTGGGTAAATCTGATGTCTTTTATTAAACCAAGTCAAATAGTTGCAAGCTTTTGGGTATAAATGCCCTTTGTCAGGCTGAGGAAGCATGTGCAGTTGACGTGTGCTCTTCCATCTATGATGCTGTATGATGCCTTGTACAATGGGACAATGATCCTGACTTGGAGACTATTAGGTGCTAACTGAATACAAATTAAAAATAATTACGATTAATTTTACCACTTGTGTTTGTACTGCATGTCTGCTCTGCACAGGCATAAGTGATGGCACAAGACATAAGCCTGTGGAGATTCAGTCTTCCAATTTCTAAGCAAAGCAAGAAAAGCATCTTTGCAGAAAGCATGACCAAAAAGTCTTGTGTAAAAGCAACTACCTTGCAAGCTTATTATGAGAGGCAACAATATTCTGGGGAAATAAAAATTTAAGTGAATATCAATATTAGAGAAATTTGGGTAGTTAAAGTCAGTCAGGCTAAGAGGTATATGATTTGGTACTTTAATCCCAATGAATAGTGAAACAGATAAGTATACTTGACTTTGTTCATCACATTTTTACGTGTTTCGTATTTAAGAAAAAGTTTTATTCTGTAATTAGTAGATAAATGAAGATAACAAATATGCTGAACTAAAGCTTATATTTTCATGGATTCATTTTTCTTTGTAGTTTCACAGTCTGACTGTATTTCATAACTAGAGATAGCTGGTCTGCTATGACAGCATGTAAAAGTGACACAATGCATTTTGCTTTCATATACTGTTTAAGCTTTTGCACAGATCCTTTCTGATTATAGTAACATTGTTGCTATCTGAATCTGTTTCAGTGTGCCTGAATATTATGACTATGGTCATGGAACAAGTGAAGATGCTTATGACAGCTACGGTAAGGCTTATTCTATCTTAAGTAAAAATGTGAAATGAAAAAAAACAATCAGTCACTGACAACTCAAAAATTACATTTCTCTTCTTTTTTCCCTCTGCTTTCACAAAGGCCTACACTAAATTGATTTCTGTAATCCTAGGGTGAGATTTGACTTGTGGAACTAGGGCTAGAAAATTGGACAGATCAATTTTGATCAAAATTTCAAAAGCAATTAATCACAGTCATATATCAGTTTTTAACAGCAACAGTGGGCATACTGATTAGTGCCTGAGTATATTTCACAATGTCAAATGTCAGTTATACTGATGTGATGACAGTACTGTGCCTGTCCTGCTGTTATATACATTGCTTCAATCAGCAAGCATAACAGAGTCATAGTCACTTTTTTATTATTGGAATGCCTGTACTAATAACTCTAATTAAAATGCATAGTTTGAAATACTTTATTGGAAATGCTATATAATTTTTGATATCCAGTAAGTTATATCTTGCCCAAAACTCACCAGCCACAGAAAACCTGAATACATCTCTCTACCCCATAGGTTTGAGGGAAATTAAGGTAGCTCTGGTAGATACTATGAGGATTACAAGCAAAGCTCAGCAAAAGACATATGAAGGGTGCTGCTGCCCCTTTTAAACTCAAGCTTTGTTGAAGTACTGTGACTCAGAAGAGGCATTCACTTTTCACCTGCCCACACACTGTTCCACACAGGCCATTTAATTGGCCTGTCCTATATCTTTGAACGTGGTATTCAAAAATTGATTTGGACAGTGCACTGGAATCCTTCCTTGCTTACTTCTTTTGAATATTTTGCCATAGCTTTTACACTTATTTGGCAGCTCTAATGAGCTGGTGTAAATCATTATAATTTAAATCACATCAGTAGGGCTACACTGACTGAATTAATCTATTATGTCAAATTACTATTTATAGACTATCATAGGTGTGCCTGGTACTTGCAAAGCACCAGCAAGAAGAACTATTGAGAAGGACACTAAGTTAAAGTTATTAAGGACACTAACCCTTAGGTTGCTGCTTGAGAAAATATTTTAATTCATGCAGCTAGCAAATGTTAGTGTAATACTATGTTGCAGTTTCCTTAGTATTTTTACTGAAATCATGCTTACTTAATAAATGATTATCAAAATAATTGAATTGCATAATTAAAAATCATTATTTTTTCTATATAATTGGTATTCCTGATGCATGTGCATAATCTAATGTTCAGTCAAGCACATTTCAGTGCTAAGCAAGTAATAAGAACGTATACATATGTGTGTGTTAGCTTCAGCTAGCCTTTATTTTGTTCCTTGTATTTATTGGCTATTATTATCTTCAATAAAAATAAATGTTTCTTCTTTAAAATCATGCCAGAGGGGTTGGGTAAGACAGACTAATGACTGAATTTAGAAGTGAGAACAAGGTAATCCTAATTCCTTTTCTCTGACCCCAAGTCCCTCTGTCAATTTACTCAAATCATTTTATGGAATATTACTCTGCCTCCATTCCCTCATCTCTAAAACTGCAATAATATAACTTGCTTTCCTAGCAAAAATAAACCTTAACTAGGTAAAATTTAGAAATTGTTCCTTAATAATATATACTGAATTATGCATTATTAGGTCAAGCAATTGACACAAAAATTGAACATATTTAGGCTCGATGGGCACTTTTACATGTGCTCCATGGGTGGAGGGCAGCACTTTAATTAGAACAGCTCAATTAATCAAGTCTTCTCCAATGCACTGGAATTCCAGCACATCAGAGCAGCTCCACGCTCATGTATAAGCACCCTGTTTGCTAGAGTTAAAGCTCTTTGTTTATTATGGAGCTGTATTCTATCCAAATTATTTTCCTAATCTGAATTTTTTGCATAACTTTTCAAATTATTTATTCTGTTTTACTAATAATTTGGTATAAACCTAGATTAGAAAATATTTTCCAATGTTACGACTTTGTATCTGGAGAGAGGAGACTTGTGGTCTATCTACGGATTCACACAGAATAGCATATCAATGAGGTTGTTTGTGCTTTGCTCTAGAGTGTTTGCATTCTTTTTCCTTCTTCCTAGACAACTCACTGTTCTAGTGGATTGTAGGCAGACAAGGTTATTTGGGTAAATGTGATATTTTTATTAGACCAACTAAATAGTTGGAAAATTGTTCTTTGCAAGCTTTCCAGCACAGGGACTCTTCTTCAGACACAGAGAGAGTCTGCCGGTGTTTGTCTTCTCTCTAGGGTGGAATAGAAGCTTAAGCCAATATGTAAAATGCAGGACTGTGAAAATGCAAATACATTGCAGGGAAGATCAGCGAGGATAGGAGTTAATGGGTGTGAGACAAGTAGGTGGAGGGCAAACAGAAGAGGGGAATGTCAGCAGGTGACAAAACGTAGTTGAGAAAATGTAAAGAGGTTACATAGGGTTATCGTATGCCAGGCAGGTTATAATGTGCCATAAATCCAATGTCTATATTTAGTCCATGATTTTTTGTATCCAGTAGATTTATGAAGTAAAGTTTTTAGACTCATCTACAAAAGGTGTTTTGTAAAATCCCTTTGAGGATTAGAACAGAGATTGGAGAGACAGTAGTTGTCTTGTGACAAATGAGCACCCACATAGATAATTAGGTAATCTTGTCTTTGATAGATTTTCAGTGTGTGTTCATTCTGGTATGCAGTTCTTGTTTGCTTCCTCCTATGTAGTTTCTATCAGGGCATTTAATATACTGGATGAGCTATATTACATTTCTGGAGGAGCAGATGTAAGATCCAGGATTCTGTTGCAGGGTGTAGTTACTGTGGGAGTGGTGGACATGTGTTGGCAGGTTTTACATTTTTTGTCCTGGCATGGTCTGGATCCATTTGGTGTGCTTTGAGAAAGTTTGCTTCTGGTGATTAGGTTGGCAAGGTGTGGTGCCAGTGTTTAAAAACTAGGATAGGTGGTTCTGAAAAGATCTCTTTAAGAACTCGGTCTTCTTCTAGTATGAGTTGCAATTGTTTCAGGATTTTCCGTATAGGGAAGGATGGTATGTTGTAACTAAAAGTGTGCAATTTGTGGGGATTTTCTTTTTGTACTGCAGCAATTCTTCGTATGGTATCCAGGTGGATCTCTCAAAAGAGTGATCTATTTCTTTACAAAAGTGTCCTTGTTGTATGAAAAGCGCTTTTGAGATTTGTGAGGTGATGATCTTGGGTGTTCTCCTCAGTGCAAGGTTGGTGGTATCAGAGGGCTTTCCTGTATATCACAGCTTTCTTGGTGTGTTCAGGCTGATTACTGGTTCTGTGTAAATATGTGTTTTATTCCATGGGTTTCTTGTATATGGTGGTTTCTATTTAACCATTCTGGATTTTGACTCTAGTGCCTAAAACTGAAATGTTGGTATTGGAGTATTCCAGAGATAGTCTGAGGGAGGGGTGATGATTGCATTAATTGTATTGTAAACTCTGTTAATATTCTGTGGGCATATCTACATGTGCATTTACACCAGCTTAAATTTACTCCACAGTAAGTAAGGATTGGGCCAGCATCTACATGTGCAGGCATTAAAGCATATTAATGCAGTGTGTGGACTGACTTGGGACTAAAGTCAGTCCAAAGCTAGTCCACACACACTGTTACTGCACAGAAAGAAGTCTACATGCGTGTTACTGCGCAGTAACTAATTGGTCGTACATTTGATACCTGCATCATGCGGGTATCAGATTTAGTATCAAATGTACACTTAAGTTGGTGTAAGTCTCAATATTTACTGTGCAGTATAGGTGTGCACATGTAGAAGTGTGCCCATACTGTGCAGTAATTTTGGTTACTGTGCAGTAAATGTGCATGTGTAGCTGTGTCCAGTGTGCATATTTTTTACCGTCATACTTTGCGGCAGACAAGCAAGCTCTTTTCTGTATCTCCTCCCTCCCCACACAGTCTGGCTCTACCTATTCTCTATGTACTCCAATTTTTATTCTAATACACATTTATTGCCCATTTCATTTCAGTTTACATAATCTGACATAAAGTTCGCTTAACACTGCAGCAGTTCCACCTTGTCATTGTTTCTCACCATCCTACAGAAGTCAGGACTATCTTTCTCTTCCCCTACTTTGTAACTTGTAGTAATTTCCTAATTTCTTGTAGTTTCCCAAACATAACCACTCCCAACTGTCTCTTTAGCCAGTTTCTCTACAATATTTGTGTAAGACCCTTACAAACCACCACACATACAATTCATTACTACTATTTATAATGTCCATCTTCTTTTTTCTCCCAGGTATGTGATATGGAATCACATAATTTTGGTCTCCAGGTTAGGATGTTAAGATAGTTTGTAGTTTAGAAGACAGCTGGTTATCCCATGCCCCAGGGCTTTGCTGGTTGCCTGTTGAGACCAGGCAGCATTTTAATCTTCCCCGAATGAATTACATTGTCTCCTTGGAGCGGAGGGTTCCTTCCTGTCAGGTACTGTGTGGCACTGGCTACAGTTAAGGCTGTTTGGGGTTTTTTGGTTGTATGTGTTGACACTCCTGCTGATACTAGAAACCCAGAGTTTTCTGGCTTTCTATTCCACTCAGCATCATAATGATCATCAAATTTTGGGTCAGGAAGGAATTTTTACCAGAGGTCAGACTGATAGAAACTCTGGGAGTTTTTGGCATGGTCCTTTTTTTTATTATCTTCAGAGCATAGATTAACTAATGACTTCCCTGTTTTTGTTACAATGCCCTTGTCTTTTACCTGTAGCATATTATGAAGTGTTTTGGTTCTTCCTGAGATTGTTCCTTGCAGTTTTTGGTGAGGTTCAAAGTGAAAATTTGGGCTATTTCCTTGGTTAATAGTAGCCTGTGAGCATGGAGGAGTGGGTTTAATGGTCCAGTGGAGTACCTCTATCCCTATGTTCCAGTGCTCAGGTTTTATAAAAATATGTTTCTGTTTACTGCTCACAGCCAACCCCACTTTCCTTGTCCTCCCCTTGTAAATATCAAGATTGTCCTTTCCCCTAACTAGTAAGTCCCTACCTTTGTAATTCTCAAGATTTGTATATCTACATTTCCATATTTTCTCTCATGCAACATGTCAAAATTTCACCTACAAGTCAATATATGGGGATGGCTGTAGAACCTGAAAAGATTAATCTTGGTCTTCCCTCTCATGATGTAGATTCAGGCAAATAATAACAATAATGATACTGTGTAGCACTTAAAGCTTTTATATGATGATATATAATAAAGAGCTGTCATGTGTTTAAAGTGCTGTGCAAGCAGTACAATATAACCTCCTTGCCATGGGAGCAACTTTCCAGGACACCTTTCCTGGGCTCCTGATAAGTGTTATTTCCTCAGGAATAGGAAAAATATAGATAATTCCATGTTTCTTTTAGAGGAGTTTAGGAACCTAATTCAAAAACGGAACTAGTGCATCACAATAGTCAGTTGCGCTAACTCCTGTAGGCAAAGTTTAAGAGAGTAGTATGCCTTAAATCCCACCCACCTCTAGGACTTCAGAACATCACTCCTTCAAATTCATGGCACTAAATCCTCTCTGGCAGCTAGCTCCTAAATCATTTATTAGGAAATAGGGGTCAGGGGTCTGTCTTTCAATAGGCAGCCAGAAGAGCTGGGAGCCTTCAATCCCTCTTCTTGAAGGTATTCCTTTATTCATTAAATACATGAAAGCCCAGCTGGAGCCCTAGGGCTGTGGTGTTCTTACCCCCTGACCAGGCTATTCTCCCACCCCCTGACTATTCCCCCCACCATAGAACTGCCAGTCTCCCCTCCCTGCCTTTCTGTGGACCTGCTAGCACCACTGACCTGGCCAGGCTCCCCCACACCAGCTCACTTACCCATGCCTCTACCAGTAAGCAACAAATGCGTGCAACTGACTGTCTCTGTCTTGGGGCAGAAGCAATTCCCAGCTCCATATTGATTGTTTCCTATCCATAGTCTGTGATTTTGTACGTGTTAATCCTTGCTCATTAACTCGTTATCATCACTAGCTACTGTGTTACTCAATTGATCATGATTCACTCAGGGACCAGCTCAATACACAATTTAGGCTGCAGTTTCCTCAAACCCCTGCATTTATCTCCTTGAAACTTGGCAGACTTGATGCCCTCAAAAAGGGCTACCACTCCTGCAAGTTTCCTCCAAATCAAGCCAGAAATGACAAAGTTATAGGCAGTTTTGTCCTTCCTCGTTATATCCTATGGTTGAAATGTCCATACAGTTTTGCCATTTCAACCCTGTTTTGATGAAATTGAACGGAACAGCTGTTTTGAATTGACACAAAATTCAAAATGAAACACTGTTCCATCAGAAAGTTGAATCACTGGTCGAAATGGAAAGCTGCCATTTTGCACAGCCCTGACAACTAAATCTGAGCTGGAACTCACAAATACTTGTTTGTACCTTTACAGTGCCACAAGTTCACTAAATGAGAGAAAGGGAAAATGTGCTAGAAGGACATTTTTCACCTTTGAAGGAAACTAATGAGAGTCATTGCACAAGAACTGTCATTTCTTAGCCTGTCCTACATTAAAAAGAAGCTACTTAAATCAAGGCAATGAGACTTAATAGTGACGTATAAGCGTTATTGAACATGCTTGCCCTGTCAGCCTTATCTCTCAGACTCTTGTTCCCCTAACTGGAAACTGCCCCCAACAGAAAACTTGGGGGGTTATTTTCTACTGCAGTCTTTTGTTTGGTTTTTTCAAGGCCAGGGAAAGGAGGTTGAAAAGAAGGTCCCTAAGACATTACAATGATGATTACTTTTTATGTAGGAATATTATGAGATAAGGGGGAATGTTATACTGCAATGTCTTGCTGTACACCTATGCATGGCTATTCACTGTGTAACTCTTAATGTGGTGGTAGTAGGATCAAGTGGAGTTTTCTCAACTAATAAATTCATCAGAAAATGGAGTTTTCAAAGGAGACTGAAAATATTTATAACTTTAGGATAAATTTGGCAAATAGTGTCAGACCAAAACAAGGTGGAGGAGACATTTTCCAAAAAGTAAATATTTTATTTCAACATTTTCAAAATAAAATGGTTCATTTGACATTTACAAAACAAAACCTTTGGACTTTTCATTTAGAAACAAGATTTCTCCTAAAATACATAGTTAAACAAAGACACCAAACTTGAGTTCCTGTGTGACCCAAAAATCAGTGTTTTATTGGGTTTATTTTTCATTTCACTGAAGTTCCTCCCCTTCCCCCACACAAATCTGCTTCCTTTTCACTTGGATTTTTTTTCCAATTTTTCAGTTCAACCACTAATTTGAAAAATCCATTTTTTGCTCAACCCATAACCAGTCTTAGTCTTTGACACTGACACAAATTTATTTAGAACCTAATGACAGTGATAGTTTTTGGACTGAACTGACATAAAAAGGAAACCGCTTAGGTGTTCATGACAATAAAAACAGGCTGCTTTTACATTGGAATGCACATATTTGCTTGACTAAAATAGTGCATGATTTCCACTGCCATTTAGCATTAAGTGTTTAGCTGTAAACAACTGGTTACTCAATTTTAGGATAATTCCATCCTTAATTGAAATAGGACAATGTAAATGTTTGACATAATTCTCTTTAATGTAAGACATTATCTAAGTTCTAAATTGTTGCCAAAGTGATTTAAATGTCTATTTTTGTAAAGAATTCTCAGCCAATAACTCAATGGGAATGTTTTACAAGGATGAAGTCGTTAGTGTGACTAACAATGCTGTACAGAGGCAACACTGTATAACCATATTTTTGTATGACCGACAGCTAAATAATGGACAGCTATTTTCTAGTACCTTGTGAAGGCATTGTTTCTATACCAAATATGGGTTTAAATTGAAGAGTTAGTTGCATATTCATTCTTTATTTGGAGTAAAAATGGCAGCTTGTACTGAACAAGAGAAAATCAAATGAATATCAAGATCTGAAGTGGAGGAAAGAATCAGTGAATGGGACACAATAAAATAGGTATTCTAATATCTTAAACCATAATACTTGAGTATATCAGTTCAGCTTAATTACAGTCCATAATTATGCTCATCTCATTGAGATGCTTGAGTGATTACAATCCCACTATGAAAATAAGCTTCTCATTGATTAGTCTATGAAAGTAACAAAGCAAAATGAGACTATTCTAACCTTGTTCTATGCGATACTGGACAAACATTTTTTCCTTTTTTAATAGTTACGTCAGTTGATCCAATTTGTTTTGCACATGAAGATGATGAGTTCACTCTGATAAAAGTTGTCAAATCCAAGCTTAGTGTTCATTTCCAACTATAATGCAGATATTGTCATTCATTGATCCTAAAATTTAATTAATGTGTAGTACTGAGAGTTTGCTACTGCGTTTTACTTATTTATTTATTTTGGCTGTCCTCATTAAAATGTTCAAATGCAGGAAATCAAGTCCTCTTATGAGGTCATATATTTAGATGGTTACAGATTTTCAGGCAGTTGGGAAACATGGGTTTTATCCTTTGCTGCTATAAGACTGCTGTAAAAGGCTCAGTGACTAAAGACCTGTAGTCTCACAGGCTTATTAAAGATAGAATAGTTAGAGATTGGCTTATCTCTGGAGCTGACACATTTGATATCTGTTTTACATTTCTTTTTTTTAATAATTATGTCTGAATATTCTTTATTTCTAGAAGTACCCAAATATACTTGCAGAAAAAATAATCAAATATTAAGTAACATAATTCTATTTGATTTTGGAAAGTCTTGGGGAACTCAGGTCTAAACAGGCGTTTTAAGGAAAGGTGTCATATTTCATTCAGCTTCTGCAATACTTACACAAGCAAAGCTTTAATTTAAATAGTTAAATTTTTATCATTTTTAGCACTTTATGCTTGCCAGTCAAATGCCACTCAGGCTGGCAATGCTAGCTGTTATGCACATTGTCTGTCCTTAAGACACAAAGTAGATCATCTTGTAAAAGATTAATCTTGTTTGTGTTAAAATGTCTTAGATTCCTCAAAGTCAATTCCTAATGTGAGGTGATTTGTCTGCAGGAGGTCTCTATTTGGAGTGTTCTAGGTTTCAGACATCCTGAGTACATGTACATATGATATGAATATGACACAATACACTCTGGTGCAATTTGCGCCAGAGTTTATTGCTCCCAGATGTGGTATTTACACCTGGGCCCAGGACCACAGCACGTGGAGCCAGGGCAGCACAAGCCCAGCTGGCAGGGGCCCCAGAGGGTCAGTGCTGTGGAAAGTCTGGCTCGTGCACAAAGGTGCTACACTATGGGGCTAGCCAGCAGGCAGCTCTTGCACTGTAGCACCCTCATACTCCAGCCAGCCCTAGTTACTGTCTATATGTGCCCTGTGGCAAAGTAAATCTCTCTGCTGTAGAGTGACAAGATTAATTGAGTAGATGTGTTGTCTTTTATTAGACCAACTAAACAGTTAGAAAAAATGTTCTTTGCATTCAGGAACAAACACCCTTCTTTGGGCATATCGAGAGTCTGCTGGAGATTGTGTTCTCCTGGGTAGAATAGAAGCCAAAATGCAAAATACATGCCTATGAAAATGCAAGTGCTTGGCAGTGAGAATCGGAGGGTTGGAAGGCAATAGGTGTGAGACAGGAAGGGAAAGTGGGGGAAAGGAGGAATATTGAAATTGTGATAGAAGAATGTAGCTTGTAAAATGCAGCCAAATTACCTGCGGTTATCAGATGTTGGGCAAGTTATAATGTGCCATAAATCCAATGTCTATATTTAGTCCATGATTTTTGTATCCAGTAGATTTATGAAGTGAAGTTTGTAGGCTTGTCTATGAAAAGTGTTCTGTAAATTCCCTTTGAGGATTAGAACTGAGAGACTGGAGAGAGAGTGGCTGGAGAGAAGTGTGCACACAGGTAATTGGATATCTTTTTCTTTGATAGATTTTTGGTGTGTGTTCATTCTGGTACAAAATTGTTGTTTGGTTTCTCCCACATATTTTTCATCCGAGCATTCAGTGTACCGGATGAGACATATTACATTCATGGAGGCTCAGGTGTAAGATCTGAGAATGGTGATGGTTCTGTTATAGGGTGTAGTTATTGTGGGAGTGGGGTAATGTATTAGCAGGTTTTAAATTTTTTGTCCCAGTTTGGTCTGGAACCATTCAGTGTGCTCTGTGCCATAGGAAGTCTGCTTCTTGTGAAGAAGCTGGTGAGCTTCAGTGCTTGTTTGAAGGCTAGGATGGGTGGTTCTGGGAATATCTCTTTAAGAATTGGGTTTCCTTCTAGTATGGGTTGCAGTTGTTTGAGGATTTTCCATGTAGGTTCTAGGGTCTTCATAACTTATAATGTTCGATTCGTGATGATTTTCTTTTTGTACTGTAGGAATTTTTCATGTGGTATCCAGGTGGCTCTTTCAAAAGTATAATCTCTCTCTCTGGAGGAGTGTCCTTGTTGAGTGGTCCAAATGATGAAGATATTATACATTTTAAATATAGTATGGGTTTAATAGTGTAGTTATTGAATAATTCTTCTTCAAGGTGGGCCATGGAAAAGTTAGTATATTGTGGGGCCATTTTGGTGCCCATAGCTGTGCCCATGATCTGGAGGAAGTGTTGGTTGCTAAAACAGAAGTCGTGTGAGGATGAAGTGTGTAAGGTCAATAATATCTTTAGGTCTGTACTCTGATTTATAATCTTGTTCTTATAGATATGTAAAACAGGCTTGGATGCCATCCTGGTTTGGGGTGTTGGTATATAAGCTGATAACATCCATGGTGGCTAGGAGGGTATTGCTGGGAATGTGGTCTATGTATTTAAGTTTTTGTAGGAAATCTGTTGTGCCTTGGACAAAGCTCGGTCTATGGGTGACAGGAGGTCTTAGGATGGATTCAATGAAACCTGATATTTCCTCAGTTACGGTTCCATGGTTGGATATTGTAGGTCTTCCTGGGTTCCCTTGTTTGTGAATCTTAGGGAGCATGTAAAAAGTCACTGGATTTGATAGTGGCAGGATCAAGTTTTGTTGTTTTTCTTGTAGTCCAGATGGAAATTATGTGATGGTGGTTTTGAGTTTTAAGGTGAAAAGGGGAGCTGGATCTTCCTCTAGTTTTTCATACTAGGTGATGTGAGAGAGTTCTCTGTTGGGTTATTTTATGTAGTCTTCATGGTTAAGGATAACTATAGCTCCTCCTTCACCTGCTGGTTTTATTACTATTTGGTGGTTGGTTCTTAGAAATCCTATGGCCCTCCTCTGTGAGAGGTTGTTATGGTGGTGTTTGTTGTTTACTGTTTCATTGTTCATTCTTTCTCTGAAGCAGTCAATATAGCAGTCAAGGTTTGAATTTTGTCCACTGTGAGGTGTCCAATCTGATGTTTTTTGGTGTTAATCTTTTCCTCAATGTTTCAGAGATTTCATAGATTTTTAGGGTTGGAAGGGACCTCAGTAGACCATTGAGTCTGACCCTCTGCCCTAGGCAGGAAAGAACGCAGGGGTCAGATCACCCCAGCCAGGTGTTTTTTCAGTCTCTTCTTAAAGACCTCCAAAGTAGGGGAGACCCCCTCACTTAGAAGCTTATTCCAGATTCTGGTAACCCTTACCAGAGGGTTGTCACAGGATGAAGTGTTGTTGAAAGTGGATTCATTTTGGTTGCAGAAATATTCTTCAGAAGGAGACATCAGAAACATTCTTCTACTTCTCTTTATTGTAGTATCTTATTGAGCTATTTTTCCTGGACAGAAATTAAGGCCTTTAGAAAGGACAGGTTTTTCAGTTTTAGTAAATGTGTACATGGAGAGATTGATAATATTTGAGGGTTGACTGGTTCCATCAGTTTCATTGGATATGAGGTTGGAATGTTGTACAGTAACGGTGTTGTTTCTCTGATGGTTGTTTTGTGACTGGGAAGGCTGTTCCTCTAGTAATTGATTTCATTTCTTCCTTTTATGCTGGATGGATATTGTAAAAAATATTTAGTAGTCTTTTTGTATACATTGTATAATGTTTGGGAAAATATCCAGATTTCTCTGTTTTAAGTTGTTGTACCATGTGTTGTTTTCCTTCTGGAGTTGATCTGTCTTGGAGAAGGTTATGTGAAGAACATGATTTCTAAGTTTTTCTGAAGTTCTCCTGCATAGTTGCAAAGCATATTTGGAGTTGTGTGTAGTATTCAGAGGATTATAGATGTTCAATCCCTTGGGAATGATGTTGTGTTTGTTGCATAGGCTTAGAAAATCTATTTCACTGTTGAGTTTGGCTTCTTTCTTTTTCATGTTGTACTAGCCCGCAGAAGAAATGGAAAAATCACTTATGTCAAGCAATACAATCCTAATGAGGAGTTAATTAGTTTATTCTGGCCTAATAGGGGTGTAAAGTGACACCACCTACACATGCAAGGTAGCTAATTAGTCAACTCCACACTAAAGCATCTTGTGTAGATGTACTCTCTGCTATTACAAGAATTCCTCCATTTACAGTTTCCTGTTTATTTCTGTGTTGATTTTTAGCCGTGATCCACTCCCCACTTGCCCCTGTAATGGGTGCTGGTTCCACTGGGAGGGACATGTCAGGTGGGGACTGTAGCTCTGCTCCAAGCCCTATCCCCATGCTGTCACCACCCTGCAATCCCAGCCCATGCCTTCTCATCCCATTCCCAGACACTGCTCCCAGTCCTATATATTTTATATACATAGATATCTATATAGGACAGTTGTTTGGGCTGAAGGGCCACTTAAGGAGTTTTGGTGAGTTGTTGCAGGCTGGAGAGGCTGCAGAACTGCCCCAGTGGTGGGGAGTGCAAACCCAGCCTGCTGGAAGAGGGTGATACTGACCTGGCCTCCTGGCAGGGGGCAACTGATCCTATATAGTCCCAGGTCAATCCACCACTGGGCACCGGACAGAGTGGGCAGGAATAGTCTCCATGGAGACTGCCCTGGGACCCATGCAGGCAGGGCAGGCTCAGCCAGGTGAATGAAATGGAGTCATCAGCAATCAGAGAGTTGCATCCAGGATTGGGATGGGCAGGCAGAGCCAGGATTGCAGAGCAGCAACAGCATAGGGCTTGGGGTCGAGGCATAGCCATGATCCACTCCCCGCTTGTCCCTGTAATGGGTGCTGGTTCCACTGGGAGGGACATGTTGGGTGGAGACTGTGGCTCTGCCCCAAGCACTATCCTCATGCTGTCCCAGCCCATGCCTTCCCACCCATTCCCAGACACTGCTCCCAGTCCACCCACAGTCCCATCCTGTTCCCAGATGCTGGTCCCAGTCTAGCCCCATCCCATCCATCCAGCTGATTGTGTCTTGTCCATAGGGGTCTCCAACCAGTCTCCATGGAGACCCTGCCTGCCCAGTCTATCCAACGTCTCTGGTGGCAAGGTGCCTGGACAGCAGAGTTGGGTCTTGTGGTGACTGTGGAGACACTGTCAGTGGCAGCTGGGCTGAGTGAGATGCTGCTGCAAGGACTACCAGAAAGCTGAACCATGTACCCAGGGGCAGCAGGACTAGTCACATGCACCACAGCCTAGACTGCCCCACATGCCTGGCTTGGGCACAGCCATGGAAGTTGTTGTGGGCCACATAGAATCTCTTGGCAGCCCAAGTTTGGCCCACAGGCTATATATTGCCCACCCCTCTTCTGCCAATAAAATGAATGTTCCCTGTCAGATCACATTGTCACTGTTTGGACTCACTGTTATCTAATTAATCCATGATATCTGGATAAAAACTGAGAAAGGGAGTTTACATAACATGTTTATGATCACTGTATGTTAGTATTAGATGGCTGAATTATTTTTTAGAAAGGAAATGAATTGAAACGAATGGAAGAGACATAAAAATATTTTTAAAAAAACAATGAATGTTATATAGAAGGTAGGTAAGAAACTTCTTTCCGTTTCCTAATACAAGAAAAAAGGGACATTCAATGAAATGAAAAGGTGAGAAATTATATACCAATATCATTTAATATGACTATGGAACTCATTGCCACAAGAGATTGTTGAGGCCAAGAACTCAGCATGATTTACATAGAAATAAAAAATATTCAGACAAAAATCAATAACAGAAAACATTTTGGAAGGGATGCATAGGTGGTGGAAGGTTGGGACTAAGAGGGCTCATCCCCACCAGATGCAAGGCAGCGGGTAGGGTCCGTCGCAAAGCAGCCCAGTCATGGGTTCCAGGAGGTTGTAGCAACCCTCACCATGGGAGACTTGATCTGCCCCCATATCCCTTCCCCTGTCCCCCACAGACTTACCTGTAAGTCTGTGGGGGACGAGGCTTGTTTATGCAAGTACTAAATGACTGCACAGTAACAATTGCGCAGGGGATAGCTCGTGTAGATGTGCCCCCATATCCTTAATTTTCTGCAGAATTTCCTCAAATCATTTGACTTGAGGCATCACCTTAGCTGTCTCCAATGTCTTCCTGTAGAAAAGATTTATAATTCTTATAGGAGTATGATTTTTAAACTATAAGAAAAGTGAGAGCATTTTAAATCCATATATGAGGGCTACTGTGGTGATGATATTAAATTTAGTACTATTTTGTCAAACCACTCTTTTAATTAGGTAATAATTCTTTAGGAAGTTCCACATTTAATCCTTGAACTTATTGCATATCCTAAACCACTTGCACTTCAGTTATATCATGCTAGTGCACTGCCAAAAACATGTGTAACATAAGAAAAGAAGTTGCTTTTAATTTACAGAGACTCCCAGTATTTCCAGTATTATTACATCATTTTTATATGACAATATACAAATTAGTAAATCATGCAAAACCTTCTTATCTGGTATAGTATTGCACATCAACCATTTTGCCTCTCTTCATTGGAGAAGATTCACATTTTGAGAAACTAAGAAACATTTTCCTGTAGTACTCTGGCATATGTAGTGACAGCATATGGCAGAATAATTCCAGGCATGGTGCATTATATCATTCACCATGTCACAAATAATCAATTTAACATTACTAAAAAGCTTATTTCTACTAAAAAAAAAACAAAAAAGGAAAGTGGAACCACGTCCATGCTGTTCTGTTAATACTTATATCAAAGTACAATAGGTAATGGCTTGTCTGATCACTGGTGTATTGTAGAAAAGTAATTAGAATTAGAATTAAACTCAGGTAACTACATACTCAAATTTAATATCAGTTCAACACATTTTAGTTTATTTTAATGTCATATCACTAATGACAGATATCCTGAAGTTTATATGTTTTGAATCCTCAGAACTGTGTGATGTTATATCATTTTAAGTTTTAATAAAACATACTATTTCACGGTATCTTTATAGTTACAAGTTGTAACACAATTGACAAAGTCATAATTTCTGTCATAACTTCAGGATAAAACCTGTCACTTCATTGCATATCACATCACCAAAATCGTGCCTGTTTCAGTGTCTTCAGTGCTAAAATCATTCATGTCAAAACAGCGTTAAGGATTTGCTGCAAATAATTTATTCAATTAATTGTACTCGTTAGCTCTTTGAAAATTATCTACAAGAAAACCTTTATATTTATGAATATATTTCTTGTCCCTAATAGCTCAAAAATATTTTCTTATTCCTACTAATCTATCTAGGCTTTAGTCAAATCTTCCTTTTGCAGCACATTTATTGCTACTCATCTCACCCATTAGATTTCCCCAATTACTCTTGCGGAAGTCTCTTGTTTTTCACAAATTTATTCATCCTGCTTCTTCTATTGAAGTTGGACTCTCACTTCTGTTCCCTCTGGAAAAGCAACTCCTTTAAGAAATTCTTCCTATCTTGATATCCTACTCAATAACCTAACCCCAGTTTCTCTTACGTGAAGTGCTGTCCTGTGTCTTATCTTAAATTTAATGATTTCTTAGACTATAAAATGTTCACATCTCTTCATCCCTGTAAAGAACTAGGAAAATGTGAATTTCTTTAAAAATGATTAATAAAAAGTAGTAATCAATATATTAAATATATGGTAAGTGTCACGGGATAGGGTCCCTAAGGATGGCCGTGTTACCCCTAAGGCCCTTTCACAGTGCCAATTCGGCCCGATGGGCATCCTCTATTCTCGCATGCCACATTTTGACGTATTTTTGTAATATAGGGAGGCTGCCTTCACGTCCTGTTGGACACAGTCAGATGGATTTCCCTGAACCCCATTGGTCCCATTTCAAAATAGGTGTCCTGGGACACCCCAGCCTTATGGGCTATATGCATGGCTCCAACCACCCCTTTACCGTTGCCTCACAGATGGTACCAACCTTGTCCAGACTAGGCCTTGTTGTAATTTGTCTCCCTCGTCTTCCTGGGCTCTCTGCAGCCCTGCCTTACTCTGCACCTTACTGGTGCCTGGGCTCTCCTCAGCCCTGTCTCTGTGCCCCTTGGTGCTCAGCTCACCACAGCCTTGTCTCGTTCTGTGCTGCACTGGTGCCTGGGCTCTCCGCAGCCCTGTCTTGCTCTGCGCGCCTTGGCGCCAGGCTCTATACATCCCAAATGCCACACCTTCTCTGACACCAGGTTCCCCATGCTGCAGTGGGTCCCCAATGAAGCCTCCTCCTTCCCCAAACAGCCTCAACCAAACCACCAGTCTTATACAACAGCAAACAAAACAGAAGGTCCTAGACTGTAACATAATACCAAAGGTCAGGGTGGGCTCTGACCCTTTAAAAGGATCAGGTTTAGTCCCTGGCATGAAGAGTCTAATAGGCAAAGGTACCCATGGAGCTCATGGAGCCCCCTTAGCCCTAGGTGCAGCATACCAGGCAGTTGCAGCATCACTGGGCACTTTTTCCCTAGAAGCTCCCTCCCCTCTGGCTACTAGCAGGGAACCACCTGCCTAGCCTCAGCCCTGGGGTTTATATATGAGACAGGCCCTGCCCCTTCCGGTCAGCTGACTGCTGGCAGGTGTGGGCTAACTAGCTCATTCTGACTACCCTGGTAACCAGCAGCTGGGGGCTCCCAACTGCCTGCTAGGGCTCTCTCCCTATCAGTTTCAGCTCTTTAAAGGAACAGGGCATCTAAGTGCTCTGCGACAGTACGGATAGTAAGATTAAGGATGCAGGTATTTGAGAAACGGTTTTGTGTTCTGAAATAGTGAAGTGCATAATTATCAGGTAGGAAATTCATGTACATCTGCCAATACTGTACCATATCTACCAATACTGTACCAGTAGTACACTAAATACTTCAGATAATAAAAACCTAAGGCTAGAATAGTGAAAAACTAAACAAAAGCTACCCCTGAATAGACCAACTACCCTTGAATTTTTTAAACCATACATTTTTGCATCATAATTAGAGAAATAAATTACAATATTCTTGAATATTTGGTGAAATCCTGGCTTCATCAAAAGTCAATGAGATTTGGTCCTTGAGCAGGCTGGGATTCCATCCTTTTTTTTTTTTACTTCTACCCAACATACTATCAAGCACAATATCATTATATTTTCCTTTGGTAGCTTCATTTTCAAGCTAATTTTCTGACTTTCATTGTATATTCTACTCTGCACATATTTCGTGCCTATCTGTTAGCTCTCAAAGTGCTTTACAGGCAGTTAATTAGAGCTCATAACCCTAAGGTAGGTATTATTATCCCCATATTACCAATAAGAAAATCAAGCCACAGAGAAGTTAAATAATTTGTCAAGGTCACACAACAAACTAGTAGTAGAACTAAAAATTGAATCTGCTGCTCCTGATTTACAAGTCATGCTCTAACTCCTAAACTGTGTTTCCTTACTAAATATCTGCAATAAAATATACCTTGTAAAGTATGTTTTGGGATTATTTCCTTTTTGTGGAAAGGGTAAAGTATGTATTTTCTTTTAAATTACAATGAACTACAGTTCCAATAATATTAATACCTAAATGACAATCAACATAAGCTGTTATCTTAATTGCTGTCACATACATCTTAACTAATCAAACAGAATAGCTTGGCATTATCACTTTCTAACCACCTGTCCTGAAGTAATTGACCATGGAATAAAACAGCCTCCAAAAAATGAGAGCAATTTTCAGAAGTTAAATAAATTGCCAGTAAGTATAAATGATCACATCTCCATTACTGCTAGAAATAAGTAATGAATATGAGTTTAATTCTTATTATGAAATATCTGTATAAGTAAATTACATACTGTTAATACTTTTTATTGTAACACAATTTTAGTCTGTTAAAATGGCCTGCCTATTTATATTACTGACCTTTTGCATTTGCAGAAGAGCTAGCTATGATACTGAATAATTCAGTTTGGAAGTTTCTAATTACTGAAAGAAAAGTAAAAAAAAACCCATGGTTTTCACTGTGTGCAATACTGGACTCTGACAGTAACAAACATTTAAATCTCTGAAGCATCTAGTTCTGTTGGAGACAAGATATTGGACCAGATGGACCATGAGCCTGTTGCAGGCATATAATTCTTGTGTTCTTAATCTTAGTGCTAAATAACACAAAGAAAACAATTTCATTTAAGTAAATGTCCTGTGCAACAGGCATAAGCATTGCATGCTAATAATGGAAGCATGGTTTATAAATTCCTAGGGATTAACAATTTAAAGAAACTAAGGCCTTTTTTTCAGGTGGGGTGTTCTACCAAGACTAAAATAAAGTATAAGGTCACACAAAGTCACATAAAGAAAACAGTAGAACTTTCTACTAACAAGCACCACAAAACTAACCTTAAAATATATTTGAACTGATATTTAAATAAGCAATGCTTCTAATAGACACAGGACTCATACAAAAACCACTGAATATAGTGGCTAAGACACAATGTAAATTTTGAGTAAAAATGATGAAATGCTAATACAGAATTGTCAGTTGATCACAAACCAAGAATACTGGCAGGTCGTGATAATAACAATTAACTTTAGTTTCCCATTAAATGCTGTCTTCCAAATATTGATTCTCTATATAGCAAACCGAAGGAAGTATCCAGTTTAATTAAAAAGGCTCTACTCATGTACTCATACGCAATCCCACAAGAAAACCATAAAATATATGTGTATGTTTCCTTAAATGCCTTTACCACCAATATGGTCACTAAAAATCAAAGAACTTGTGTGTTTGGGGCAAACACATCACCAAACCGCCTCACACTTTCAAAGTATACATATTTAGTTCCTGAAATAGCATACAATTACACATACATTCTTGATTTTTACTGAAGTATAAGGTTTCTCCTGATAGGGTTTAGATGTCTGTTTGGATATTGCAATGTGGGGAGGATGATGTGTGTTAGGGGTGATACGGCTATTAAAATTATCCTAATTGAAAATATACTTTACTTTTAGTAATTGCATTTATAGAAAATTCCTACAGCAACCATAATTGTTAATTAACACAGTTCTTTGTGTGCAATTTCTTGTTCTTTAATAGTCAATAAAATGATATACATTTACTCCCTTATTCCTACAATGTGTTTCATTTCTGTCCTTTTGTTTACTTCCTGTAACTTACATTTTTGCCTCCTAAATTTCTACATGCTCCTCAAAATCCTTTCCCTTGACCTTTTCCGTATAAGTGCCAAACCATGACGCCTGCCTGCTTCCCCTTGGCCTTTGCATACTGCAATCTCTTTTCTACATCTCTGCACTTCAAACCCATCAGTGTCTTCATTTTTATGCTTGCAATCTTTCATCCCTCATTCAATTTTAAGAGCTGATATTTGATAGCATAGATGATATTAGAGGTGAAAAGTGGAATGGGATAAAGGCCTTCAGGGGGCCAAGAAAGAAAAAAACTGATTAAAGCAGTGAGATTGAGGAGGGAAGCTGGGCATTGGTGCAGGACTTGTCAGAAAGGAAAGGGTTTCGAGGAAGGAACTTCTCCTATAAAATTCTGCCACATTGTTCATCTCTTCAGCCACTGGGCATATACCCCATGCTCTTTGTTATTGCTCTCCTAACAACCATTTTGGTTCCTAAACTAAAAGCTCTTCTCTACCTCACATCCTAGCACTCTGTTGCTGTTCCTCCATGGTCTTTTTTTAAATTTTTTTTTAATATTCCAGACTCCTTTGGACACTGTAACCTGTAGCTGCAAAAATCCTTCTTATTCAAACTGTTGAGCTTGTTGGGAAGTCCCCAGAAGGGGTAGGTACCTCCCAATTAGAAACTGACTTATAAGAAAATGTTGCTGCAAGGTTTTCCACTTCCTAGTGCCTCTCACCATGTTTCAACTGTTAATGAAACATGTTTCAACTGACGTGGGGGACAATTCTAGCAAATCACTAGAAAACCAATGCTTAGCCATCTGGCAGGTCCCCCCTCAATATTACAGTGGGCATGTGTGCCTCCAATGAACCAAATCATGTTCATGGACATAATTAGTTTCTCTTTCATCTGCGAGTTTTGCTTTGTTTAGAGTTTCTCACTTCAGCTATGATATATAAGAAGAATAAATTTATTTTAAATGCTTCACATTTACAAAAGAATCAAGGTAATAGATTTTGAAATGTTTGTTTGGAGGAAGGGGTTTTAATTTTGTTATATGGACACAAAACTGAAATTAATCAAGCAAAATTAGATAATATTCTGAATAAACGTATTCTTCCTCAACTCATTAAATACGTACTCTAAACTCACTTGCTGTCATTTTTATATGAGTGTTAATTCTGGATAATTCACTGCAAAATAGAGTGTGATAATTCTACCTTTGATGTAAATCCCTATGCACTTTAACTGTCCAGTCATAACCAAATCCGCCACATTAAATCACAACAGAAAAAATAGGAAATTACTATCTTACAATGAAATTCTAAATTTGGAGGGGCTACCCATGTATGTGCAGCACAAAGTAGCTTTTGAGTAACAAGAGTAGCCCAGAATATGACTCTCCTTTGATCCTTTGACTAGAGGCTCTTTTCCTTTCCTTTTACTTTTCCAAATGGGCTGCAATCTGCTATCATCAGTAACCTGTACCCAAAAAGTGAGACGTACATTGTCTCTCAGTGTTGGAGTTTCTTTCTTATGGTCTTCACACCACACTTCAAAGTTTTCTGCATCATACAACTCCCTCTTTTTTTTCCCTCTTACACAAACTTGGCCGAGGTCATTGCAGGACCCCTGGCACGGCTCTGTGAGCACTCGTGGTGCTCTGGTGTGGTCCCAGAGGACTGGAAGAGGGCCAAAGTGGTTCCAATCTTCAAAAAGGGGAGGAAGGAAGATCCAGGAAACTATAGGCCAGTCAGCCTTACCTCGATCCTAGGCAAGCTGTTTGAGAAAATTATGCTGGCACACATCCATGAGGGGCCAGCAGGGGACTGCATGCTTAGGGGCAACCAACATGGGCTCATCAGTGGCAGGTCCTGTCAGACCAACCTGGTGGCCTTCTACGATCAGGTTACCAGATCATTAGATGCAGGGGTAGCAGTGGACATAGTCTTCCTGGACTTCCGGAAGGCTTTTGACACTGTCTCTCACCCCGTTCTCATTAAGAAACTGGGGGACTGTGGTGTCGACGCCCACACAGTCAATTGGGTCGTTAACTGGCTGGAGAGCCGCACCCAGAGGGTGGTAGTGGATGGGTCCTTCTCAACCTGGAAGGACGTGGGCAGTGGGGCTTCAGTCAGACCTAGACAGGCTACAAGGGTGGGCGGATGTGAATAGGATGAAGAGGGTCCAGAGGAGGGCCACTCACATGATCAGGGGGCAGCAAGGCAGGCCCTACGAGAAGAGGCTAAGGGACCTGAACCTGTTCAGCCTCCACAAGAGAAGGCTGACGGGGGATCTAGTGGCCTGTTACAAACTAGTCAGAGGGGACCAACAGGCATTGGGGGAGTCCCTGTTCCCCCGAGCACTACCAGGAGTGACCAGGAATAAGGGTCACAAGCTGGCAGAGAGTAGATTTAGGCTAGATATCAGGAAGCGCTACTTCACAGTCAGGGCGGCTAGGATCTGGAACCAACTTCCAAGAGAAGTGGTCCTGGCTCCTACCCTGGGGGTTTTTAAGAGGAGGTTGGATGAACATCTTGCTGGGGTTGTATGACCCCAGTATTGTTTCCTGCCCTGGCAGGGGGTCGGACTAGATGATCTACTCCCGACCCTTCCGACCCTAGAAACTATGAAACTCCTCCTACCTGTGAGTTTCCATCATCAAGTTTAGCTGTTGTGCTAATCTCTCTGCTCGGCACCATATGGCACTGTTCAAATTACTCGGTGCCAAGGATTGACAATCTGAAACCATTCTTATTTGTACTGTATGTCAGAGCATACATCAGAAAGCTAGAATCAAAACCTTAGAATCAGGCCCCTAGATTGGAACAGCATATGTAATCTCAGATCCAGATTTTGTATTTTGTTTTGGAGACATGGCACATTCCTTCTCATGGGTAGTGGCATTAAATGAGCTCCAAAAAGAAAGACTGAAGAATGGAAACAGGTGAGAAAGGCAGCTAGGTAATGGGCAAATGCTACAGGGAAAATAAGTCAGAGTCGGTATTCTACTGTAGAGGTAATTACTTTTAAAACGAATTTTCCATATTTCTTTAACAGATGTGAAATAAACTTACCTGGATAAAATCATGTTGTCAACAAATGTATATTTCTTACAGTAAGGAAATTGCAAGAAAGTTTCATTTTTAATTGCACAATCAGCTATGCCCCTCTAATACCAAACTTTTCCCTTTACTGATAAAATAGCCCAAATGTTGGTCTTCACTTAGTATACATGATAGACAAAGACTGGTCTTTGAGACAATGCACAGGATTGGAAGAATGAAAAAAGTATTGTCCCATCTACATGCCCATGCCAGGACAATCATATTCTCTCTGGTCCAGAGATTTTAAGGACTTCCTGTCTCAACATGCCTGGGCCAGTCTAAAGGAGTCATGGAGAATGTAAGACCTTGACTGTATTATAGCCATTGAAGCTAGTAAAGTAAGCAGGGAGCTAGTTGGCTGAAACAAGAAAAGAAACATTGTGTATACTCCTCCTGCACACTGTTCTCTAGGGCTGGAGAAATGTTGCCTTATATGTCAACTAGCTCTATGAATGTTTTAATCCGTTATTTACTAGCAGGTAGTACCACACAGGATATGGTATTAAGTTTGTAAAGCACCTCGTTTGGTACAGATCTTATCAAAAAGAAATCTTCATCCCTTTCTGCACCAAATGCATGAAAGTGTTCAAAGTTGAATAATTTACCAGCATCACAGATATTTCAAATTCCTGGTATACAGGGCAATTTACAGAGTTTTCCAGCATCATGCAGGCATTTTGTTTTTCATTGAGGATGAAGAAGTCCCTCATTTAAATATGAGGTTTGCTGTGGGACTTTTAAAAGCAGCTTTACTGGCTACCTTATTTTCCTTAAATTTCAAAAACATTCACTTGTTTTAAAATCATTTTCTGTCAGAAGGGAGCATAAAAGAGAATTGTTCCGTAATATATTATTCCTTACAGTACATCAATCAGAGCAGTTCTGTATGGCTCAAGTCAGTTAACCAACCTAACCAAATTCAGTTATTAATAACTTCCCCTTATTTGAAATTAAATAAATAAGAATACATTAACACAAGGAAACGGTTATACTGCAGAGACAAGAGGGACTACCATGCAATTTGGGAAAGGTAGTGTATTTAAAGATCACTGCAATGTACAGCTTTAATGGCAAAGTGTTTATGAACAGAAGAGAAGGGAAGGCAACTGGTATCATAATATTGTCTCAGCTATGTGAAATGCCATAAGGAGTTTAGGCCTTTGTACACATTATATTGTGAGCTACACAAATGTTTTTTGACTTAGTGCTAGCTTTTTGTCAGACAAGGTTCTTTGGGTGAATCTGATATCTTTTATTATACCAACTTAAATAGTTGGAAAAAAAAATTTAGCAAGCTTTTGGGTTTAAAAACCCTTTGTCAGGCTGAGAAAGTCTCTGCAGTTGGTGTACGCTCTTCCTGGATCACACCTTCAGCTTGAAGGACATATCTGTGAGGAGTGGCTGGGTTATACAGATCAAGAGATAATCTTGCCCTGGAGTGGTGTAACTTTGAGCCGCATAATGAGTGCTTTAAGTCACTGGGAGGTGTTGATATGCGTGCAGTCCAGGCATTCAGAGGTCTAAGAGCCACCTAAAATTTGCATGTAACAAAGCCCTTAGTGTATATAGAAGCCTAATATATCTAACTTGCACGTGCTTAAGTTTGCATATGATCTGCACAAGCAGCTGTGCCTTTTATTCCAAACATACCACATCTGTTATTTTGCCACTGACCTGTGAGAAAGGGAATTGCACACTCTCTTGTTGACTAATTGGTGTTTCTACCTTTGGCTGATTGCCAATTTTCTAGAGCAAGTCCTTAACTTAGATCATTGGTTTGATTCATTTAGGACTAAGCTAGTACCCTTGTACCATTGCTCTCCCATAATTATGTGTGTGTTTCACATCCTTAGATTGCTAATCACAATCTGTTTTGTTGACACAAGGTCTTAAGACTGAGGTTGTATTCCATTTCCTTCCTGTTGACTGGTTAGCCTTTTAATGAGACAGTCAAGGTAACCTAAGATAAAGAAATCTCTTAGCATTAATTCAGATGCCATGCTGTATGTAATGCTTATTTATGTGAGCTAGTACAACATAATATTTCATACAGTTGGGCAATATTTCAAAAATAATTATAATATAGAAGATTGATTAGAAAGGCAAGAATAAGGAACTACTCCATTCTAATCTGAGCTCTCTGGTTAACTCTCTTTGACATAGAATATTGTGTAGAAGGAAAGATTCCATATTGAAATCCACTTATGCCATTAAAATAAAAGGTGAGACAATTTTTCATACCCAAAAGGGTGATTGAGTGGCCTAAATGCAGAAAAAGAGTTTGTGGCTGTGAATCTGAATCTCACAAAGGCACTTAACTAACTACTGCAGATAGGAGTATAAGTCTGGAAGAGGTGGCATTTTAGATGGAATCCTCTCTTCAGCATTTCCTATTGAGTAATTTAGGTGTCTCTCATTCAGCATGTTGCCCGTACTGAATTCCATTAATAGATGTCTAACTCATGCACTGGCACTGCCTAGGAAACTTTGGTAGCATACACAGTACTGTTAACCACACTCAGAACATCCAGCACCTATATGTATTTGTGGATCTGGCAGCTCTGGAAAGCAATAAATTAGATGATTTACTGGTTCTTATCCACCTCCAGATTTTCATTTCCAAAATTATTATATATAGAGATGATCGTGCCTTTGTATGAATGTCTACTAGTGTTGCTGGCTTTTGCATAATAACTAAGAATGTTCCTTATACTGCATTAATGTTGTGGATTGACAAATCTTGCTAATGTTGACCCTTGTGTCTGAATTGGTTCATAAGAAAAATACTATCAAGCAGCCTTTTTAGTCCAAATAGTAAAGATCTATTTTTTCCAAGTTGAAGGTCAGCCTTCTTGTTCCAGAATCCCCTGTGTGGTTCATATGGAAATGTCTATTTTCTGTAACATATGGATTGTAGACTCTACAGCCTAACTCAAAAGAACAAGAGAGAATCCTCAAGTGCCATACAAGAGTAGTTACTAGCTGCTGTTCCCCAAGGACTTCCTCTGTTGGAGCATGCTACATATAGCTTGGTAGTGGCAGTGACATTACCAAGCAAGTGAAACTAGAGTGTAGCTACCATGTATCTCTATGTGGTACAGTGAACAATAAAAAGGATTGTTCTGTAAATCCTGTAATGATGTATAGCAGTGGTGACCAACCTTTTTACCCAGGAGGCTAGATTGTCAATACCCAATCCATCTGCAGGCTGGATCCAGCCAGTGCTCCCAGTCCAGTGCCTGGGTAGGCATGGTGGACCTGACCCTGCAGAGAAGGGGTCATGGCCCAGCCCAGATGGGAGGGAAGGAGACGTGACCCATCTCTGTGGGGAAAGGGAGCATGGACAGGTCCTAACCCACCACTATGGGGAGGGAAGGAAGAGTGGCCTTCCCCCAATCCAGAAGTGGGGGGGCATGGGCCAGCCCCATGGAGGAAGGGAACATAACTTAGCTCCAGCAGGGCATGCAGAGATTGGGATTTGGGGATTTGGTAGTGGGGAGGATAGCCATGTGACTGGCTGCTACTTCCTAACTACCAAATTCGAGACCTGTGGGGAGCCCCTCAGGCCAGATGCAATGACTCCATGGACTGTATTTGGCCCACAGGCCAGAGGTTGAGCATCCCTCTCTTATAGGAGTCAACATACTCCACCATGGTATGTTAAGGGTGGATTTCCCCCTCTCACAATGAAGTATAGGATAGTAGAAGTTAGTTATAACTTCTTAAAGAGATTTTTTTTTTTAAACAAGAAACTGAGAGGATGTGATCTGGGTCTTAGGCCTTCAATCAGGGCATTTCTCCACTGTCAAAATTAGATGCGGGTACAAAAAGACACAAAGATGTGAGTACAAAAATCAGTTAATCATTTGCATGAGGCATTGTGAATTATATCCTATGTGAATGCTTGCCTATAAGCTCTAGATATCTGTTGTAAATGAAGCAGGGCTGCCAATGCAAAACAATTATTTTTACTGACAATCTGTACATTTTTTACTGATGACCAAACTTTATTACTGGCATGGTTTTACTGACATATGTTTTATACCAACCTCTAGACAAGGGCTGAGTTCAAAGTTAGGGCTTAACACAAACCATGGTAAAAATGTGAGATTGCTAGTAAAAACCTTGCATATTATCAGTTAAAAAAATATATATTGAGTTGGCTGCTTGACTGCAGCAATAACGTACACCATGCAGCTTCCACCACAGGAGTTCCCTACTCACCCGCATACACTGATACCCCTGACTGCCCCCCACACCATGTTGCCCCCACAGCCTATCCTCCAGCTTTATACCCACTGGTTCTGCTTCTTCCCCCTTACCCCCTCCCCCCAAGCATGGCGTCCCAAAGGACTACTGTCTGCCTACCTGCAACTAAGCATCCCAGTGATCCCTGCATCCCAGACAGGGGTGAGACTGTACTTTCAATACAAATTCTATTTAGCCTATCTAATTATTCATTTGTTAACCACAGAAGTCAATAGTATTAAAAAAACATGGTCATTAATTAAAATGCCTTAGTTAGGTCAAACTAAATTGTTTCATATACCGCTGCTTCTTCTGGAGCCTCTGAAATATAATTTACCTTCTCAGTCACAGTATCTGTGCCATGATTAGATGTTCCGATTAATCAACTGTGAAAATTGTGGGGATTCTGACGTTATGAGAGACTGAAACCATCTTCCAGAAATGTTTGTAGTTTCAAACAAAATGAAAATGCAATAATAGCTGTTACATGCATACTAAGCTGAATATTTTATGAAATATAATGCACCTATTTTTGAGGACTTTAAAAATGTTAATGATGTGTACAATAAGCTATGCACAGCAAACTGCAAAGGCAGATCACTAGTAAGTATTCCTTCTGAATTTCAGGAATTACTTTTTTCTTTTTAAGAAATAAATTAAGAAAACTTAGATCCCAGAAGAGATATAACAGTTAATTCCTGTTAGTGTTTATATCCCATACATTTCCTTTAGCTGTTCTGTTTGGAAAAAAGTTGGATTTAAACAGGAAGAAGTATTTTATGGTATAGAAATAGAAGCTCCACTTGAAAAAAGTGAACTTGAAAATAGAGTTTGCCGCATCTAAATAATATGTTCTGAGGGAAAAATTAATCCCTTGTGATAGTGGAGCACAACAGAAGTGATGCAATTTACCTCTCTGGAGTTGCCTGTTTATATAAAGTTAGACGAACATGTTATAGCTTTTATGAGTTAGCAGTTAATGCAATGACTTTTTAATATGAAAATAACCAAGCACTAACCATAAGAAACTATAATCATTCATTTTTATAGTTATAGTCCATATTTTTTCTTGTAAAAAACAATCTTCCATGGTGTTTATCACACTATCCTAATTTGCTATATGGTAGAGCCTCAGTTATCTGAACCTCTTTGGAAGCAGCTACTTACAAAACCTCTGGATTCCTGAACTTGCTTGGGTTAGGTAACCTAGGGTGTACGGTACCTGATATTATTCTAAGGCAGAATGAGTCTGTAGTTCTGGTCTCTCATGCTTAACAGTATATGGGCCAAAACTTGCCTACTTTAATGAGGCAATCAGCTATTCTGATTTCAGAAATACTTTTAAATTCTAAGTGCTAGGCAGAGCCTGGAGAAAGGAGCAGAGCACAAACCCAGGAGTAGAGCTGTGAGCCACTGTGATTCAGAGAGCTATGTCAGTATTGCCATCACTAAACCACACAGATACCATTTAAATTTATATTTAGATCATTTAGAGCTAGTTTGGTACCAGAAACAATATAACCATGTAAGCAATTTACCCAGCTACGAAGGGCAGTATGGCCATGCTACATCTAATTCCTGAGCGAGGTTCTGCATTAACCTCATTTGTCAAAAGAACCTATTTGGATCTCGTACTCAGCCAGTATGCTCTCTGAGTCACAATTCCCTTCCTCCTCAGTCCAGGGTTGTGGATATATACAAATCTATACTTTCACTAGGAACCTGTTGACTTCAGTAACATTTCTATTTTGAAAAGCAAAAACAAGATGAGGATTTTCAATAAGGTTTCAAATGCTCTTTATAAGAGTGTAATGTCTTACTTTAACTTTTCAAAACATATATATATATGAAGTCAAAATTAGAATGCAACATTTTGATTGATCTTTTTTTTTTTTTTACCCTTAAAAGGCTTTCATTTTGCAGGAAATATCCCATGAAACTGAAATTCTGGTTCCCACAATTCGAATCAGCAGTAAATTTCAAATACTGAGAGCTCTGGCTAATGATTCAGACCCTTCTCATCAGTTATCTTTAAAAGGGAGTAGAAGGGCCTTCAATACCCACTCATGGATCAACTAGAGGCCATGTGGGGATAATCCAGACGAGCATGGATGTCTGGTTCCTCAGGGACAAGTAGCAGTGGTGCACCTTGAGCCACCGTTTCTTGTCCCCAAGGAACACCCGAGCCATGTGTGCTTTGGCGCATGGCACGTTTCCCTGGGCAGTGTAGGGGCGGCTGAGGCCAGCACTGTCTTGGCCCCAGCAACCTTACCTGGAGTCCTGGGGGCCTCCCAGAACTGCAGCTATGGTGATCCTGCAAGGCATAGCCTGGCCAGCAGCCACAGCACAGCTCTGAGTGGCCTGGCTCCACTTTTTAGCAGCACATGCTGTGCAAACTTGCACTGCTTCGGGGTTTTCTTCTACTTTTTTTCTGACCCCTAAATATCCAAAATACCCACAGAAAAAAAGAACAGAGCAGCGCACACTCGGGCAGCATGCCCTTGCAGCATGGAGAACTCCAGACTGTATGGTATATGGCGCTGCAACAAGTTTGCCTGGATGAGTCATTGAGTCCTAACTCTCACTGCCCACTCACTGTCCACTCACAGTTTAGCACAACACATGCATACACTTACTTTGTTATCATATGTATTCTAGGTAAGAGTTTTATACATCAAAGTTTCAGTTAAAAAGGTTTATTTTATATACAACACTTTCTGTGACTTCTACCCTGTATTATGACTAGGAAGTATATTATGATTAGGAATTCAACAAACAGGAGGAGGTCCTGCATTTTATATGACCTTAAGAGGAACACCTAGAACACACTACTACAGATCTATGTACTACCTTACGTGCAGGAAGAACCCTGACCATATTTGACACAAGAACCTATTTGTACTCAGCCACATACAAAAAAAGATTTTCTAAATAAAAAAGAGCACTATAAGGTGCAAATGTTACTGGACTGGTAGCATCCAAAATAAAGCTACTTTTCTCTATTATTGTGGAAGGGGAACTATTTGTTTTTTTAACATAAGACAGGATTGAACTTCTAGTTCTGTTGTTTGTCACTTTATTTCCTCCCTGGATAGAACATGCAATAAACTATTAAAAAAAAAAAAGAAAAGGCAAGATTGAACATCACTGACAGACACCACAGTAGTTAAAATATGAGCCTATTACTATGAGGTTTTTTTCTATTCTAGAAGTCACATTTATAAAATCTTTACTTGAGCTGGAAGCTTTCCTTATAGCTCTAATCATTCTGGTCTAAAAAAAGAAAATCTTTCACATTTCTAAATGGAGATTCAGGTTTTTTTACTTGATATTTAAGAGTATCATTCTATTAAAGAGTAGGCTAACTTTAAGGCAAGAGAGTTATATTTCTTGGAAATCTATAACTAATATAATTTAAAATGTTAATCTTCTCCTATACTGGTCTGTACATCTTTCTTTATATATAATATTTTATTATAATTTGGTAATTTAAAAACAGAAAGAAAATGACTTTACAATATTCTTTTCTAGTTAGAGATTGCCTAAAGCCCAAACCACACATTTACACAAATTGGCAGATCAGGCGTCAGAGGGACCTGTACATAGACAATGACTTGCTGTTTCCCAACTCAGTCACAGAATGATAGCATCATGGAGAAGTAGCTCTGGAAGGGAACTCAAGAGGTCACGTAGTCCAACCCCCTGCCTGAGGCAGGATCATCCCTACCCAAATCATCTTATACCATCCTATACAGTTTAAACTCTTCATAAGACTAGCACCAACCCTGACTCAACACAAGACATCATATCCCAAGCTGCCACAGGTAAATCAAGGGTACCATAGCAGCCAATGTTCTGCTTCTATAAAAGGTTGTTAATATACGATCAAAAGATCCTAGATAAAGGGCTATGCCCTGCACTAAAAAGGAAGGCAAAAACACGCACTGTCTTTACCAATCTAACCATGGAGGAAAGTTATTTCCTGACCCCAAATATGACAACCAGTCTAACCCTTAGTGGGGGAGGTAGGGTAAGACCCTCTAGCCTGAATCTCCTGTTTTAAGTCCCAGCAGGAATACTGGCACATTCCAATCAAAATACCCAGCCTTGGCTACAAACAATGCCCGATGCTTCTGAGGAAGGCTTGAAAACACCCTGACATGTAGCAGAAAGAGGCGAGGGGACGGAACAAAGCCCAGAATCATAGGAAATACCCATTGTAGAACATTGGCATAACTATACCTAGATTATCCCCAGCTAGTAGCTGTCCAACCTCTTCTTGAACTCATCCAGCGTCTGAGAGTCCACAACTTCCCAAGGCAGTCTATTCCACTGCCTCACTGTTCTAACAGTGAAGTGTTTTTTTCTGATATCCAGTATAATGTAAACCTACTTTGCTGCAACTTCAGGTCATTGGTCTGTGTCCCCGACTCTTCAGCAAGAGAGAAAAGGTGCTTTCCCTCTTCTTGGCAGCCCTTCAGTTATTTCAAGACTGCTATCAAGTCCTGTCTTAAGTGCCTTTTCTATAAGCTAAACATGCCTAGTTTCTTCAGCCTCTCCTCATATGATTTGCTTTCCAAGCCCTTTATCATGTTTGTTGCCCATGTCTAGACCCTCTCTAACTTCTCCACATCCTTTTTAAAATATGGAGCCCAAAACTGCACACAATATTCTAGGTGAGGCCTAATCAATGCCAACTAGAGAGACACTAAGAGAGTCCTATCTTTTCAGTAGTGGAAACACAAGGCAAAAAAGTAAAGGTTGGATTCCCATCGCAGCTGAATCTTGGGCCATGTAAGTCTTAAGGAGAAACCAGTTTGGCTTGTTAGAAACTTAGAAAATTTACTAGAGAGAATGTACATACTAGCTAGATACAAACATTCAAAAAGGCCGAGGAGAAATCAATCTAAGTTATGCAGTTTTCTATAAGCGGCATAGTTTAGATCTGTATCAAACAGAGCACACATTCGCCCTTTGCTGTGGGGGAGTGAGGGAAATATTAAACCAGGTTCTGCCATTCTAAAACCAGTCTATGTGTGCTATATTTCTGTTCTGTTATAGGTACAGATCAGTTTCCAATCCCTTAGAGCAGTAAAAGTGATTACACACTTTTAACCTCTACCTGGCCACTATCTATCAGGAAGCAAGGCTGCCATCATGCTCCCAATAACTAGCGTTCCTTACGTTGGTTCTTGGCTCACTTCCTTCCTGGGGCCTGATCTTGTTAACAAGTTAGGAAGGAAAACTTAAGCCCATGTCTCCTCCCCATGTTTTATTGGTTCTAGGTTCCTCCTCTTAGTGCAGCTTAGACCCATAAACTAGATTCATGTGCATAGGATATCATTCTCACCAAATTTAAATCCTGAGTAAGTGAACCTTGTCTGCCATACCAAGCCAAAGGAATTCACCTGTCACCATGCTGCTGGTCTCCTATACCTATGAACAGAGTGGGTCAGTAGAAGAATCAAGGCACTCTATTGTAAGACATGATGGATGAAAAGAAAATCATGTTCATATATGCAAATAAAAATCTTTAACTTTTAAAACAAAGGGGATGAGATCTCCAAAAAATTATGATCCCCATTAAAACCTATTACATTAAATAGTGCACTATGTACCACTACATTGTCTCTCATAAGAAAAGAATTATATTTTCATTTTAGGCCCTGGGAATAAGGTATAATTTAAAATAGCAAGAAATTAATTATTTTATGACAGCTGTAGTACAGTCCTCCATTGTCTCCCTTTTACAGTTCTTGCTTACTGCATAGTGCACCCTGACTTTTTCATGCAGATGTCTCTTCCTATTTTTTTCATTTAGCATTTTTTCAAGACACTGTATTTTCCATTCAAATTCCTTTGCAGCATTTTTTCCAGATCTCCAGTTCTTGATGCATAGTCAAACTGTGTTATTTTCACCCCACAACAGTAAATTAAAAAGCTTACCTCATACAATAATGTTTTGGAAAGGTCAGACTTCAATACATACTTGTAGTATAAGTTCAATGATCATCAGTGAAAAATTAAGTAAATAAACTGTGGTTTCCAGGATACTGTCTTACGCCTTTGCAAAAGAGAAATAGGGGACCAGAAACAACCATCTGGTAAATATTGACCTCTTAATACTGACAGACATAATTGTTGTATGACTCCTTGAGTTTCTTGATGAGGAGTGAGGTAGAGAAGTCAAATGATTTTGTAGTATGAGATTTGGTATCAGAGCTCATATCTTTGAGTCCTGGCTCAGTTTCTTAACCATAATACTGTTTTTCTATCATTCTTTCTGTTCTCATTGGCTCTCAACTGCCTGTATGCTTCTTTCATAAACCCTTATACAGAAGTTGCCTTCATAAACCATTATACATAAATATGGATTAACATAGTCTTTGTACCAGTCTAACCAGTTTTATACTTAACTTTCCAAACTTACTTCATTGCTATGAATACAAAATTTGCTCAAAAGTTGACATAAATTCTTCTATACATAATAAAATCTAGACGGCAGAACTCCTTTGCCTGATATACTTGCCTTATTCTCAGTGATTTTCCTTCCATCATTTTCTGTCCTTCTTTTGGTCCAAAATGGATGTAGAAAATCAAATCTATTTCAAGTATCCTCTTATGATTCAACTACTGATCTCTTTAACATACAAGATGTATAAAGTGTTGTTGACTTTGGTGCTTTAGCTTAGATGTTACAAGCTCAATATAAAATAAGTTCTGGGCTGGTAGTCTAAAGTAGTGATTTTTTCCATAGATAATTGAATTACTGGTAAACTGGATATTCATACTCTGCTGAAAGTGATGGAATGCGATATGTTAATTGTTACTGCATGTTTCATGGGTAAACCATTAAACCTTTTTAATAAGATTCCTTAATAAGGAAATATGGGTTGGAAGAAGAGACTTTAAGGTGGATAGAAAACTGGCTGGATTGTCAGGCTCAAAGGGTAGTAATCAATAGCTTGATGTCTAATTGGCAGCTGGTATCAAGTGGAGTGCCCCAGGGGTTGAAATTGGCCCTGGGGTTGGTTTTGTTTAGTATCTTTATCAACCTGGAAGATGGGATGGAGTGCACCCTCAGCAAGTTTGCAGGTGACAACAAGCTGTGGGGGAGTAGTAGATACACTGGAGATTAGGGCTAGGATTCAGAGAGACCTCAATAAATTGGAGGATTAGACCAAAAAAAAATCATGAATTTCAATAAGGACAAGTGCCAAGTTCTGCACGTAGGACAAAACAGCCCCATGCACTGGTACAGACTGGGGACCAACTGAATAAGTAGAAGTTCTTCAGAAAAGTTGCTGGGGGTTACAGTGAACAATAAGCTGAATATGAGCCAACAGTATGCCTTTGTTGCAAAGAAGACTAACAGCATACTGGGCTTCATTAGTAGGAGTGTTGCCAGAAGATTGAAAAGAGTGATTCTTCCCCTCTATTTGGCACTGGTGAAGCCACATCTGGAGCACTGCGTCCAGTTTTGGGCTCCTGTACATGGCCCAGGTGTCGGCATGGTGTATTCACTTTTGTATCAACTTTACAGAACTTCTTTCCACCGTCTTTCTTGGTCCCTCCCTGTTTCTGATCATGCTGATTACATTGATTACCAATTTCTGATCACTTATACCAATAAAAGTGTAATATCTGTACCTGGCCTAAGAGTTGCCAGCACTTTTATGATTTTGTTTTTCCAATCATAGATTTACAAAAACTGTTCTCTTCTTCTGTTTTAGCACAAGAAGAATGGGCCACAACCCGTTCCAGCCTAAAGGCACCACCTCCAAGGTCAGCCAGAGGGGGTTACAGGGAACACCCCTATGGTAGATATTGAAGGTCCTCCTCATCTGTGACCTCATCTCAAAGACAATTAATAGCCTGTGGTCTCCACATAAACAGCAATGAGACAAGTAATAGTCCATTTCTTTTCTATCCTAGGAATTACTGCTCATTATTATCCTATGTACTACTTGTATTTCCTATAACACTGGCGTGACATTGGCATTAGTATTATTTTATAACACGGACTTAAAAAAAAAACAAAAAATTTTTTGGCAAGCATTGTCTATAAACCATTCAAAAGATGATGTTCTCTTGGTTGTTATTCATTGTTGTGTGTATCTTTAAGAAGCATGATGCTGTTACAGATCTTGAGCCTCTCCATACTAGCTAAAGGCTGAGTTTTTGTTTAGGGTTGCTAAAAGACTGTAATATGATTTTTTTTTTGAATCAGACAATAACTAAGCTGTAGATAAGATGTTTTAACCTGTCTTTTTTAATATATGTTAGTTAGATTAAGATGTTCTATATTCAGTTTGTAAATTTAATTTTAAATGCTGTTTCAATGGGGTTGAAAACAAGCAGCTACTGTATGTATGTAGCTAACTGAATTTGTTCAGTGTTTTAACCTGTATTTGTTAAAAAAAATCACATAAAGTTCCATGTGTAAGCTTCTCTAAATAGGAAACCATAATTTTGTCAAATATGTTTGCCATAATTTGTCAATAAAGCTGAAACCTTTTGTAACAAACTAAATTTGGAATTACTTGTTTTCTAGCTTTAAATGCCTGCTTTATTTCTTTTTCAAGAGATGCCTAAAATGTTTTATATATAAAAATTACAAAAATGAACCCAAGCCTGTTTTAAGAATTTTGTGTAAGACTTTAAAAGTTGTATTAATAACTTATGGTTGTTAAATAATTTAAAAGTTAACAAACTAAACTGTTACATGAATCATGGTTAGTAACCACTAATGTATAACATGTTAATGGAAAAAATTGCTTTAGAACAATAAATGGATTTTAAACTATCCTCTAAGCTTGATCTTGCTAAACACAAACTCTGATTGACTTGTTTGTATTAGCATGTCTCTCGTGAGAATGTAATGGAGTTTAAAGAGGTAAGATTACTACTTACCACTGTTAGACTGTCTAAATGCTAGTTCTTCAACCTTTGAGTTTCCCCGCACATTAAATATCCCATTCAACATGTAAGCATTGCATAGATTCACATATTTGTTTTCACTCAGAGGAGTGCGTTGCCTGCATTTGCGTAGTATATAACAATTTGTCTTGACAAACAAATCATCAGTGTCACTGCCCAGTTGTTGCTATTCAACTTCAAAAACTCTATTTGTAATTTTCAGTGCTAAATATCACCGCCCTTGAAGGCAGTTTAGAGGGCTGATATTTCTTTTGAGACTATCAGACTTGATGGCTGATGATTGTTAAGGAAATATGTCGCAGGACTCAAAGGATGACTAAACGTTAAACAGGTAACACTAATAGTAACTCTGTAATTTTGAGTATGCAACAGTAATGTTAAATATTCTCAGTTAAGTTACTGATAGTTAAAAAAGTAAACCTACCAAAAGATAACAAATAGGTTTATAGGCTATTTAAAAAACTAATTAACATTAACTAGTGACAACAAAATTATTTTACAATACATAACCCTCAAGGTAATAAACAGAACTAAAATTAACAATAATAGTAATGCAACTCTTGCTAACAACAAATATATAACCTAAATTTTGATGAAAAAAAAAAGAACAGAAGACTTGATGGTAGGGATGCCAAAACTGTTAATCTTTTAAATACAGTTTTTTTGTTTATGGTGGCTTTTTGTCAATGTGATTGGTTTACTTTTTTGATGAGAATAAAGCATAGGTCTATTACTGTTCAGTTTGTGAAAAAAATCTTTTGCAGCTGGAGTTGCATGCTAACTTTTTAATAGTTTTTGAAGCATATGTCCTGACACTTGAATCTGAAATATTGTTGAAATAGAGTCAGAAGGTTACATGTTGATTATATTGAGTTTGTTCTGTCTCACATTTCAGGGACTCTCAGGCAATGGACAACTAAGCAGCAGATGAGATGAGGAGTGTTTAGGTAAGCCACACCAAAATTCAGTTGTTGGTTTAGGGGGGTTACTTTTCTTTTTCTTTTCTTTTTTTTTCTTTTTTCTTTATTTTCTTTTTTGATGTTTTTCAGTGCAGATTCTTTTCCTCAGTAATATTTTTTTATGTTTTTCTTAATGTATTTCTTTTTGTGAGCAAATCAAAACACAGTAAAAATAATTTTAACATAATTCTTTCCAGCAATATTTGCTTGCATAAAAGGCTGATGATGACAGTATTATTTCAATTAAGAATTTGCTTCTGTGTCATATTATACTTTTCTGTCTAACCAGTCTGTCTTTTCTGATATAATGTAGCCCTAATGTAATATTTTTGTGATAAATATCAATCTGAAATTCTTGGTAATTTCTTCCCTTAAAGGTAGGGTATCATCTTTATAAAAAGCATATCTATATTTTAGAAGTAAACTAATCATTCAACATACAGTGTATTGTGAAAGGATGCCATCCTGGCTTAGAAACTACTTTTCAAAATATGCACCATTACTTTGAATGACAACGAAAGTATCTACATGATACTATGTCACCGTAGCAAGGAGCTATGATGACATAGCTTATCCTTATGGCAAAGTAGCATAGGTGGGCACAAACTGTGATGCTGATGCTCTTCACCGTAGCAACAAGCCACCTCACTATAGCACATCGCTACAGCAACATAGCTGCTAAAAATAACTGTGAGCAGCCAGGACAATGCAGAGGAAGAACTAATGATGGCATAGTAACAGCTATGCTGTGCAGGCCACGTGCCCAGTATGTAGGAAGATTGTTATTAGTTCTTTTACAAAGAAGTATACATTACATTTTGGAATGGATAATAAGGTGATAGACTTGAATCACTGCACACTTTTCCATAGCTTTCTGCTCACCATATTTAAAGGAAAAAATATTTTAGTTACTTTTGTTAGGAGGACTACAGTTGTGTTTTATTTTATTTTAAGATGTTGATTTAAATTCACATTTCTTTCTGCTAGAGACATCAGATAAATTTGACTTTGTCAAATGAACCAGGAGGGTCATGCTTATCACACACAAAATACACAAAATGTATTATGGCTGTTAAATTCTGTGCACATTAACAAAATAAGATGATGACATCTCCCACAAAATACATAAAACCAAGTGTTCATCTAACAGCTTTAAACAGCACAAGGTAAAAAGCTGTCTAAACTTCTTTGTGAAAAGGTTGCATACTTTTTGCTAAAGTCTGTTCACTTTCTTAATAGGAGTTGTCTCACTGATGTCAAAGTATTCAGGCATTCAGTATATTCAACATTAATATAAGTACAGCAGGCATTGGCCTTTTGTCAGATTATACAAGATCCAGGTTGTTTTATATAACAAGGAATAAAAGGTCAAATTTTGATTTATACTAAGTTTCATTTATAAATGGAAAACAGAAACAGAAAACATTTATACCTATTCCAAGGTTTAATTGTGAAATCAGAATTTTTGGTGCTTTTCTATGCTTTAAAATTACACCATTTTAACTATAGGGTTCATCCCACCTAGTGTGGATGGAGGTGTACTGGTGCAAGGAGGTCATTACAGGATAGTTTATTCCTTTACTAGGAGGAGAATCAATTTTACTGGGTTTAAGGAATCATTACACTGGTATAACCATGTACAATTTGTGTTTTACTTTGTTACTATCTCACTAAAGAATGGCACTCCTCACCAAAACTGTATGTAGATATAGCCAAGCAGTGGGTCAAGTCTGTAGATAATGGAAATTGGAATAGCACATCTGAGGATGTAACCCAATACATATAGTTTGACAGTAGCACAATGATATCTAATATTACCATTTCAAGGATCAGTTTTGCAACCTTTACCTGTTAATAGTAAAAAACTTGCATAATGCAGCTGTTGTGACACTGATGTGCTGTAACATACTGTACTATTTTATAAAATGGCTGTGATTTGGAAGTATATAATCTAACAAGTCTGTGTGCAAATATTTGTGGAAACACTTGTTTGCAGTGTTGGATCTTGGAAAGAAAAAATGAAAAATTACACTGTGATGACAGGAGTACAAATCATATTAGTCACATGTCTTCTCAGTATATGTTTTATTGCATATATAATATATATCCTTTATAAAGAATCCATCTTATTACTAATTTATGAAACTGCAATATGATAAATTTGTTTATTTGAATTAACATACATCTTTAAATGTTATATGATCACTACTATGAACATTAAGCATACAACATATACTAGGGTTAGCCAAGTTTATATAGCCCTCAAAAATGATAGACATTGTTAGAAAATGCATGTGTTTCTGTGTGGTGTTTTAATCACTTGCATGGCATTAGTCAGCAAACAAGTTTTATTTGGCTAGATTCAAATCCCAGTGAGCTTTTTTATGTTAACATTAAGGAAATTAGTTTTGGTCATCAGAAAAAAGTATGTTAAAGTATTAAAAAAATTCAAGAACTGAAAAATTGGAATTCTATTAAAAACTTTACAAGACTATTCATCAAAACGCCCTCATCTTTAAGATAGTTTAATCTTTTAAAGAAATTAATACATTTAATCTGACATTCTGAAATAAAAATGTCCTGTCAGGCTAAACTGTATATTATTTTACAATATTATGCAAAAATATTCCTGTTTCTATCTTGGTAATATAAAGATGAAAAGTCTTTTATTACTTTGTCTTTTAACAGAGAGAGACAGTTTCTTTCATGAATTTCCTCTTCTTTAATCATATACTATCTAATGCATGCTCTCCAGGTCTCCTGGTTAGAAACCTTTCTTTCCCCAGTTAGGAACTCCTTAGGTAGACTATTGAATTGTAAACACAATCAAGCTGCCTTCAAAGTATTGATTGTTCTTAATGGATTCAGTTGGATTGATGCAAAGCAGAGGTTTCTGGAATCATAATGTGGAGAAGGCTACAACGTGGAATTGTTAGTAACAATTGTCAGTGGAAGACAGTTACATCACAAGTGCTAATTGCACCTCTTTGTGCCTATTAAAGCAACTGTGCTTGAGGGGTGAATTATTCCAAGGATGGGATACAGTTTTAAAAATCTGCCTATAGCTCCATAGGGACAATGACAGACAAAACTGCCTGGGGGGAATTGGTGTATTTTCAGGCCTGCCAAAATATCCATTGGTAGGGATCAACAACCATCTATGGGCTCCAGATACAGTAAAGCTTTTCTTGCTTTTTGATTGACTTTCTGTTTAAGAGCCAAGGTTCCAGGGCCTCATACCAAAGGAACTGCAGACATCAATAAATGTCTCAAGACTGACAAGTATTTTAACACAGAAGGTTAACTAGGCCTATGTAAGCATTTCTTTTCCATCAAAGTTCATCTTGCACTTAGAAACTGTTTGATCTGACTTAGAAACTGTTTGATCTTTATATTAATAAACACTGAAAATCAAGATCTGTACAGCATGGTCAGCAGCATCTGCTGCCTCTTCAGAGCCTTCCACAATCAATGCAAGTTATGCTGAAAACAGTCCACAGTCAGACATTCCTCAGTGCTCACCCATTTATGCTGTAATGCAAGGATAATTACCTGAATAGACTTGGAAATATGTGCATTGTGCATATAGTACAAACTCCTCACACTAGCCAGGCTCAGATCTTACTCCATGTCTGTTGTGAAAATATTGCTTCTTCCTAAGACAAGGCAGAGAAGGTCCTGTCAAGAGCTCAGGCTTGTTTTTATCAATTAGAAAATGTCGTCATAGTTAGGTGCAAAAGCAATGAGTGCATACTCTATATCACCTATTTGTGGTCTGGTGTGCAGAAGACAAGTAGGGCAAGTTATTTTGGTACTGTGCAGACTGGTCATGGTCTAGTTACTGTGGCTGTTGAAACCTTGCAACTACAATTGCTACAGTTCCTTCCCTACCAGGAGCCACTCAAAGTTCAGGCAGCCGCTGATCAGCATAAATGCCGGGCGAGGGACCTGAGATTTAGTTCTGAACTTCCATAACAAACAAGGCTAACATAACATATTGGAGATGCAGCTCGACAACAGACTTTACATTTTAATATAAGCACATTAATTTATAATAAAAAATGTGTTAAATATTATTCAGGATTATACTTACATATGCTTTCTAGAATAAAGGAAGTGTTTTCTTTTCTTTTGTTTTTGTTCAGTGGAAACAAAGACTTTGGGCTATGTTAATGAGGTTTGTTCATTTGAATATAGCAATAGAAGTTTTATTTTGTATGGCCTTTTTCTAGCATACCATGCCAAAAAAGCTGAACAGAGTTAAATAATACAATTGTAGAATTAAAAAACAATGGCAGAAGAAGCAAGTGAGAATTAGAGACAAATACAATGTTTATTAAAAGGGGAATGTGAGTCAGAAAGGCATAGAGGTATTAGACAGGTTTTCTCATCTGGATTTTGCTGTATGGGAAACACTTGTATGGGTAAAGGTATGACAATGTGATGTGTAAAAAAGGGATACCAGTATTAAGCTTTATTGATCTATATGCAACCCACTGAGTCTCAGTGCTAGCACCTTCCTAGAAAAATTCCATAGAAAATGTACCAGCCCAGCCTCTGGCTTCTTTACTTTTCATTCCATCCAGGAAGAGCACACACCAACTGAAACTTCCTCAGCCTGACAAAGGGCTTTTAAATCCAAAAGCTTGCTTAACATTTTTTTCCAACTATATAAGTTGGTCTAATAAAAGATATCAGATTCACCCAAAGAACCTTGTCTGCCTATAGAAAATGTAATAAATGTAAAAGCAGGGTTCTATAGAAGCTACTTTAACCACCCTATAGCTTTTAATAGAGAGTATTTCCTTTTTAATTATAACTTTTAAGCAATCCCATAGAGCCATATAAAGAATTATATTCCTACTACAGAATTTTATGTTGTTTAACATTTCTATAGCAAAGCTATTAAAGGCAACAGGATACTTTTACAAGAGTAACCTGAGCTGTTTAAAAGAGATTATGTAAATACTTCTGGAAACTGAAATGGCAGTAAAATACAGTGATCTGGACACATTTTGTGAGGCAGGACTTGAATAACTTTATCTTATATGCAAGTCAATAGTTTTAATAGTATTTTTTCATTATATTAAAATATAAACCTTAAATAATTCAGTATGCAAACATTATTAAGGACAAGACATCACAGCTTGCTTGCATGTTTTAGTAGTGAGTAGTATACCAATTACAGAAATTAACACCCCTCCCTCCAAATTATGTATGCCACTTTTCATAAAACACATCATAAAAACAAAGACCACCATTATTGTAACTGTCACAAGCAATTCTTCGTAGTCCCAACATTAGACAGAGTACAAACCAGCCCTGCTGAATAAGCAGAAACACAGCAAAGTCAGAAGACAATCGCGTGAATACTAAATATTATTGTGTTCTGAATTTTTCTTCACTAATAGTAATTTGATAGGACCTTGCAAATTGCTCCAAATATTGGACCCTGATTTCTATTAGTAAGGATATCCTATCCAACCTTACCTGTCATGCTGTGCCTCAGGGTTTGGAAAGGTGCTCAGGTAACTATCTCAAACCATTTAAGTCTTTAAAGATAGTCAGCAGCAGGTGCCATTCCCTGGGCTATTGTAATATTTAATTCTTAAAACTACTATTACTGTATCTCATTATGGCCATTATCTAAAACCAACAAGAGGTGAAAGTGCAAGTTAAAAATAAATGCAATATTTGCTAAAATTTGGCAGGAGGGAGGGTAGATTTGCACCTTATAGACTAACTAAATCAGACATATGTAAGGTTTTATAAGCAACACCTTGCTTCATCAGATGTTGACCATAGCTATCTAATGATCTCTATTAAAGTTTGGAAAGGAAATGTGAGTCAGGGAGGCAGAAAGCCATTAGAAGATTTCTACATTTGGAATTTGCTTCAAGGGAAAGGTTCTTTTATCAACAAATATCACCTTATGAGAAGTAGAAAAAGTCAACACAAGTTTCTCCATTTACTTCAGTACTTGGGTCTAGTTCTACATGTTAAATTCCAATACATGGTTTGGCACTTCAGAGAACATTAAAGAAGATGGTTTCTACCCAGGACAGCTTACAGCCCAAACAATAATTACAAGTATTTAATAAGCTTTTCCCTTGAATTTATTTATTATTTATATTTTGCATTTATGTTGCACTAAAAAGGAATGCATACCCTAAGTAGTTGGTGGAGTAAAGGAATGCATAGATGAATAGTGGATCCCATACTGGTTTAGTATGATTTTCTTAAAAGTTTCCAATCCATAGATAATCCTTAGTTGAATACATAATTTACTATAATTTCCAAAGCAGTGAAATATGTGTTGGTGCATTCCCCTAAATCTATAACATCACCTACATGTTGGAACAAGGGGCATTTTCTCAAACATAATGAGATTGTGACTTTAAACAGAGGACCAGACCTTTTTGTTTAACCTTTACTCAAAATGTATCACTACTTCTCAGCTCCATTATGATTATATAATATTGTTAAACAGGTGCATTAAATAGTTATTGAAAAGCCTGAATGGTTCTTTTTTTCTAAAACAATTGAATCACCTTTGGAATCTAAATTTCAATTTACTAGGGAAAACCAACATTCTTGAGATTCAACAAGCATGAAAGCAATTTCAGGCTTTCATACTTCAGTCTGTAAATCAGAACTCAGGTGCATAGAACAAAGGTCATTTCAGACCCATGCTATCATTGCATGGGGCAGGCATTCATGTGTCAAAAAGAATAAATGAATGGAGAAAATCTTTCAATGGTGATTAAAAAACAAAGTGTTGTCTTGCACAAAGAGATTGCAAAGTGCCTGAATGGATACTGCCATAACATGTTGATGTCCTTAGAAAAATATGAATTTTATATGACGCAAATAAGATATAAGAAGTGTTCTAGCACCCTGGTGGGAGTAAATTTCATTTTTAAAATAATATTTTATATTTTCCCTTATTACCATTACCCTGACTTAGTCAAAATGCAATATTATTCTGGAAAAGTAATACATAAAGATAGAAGATGTTAGGATTTATAACTGCATCATTTTTACATGGTTCTTGCTATTTTAAATGCACTGCATGATGATAGATAGATTACTTACAGGAAAACAGTGACCACATTTGTTACAGTGCTTTACTTTTCAGGAATTTCACATTGTCTCTCAATAACTTTTGAAAGAGTCTGAGAGCAAAACAGCTGATCTGTGCATTTTGGGTTTCTTAGTTTTCAGGTTTTTCTCTTCACTTCTGTAGAGTAAACAGAACAAAATGCAAAGATAAAAACCAATGGTATCATTGTTCACTGTATTCACTTGCTATTTTGTATTGATTGCACAACTAGTAATTCTCCTTGGTCTTTACAACAATTTTGTACTACCACCAGTCAAATTGAGTTGAAAGGTCTGTCACATGCAGCTGCTTACTTTTTTTCTTTTGTGCTTCCCAAAGGAGTATGTTCCTCTATACAACTACAAAAGATAATCAAGGACTTTCTCATTCAAATGCAGTGCTGATATTCCCTGATAAAACATAGAACTGGACTGAGCATCATAATAGTATATTAAATTGATAGCTTATTGCTTATTCTATATGGTATTTTGAACATTATATATCTTTTTAATGTCCACATTGGAATTCCTGATGTAAAGGTATAAACAAGTGAGAAGAATATTATATTATGCTGGATTCCTTTCACTAAAAGTTACCTTGTTGATGAAGGGTCAAATCCAAATGCCTATACTTCAAGTGAAAGTTGCTTAGGAGGCAGTGTAGAGCAGCACAGCCCCATGAGAGGCAATGGGGAATCATTTGTTTCTCATTGCTACTCACTTCTCACAGTGGTGTCACAGCACCCCAGTGTGCTAAGGTCCTTTTAAGGGTACCATACAATATTCACATTGTTAGGTGTGCAAACACCTGCACATAATTCACAAGACAAACCTAGATATTCCAAGAAGGAATTGATTGTATGAAAAACATTCTGAAGTGTTGGGTTCCATTTGAATTATTTGCAACAATTGATCCATTTTTTTATAGTCAAAAAGAAGAGTGAAAGCTAAGATCTGGCATCTTCTAAGGGGAGCTTTGAGCCTAATAAAGTTGAAAACTACTGGCTTACAGGAAGAAGGAACTCAGAGCCATCTGTTAGTTTAAGGCAGGTTACTCCCCAAAGCTAAGTACAAACGTTCAGAAAGCCCAAGGAGGAGTCAATCTAACTTACACGGGTTTCTGTAAGCCGCCTAGTTTAAACTGGTAGTGAAAATAACACATGTTCACCCTTTGGTGGAGGTTGTGGGGGCGGGGGCACTTCTGCATGAGTTCTAGCATGCGGCATGAGCTTCCTGCACTGCCAGAGATTGTTGAGAGCAGACAGGGTCAGAGAAAGGGGCTCTGCTGGCTCGGATCTGGGCAAGCTTGGGGGTGGGGCCCACTGGGCATTTTGCCAGAGGAACTAAGTGCAGGCTGAGTGCCAGCGTGCCTCCCTGCAGGGGTGGAGGGATACCAGGGGGTCATACAGGAGGCTGGGTTGCTGGCTAACAGTGATCTAACTTGAATTGATAAGGGATCTGGTGTGGAAGTCCAAATCACTGGGGTAACCTAAATCAATGAAATCTGAATGCCCATTGATCCAGATCTACCTTAGATTGGGTTCTCCCATTTTTAGACCAATCTATGTGCACTGAACTTCTGTACGGTTATGGGTTTATATAAATTTCCAATCATCTAGATCGGTATAAGTGTAATGTCTGTATTTGTAAGTGTGCCAGCTCCAATCCACAGACCAATGTATGATTTAAGTCCCCAGTGGGACTCAGTTCTTGCACCCCACAATTCAAGAGACTTCTACTCTGAATGATCCTTGTGTACAAATTAAAGTAGAAGAGAAACTTCCTAAATTCCTTGATCCAAACCCCTTCAGCTTCCCACAAAACCTTGTTTCCAGCGTTGCCCAGATTAATTTAATCAATTTAATTTCAGATGCCCATATGTTCAGTAGAGAAATTATTTGAAACTGTGTTTCATGTCTTTGTATAGTATTCAGGTGAATAAAATTAAATATTACATTTCTTCAGCCATTTCTCTTTATTTAATAAAATTATAGACCAAACTGTATCAGGGCAAGTAAATTAATCCAGAGGTCATGGTCACAAATGCATTTTCATGGAGCAAGAACTGGCAGATAGATTTCTTTGTGAAGAAGCGATACACCCGGCTTGTATAACGACGTGTATAACAAAGTGAGAAAGTGAGCAATACTGCTGAACCCTTTGCCAAGCTTTCCTACTACAAAAGGAGTGAGGTACTAAATAGAAAAATTATCTGAAAGACATGCCCTCTGATAATGTCACTGGTCTGAGGAGAACCAAAGCTGGTAGTCATTCTTAGCTCTTTATAAAGAGCTAAAAAGTGGTTGTTAGCTCTTTTTTCACTCATAGATGCCAATGTGTTTTTCAGTAGGGGTAAGAATAATCCCAACCTCAGTTATGGAGAAGTTTAGGAACAGAGAAGTCAAATGCCTTGCCTAAGGTCACTCAGCAGGTCAACAGCACTCAGTAGAATGGAGACAGGAGTAGCAAGGCATCTTAGCCTGAAGTTAGGCAGAAGCAGCGCAGGGTAGACTATTTCATAGCATCTGACAAAGCAGGCTGTAGCCTGTGAAAGCTTATGCCTCTGAATGAGTCAGACCATAAGGTGCCAACCTGCCTAACAGAATGTAATCAGCAAAGAAGCAAGTAACAATGAAAAGCTGTTTTAAAATATAAAACTCAGAAGGCACTTGAGTTTTGTATGGGGAAATGCAGAAAACATTTGAGTTACCATTATTCTGGAGAATGAAGGTCCCAAAACAATTGATTAATGCTTTACCTGCTTGGTCCCCCTGTACATCAGTAGGAGTGCTCACAAGGACAAGGAGATGCCCAGGCAGACAGTGTGTAAGAACAGGACATCTCGAACACTTCTGTTTGCTTGCATAATTGTATCCAAAGAATGTGTTTCTGGTGTGTTTTCATGTCCTGCATTACTTAGTCTGACATTTACTATCACTTGTACTAGGTGTCTGATGCTTTATGTTTCTCAAGGGCAAGGAATAGGAATGTTATATCATGTGAAAGGGCAAAACACTCCTGTAATACAATACTACCCCACTGGGTTTTGGCCCTAAAATATCTCAAAATATCATGCTTTATACTTGTAATAATTCTAGATCTAAAAATGCTGGAAATGTTATTTTAGGTCTCTTGCATGGGTAATTTCAAATTCATTAGTTATATTTCCCCTCCTTTGAGGCATCTAAATTTGGATATATGATAACAGAGACATCTAACTTTACAACACTGTGTACTAGATAGTCCTAAAAATATTTTAAAACACTTGTAAAATGATTTTTATATAAAATTATTGTTGTATAAAGCTTTAATCAGTACTTGTTTAGAGTGACTCACTACAGTTTGGGATATGTCTCCTGTCCTAAACTCATGAAAATAAAGTCTATAAAACTCCACATTATCATGTGTCATCTTTTCACACTCTTGCTAAATATACTACTAACGGGAATGGTAATATTTCCTATTATTATTAGATTGTCTTACACATTTAGACTGAAATTTTCTAGCCTCAAGTTTTTTGGTAAATTTCAGAGCAGCTCAACACTCACTGTGCCAACTCCTTTGCTGACTAACTTGTTCATATGCCATGCTTAAGTTTATTCTAGCCCAGCACGACAAGGTCATAGAAGTAACTTCTCAGTAACTGCTACTCCTAACTGCTTGAAGCCAAAGTGGATTTGAGCACTGGAACCTTTGTTCCAAGGAGAAATCTTGTTTTCCCCGTGCTGTCAAGTGGCACATAGGCATTCTATGGGTAGCCATTAAATTCAAACGTAGGGAGAAAAAAAGCTGGATCAGAAAGGAAAGTTATTACAGAAGAGGTGAATGAGGCTGGTTGGGTGAAGAATTTAGGAATGGGAGCTATGACAGAAGCCTGGGAGTGAAGCAATGTATTACAGTGAGTAAGGAAGGAAAGATGGATCTGATAATGAGCAGAAAAATGTGGGAGTCTGACAGGTCAAGAAAGGGAAATTGAGATTGACTGTAGGACTATGAAGAAGAGATAGGTATTAGCCAGATGCCGAGGGAAAGACTGGGTTGAATCAGCAAGAAAACTTGACATACAGGAGAGAGCTATGAAACTGAGAGTGGCTTCTAGGAGAGAAAAATTGGGAGTTGTGAAAGTATTGGGACTAAGGCAGAGAGCCTGGAGGGAAAGAGTAGAACTGTCTTGCCAAGGAGTTCGAGACTGGTAGGCAAGAGGAATGAGGCCAGGACAAGGAGGGTAGGACTAGGATTCAGAGTGAACTTGAAAAATCGGAGGATTGGGCCAAAAGAAATCTCATAAGGTTCAACAAGGACAAGTTCATCCTGCACTTAGGATGGAACAATCCCATGCACTAGTTCAGGCTGGGGACTGACTGGCTGGGCAGCAGCTCTGCAGAAAAGGACTTGGGGGTTACGGTAGACAATAAAATGGATATGAGCTAGCAGTGTGTCCTTGTTGCCAAGAAAGCTAACAGCATCCTGGACTGCATTAGCAGGAGTGTTGTCAGCAAATTGAGGGAAGTGATTATTCTGCTCTATTCTGCACTGGTGAGGCCACATCTGGAGTAGTGTGTCCAGTTTTGCCACAATATAGAAGGATGTGGACAAGTTAGAGGGAGTCCAGATGAGGGCAACAAAAACTGGTGAGGGGGCTGGGGCACATGATGTATGAGGAGAAACTGAGAGAACTGGGTTTAGTCTGCAGAAGAGAAGACTGAGGGGGAATTTGATAGCAGCCTTTACCTATCTGAAGGCTCATTCCACAGTGGCTGCTGCTAGACTGTTCTCAGTGGTGACAAATGACAGAACAAGGAGCAGTGGTCTCAAGTTGCAGCAAGAGAGGTTTAATTTGGATATTAGGAAAAAACTTCTCACTAGGAGGGTGGTGAAACACTGGAACAAGTTACCTAGAAAGATGGTGGAATCTCCATCATTGGAGGTTTTTAAGGCCCGGCTTGACAAAGCTCTGGCTGGAATGATCTAGTTGGGAATGGTTCTCCTTTGAGTAGGGAGTTGGACTAGATGGTCCCTTCCAACCCTAATTTTCTATTATTCTAAGGAGCCATCAGTGCCAAAGAGACAGGATGGGACCTGGGACAGGTGGGAGAGAAGCCAATGAGTTCAAAATTGTAAGAGGAGAAATAAGCAGAATAGCTGTGTATACCAAAACAGACTTCTTCCAAACCACTGGAACTAAAGTTCCAGAGGCTTATGGTTCCACTGCTGTCACCAAACACTTCTGAAAAAAACATTGGAAGAATGTGTCTCAACTCTGTAGTGCTGATCAGCCAGCTATGTCTATTAGCTATTTTATTGGCTTAAGTGGCAGAAGACTGTGGCTATGGACACATGTAAATTTGGGTAACAATTTCAAAGGGCAGCAGATTTTATGTGTTAACTGTAATATGTGGAAAAGCTGAGAAGGACACAAGGCCATGACCAGATGAGCATGGGAGTGCGGTGTACAAATTTGCAGTGTGGCAGTAAAATTTGCTACCAGGATTTCCAGGTAGCAAGAAAAAGCAGCACAACACATGCAAAAAAAAGTGTGTGCTGGCAAAAATGGAGCCTGGGCTGTTCAGAGCAATTGTCTGGCTGCTGGCCTGGCCTCTGTCCTGCCCTGCTGCTCCAGCATACAACCAGTATACCAAGTAAGACTGCTGGAGCCAGCACAGGTGCTGGCCCCAGCTTCCAGCTTTTCTTGGTTGAAGAGTCAGGAGGAGCCAGGCAATGGTAATTGGGCCCACTGTGGGACAGTTTTTCCTGCAATGAAGCACATGTGCCTGGGCTTGCGCTGAGACAATTTGTGCTGCTGCAAGTGCATGCCCTTGCCCATCTGGATACAGCCAAAAGTAGCAAATTGGCTCCATCTTTAGCTCTAGATGAACAGTGGTAAACATGAAGCAGTTTTGATGCATTTGTATTATTCCTAGCTTGAAGGCAAGTAACAACTAGAATATAACAGTTGCCACTGTTTCCCTTTTGAAATGGCTCCATATATATATGTATCCATTCTTGGTGTGGTAGGTATAATAGAGTGGTTCTCAACCTTTTTAGACTCAAGTCACCCTCAGAAAATACCAACTTAGTTCTCACTTGTTTTTTTGACTACAGAAATTTTTCTGTTGCAAAGAAGTCAGGAAGACCAAAGCAGGTTAGACTGTTTTTAATACTATGTATTCCTATTTGCAAGCTCTTGCTTTATCTTATGAATCATGTTTGCAGACCTAAGAATGCTAATATTTGAATGGCACGCTGCATCTCAAAGCACCATAGGATGTGCAGCACCTTGGTTGAGAATCACTAAACTAATGGTTCTGATCCTACTTATGAATCTTTTATCATGATATCATGCTATTTGATAGCGAGGGTTCTCAGTTAGATTTAAAAAATAAAACAGCATAATCATCTGCCCAAACCCTACCTCCAAAGCCCTGTGTTATAATCATTTTATTAAAGATCCAAATAAAACACTCAGAATTTTAGAAAGGCCAGAGTTAAAATTGTTTGTATTTGTACAACTATTGAGCCCCCTTGCTGATTTACATATCGATATAGTCTTTAATGACATGATCTCATACCAGTTTTTTTATCATCCTTCATTCAGTGTACAAAATGGACCTATTCTAGAAATGAATAAGGATTGTGTAACAAAGGAAGGTATTATCTAATACAACCACTCCCTCATCTATTTGCAGAAGTTGGAAAATATCCAGTCAATGAGACAGGAGGTTGCTGATAAAGAAGTGACAGTTTAAATCTGAGGGTTAAAACAGGTGACTTCTGGCATGAATTCTATCCCTTATTCTACCACAATTCCTATGTGGAGCTAAGCAATCTGCCTGAACTAAAAGATTACTGATTGTGCTTTCCTCATTTTCTGAGTGCCTAACTTAGGAACTTTTGTTCTCACAGTTCATAGATTCATAGATGGTAAGGCTGGAAGGGACCTTGGAAGACGATCAGATCCAGCCCCCTGCACCAAGCAGGAAAGATAACTGGGGTCAGGTGACCCCAGAAAGGTGACTGTCTGGTCTCCTCTTGAAGATTTCTAGGGTAAGTGATTGTACCACCTGCAGAGGGAGCTTACTCCACAGTCTGGACACCCTGACTGTGAAGAAATTTTTCCTAACGTTGAGCCTGAATCAATCTCCCAGGACTTTGTGGCCATTACTCCTAGTTGTCCCCCTGGGTGCTCTGGTGAACAGTTGCTCACCAAGCGCTCAATGTAGTGCCTTACTGTAGCTGTAAGCTGCTACTGGGTCCCCTTTCAGCCTTCTTTTATTCAGGATCAAGAGTCACAGATCCCTTAGGCCAGGAGCGGGCAATTATTTTGGGTAGAGGGCCACTTACAGAATTTTGGCAATCTATAGAGGGTCACATGACAGGCAGCCCAGGACAGATTAATATTAATTTTCTAAATTTGTGGCCTGGTGGGCTGCATCTGGCCCTTTGCCACATTTTGGCCAACCCTGCCTTAGGCTTTCCTCATATGGCTTGCCGTGTAAGACTCTGGTCATACGGGTGGCTCTTCTTTGGACTCTCTCAAGCTTGCCCACATCCCTGTTAAAGTTTTGTGCCCAGAACTGGATGCAGTACTCCAACTGTGGTCTCACCAGTCCTGAGTAGAGTAGAAGAATCACCTCCTTGGTTTTGCTGGAGATGCATCGACTGATGCATGCCAGAGTATTATTTGCCCTACTTGCTACAACATCGCACTGCCAGCTCATATTCATACTGTGGTCTATTATTACCCCCAGGTCCCTTTCATTCGTGGTGGTAGTTAATTTGGTGCCACCAAGCCTGTAGGTGTGTTGGTGGTTTCTCATTCCAAGGTGGAGCACTTTACATTTCTTGATGTTGAACTTCATCAGATTCTGATCCACCCAACTTGCTAGCCTGTCTAGGTCTGCATATATCTGTAGCCTATCTTCAAGTGTGACCATGCTTCCTCATAACTTGGTGTCATCCACAAACTTGGCCACTGAGCTCTTCACTCTCGTATCCAAATTGTTAATAAAGATGTTGAAAGCACTGGACCAAGCACTGACCCCTGTGGGACACTGCTGCCCACTTCTCACCAGGATGGCACAAATCCATTCACTATGACTCTCTGGGTCCTATCCTGCAGCCAGTTTCTCACCCACCTGACTGTCTCGGAGTTAAGTCCACAATCCCCCAATTTTCTCATGAGGACATCATGGGATACTAGATCAAAGGCCTTTTGGAAGTCAAGGTATAGTCAACTGCAATTGAATAGTAGTTGTGCTTCCTAAGGCTAACACTGTTAAAAATAAGGTCCTAGGCATCTAGAATTGGAAACAAAACATTATTAACCTAATTTCTTCAGGCCTTAATTCCCTACCTGTAAAACAAGGTTAATAATACTTCCGCAGTTCCCAGCTGAGTGAACATCCATTAGTTGTGACTGCGAAGCACTTAGATCACTGGTAGGCAAAATACAGCTGTGAGGCTGAATCTGGGCCACCAGACAATTTCATCTGACCCATGGGCAGGTGCCTATAAATTCTCTGTATCTGTCCCAGCCCCAGGCTGCCCTGCTGTGCTCACATGAGGCCAAGCCTCACTCACTTCCATGGGGGCAACACACACTGCACTCCCACCCATGCCCATGGGATGGCCCTGACCTTGTCCTCACAGGTAGGGAAGCAGCAGTAGATGGCTGGGGGCTGGCAGGCAGGCAGAAATGTAGGAAAGCAGCAAGGGAAAGGTGGTAGATGTAATAGGTGGGGAGAGGGGAACCGGTGGCAGTGGCAGTGGCAGTGGCAGTGAAGGGTGGAAGCAGTGGTGGCAGGGGTGGAGTGGTAGTGGCAACAGCAGTAGTGGGCAGGCATGCAGGTGGGCAGGCACAGCAGTGAAGTGGCAGCTGAACAGGAGTGTGGGGCCTGCGCTGGTGCTCCAGGGCCGGGGATGAGGCCAGGGCTGGAGCCAGCAGCAACCAAACACAGGGCAACAGGAACACAGAGTCCAGACCAGTGGGGGCACAGAGTCTGCCTGGCTACATCACACAGGGCTCGCATGCAGTTCCTACGTTCTTTGCCCAAGACGTGCCTCTGGGGAGGAGCCCTGCATCATGGAGCCGGCAGCCTGGCCCCACTCATGGGGAACCATGGGAAGCTCTGCGCTATGGAGCCAGGCTAGCTCTGCCTCTCTACTTGGTGTCATGGCTGAGCCCTATGATCTGCACCACTGGCTTCACCACGTGGGGCTCCCACCAGCAGCATGGGGCTCGGGCATGTGAGCTCTGTGCAATGGAGCCAGCAGCCCAGTCAAGTGCAGCCCTGGGACTGCACACTGCCAGGGGGCTCCCCCTGCTGCTGCTGCTGGGGTAACACCTTGCTTGACTTGGTGTTGGCCACAGGGGATGACCTGGTGGGGAGACCTGCGGATTCAAGGCAACTTGGGGGACAGCGATCACCAAATGATAAAATTCAGTACCCACAAAAGGGCAGGCACTATAGAAGGATACAGGTGCTAACTTTAAAAAGGCTGACTTTAACAGGCTCAGGGTATTGGTTAGCAGGTTATTAGGAACCAAGAGCCTAGATGCTTTGGGGGTCCAGGAGGGGTGGTCATTCCTTATGGATATTATTCTTTGGGCTCAAAGTGAGACAATCCCATGGCAGAAGAAAGGGGGAAAAGGGGCTAGACAGCCCCTTTGGCTAATCAGGGTCATCCAAGACACCTTAAGGGCAAAATGTAGCATATAGGAAGTGGAAGCAGGGGGTAGCTAGCAAGGAGGAGTATGCTTCCTTGGCCTGCACCTGCAGGGAGTCAGTCAGGAAGGCCAAAACAGCTCTAGAACTCAGGGTAGTAGCAGGGATTAAGGACAATAAAAAGTCTTTCTTTAGATAAGTTGGGAGCAAAAAGAATGTGCAGGGTAGCATAGAACCCCTACAGGATGGGCAGTGGGGCTTAGTGATGGATAGCAGGGACAAGGCAGAGCTCTTCAAGAAGTTTTTTGCCTCTGTCTTCTTAAATAGGAATCTAGATAAACCCTCAATACGTATCATGGACATCAACAAGTGGTTGACCAACGGTCAGTGCCGATATGGTAAAAGGACACTTGGAGGGACTGGACATGTTCAAATCACTGGGACCAGAGGGACTTTACCCATGGGTAATGAAGGAATTAGCAAGTGCCATAGCTGAACCACTAGCAAGGATATATGAGCACTCATGGTGCTTGGGTCAGGTCCCAGAGGATTGGAAGATGGCCAATGTCATCCTAAACTTTAACTAGGGGAGGAAGGAGGAGCTGGGGAACTATAGACTGGTCAGCCTTACCTCTATCCTGGGGAAAATCCTAGAAAAAATTATCAAGGAACACATCTGTGGGAGCCTGCTGGCTAATGAGATGCAGAGGGGTAACCAACATGGGCTTATAGTGGGCAGGTCATTCCTGACTAACCTAGTTTCTTTTTATGACAAGGCCACTAAATGTTTAGATGCAGGAGTCAAATTGGATGTTATCTATCTGGACTTCAAGAAGGCCTTTGACACAGTATCCCATACCATCCTTATTAATAAACTGGGGAGATTTGCCATAGACGATTATACGGTATAATGTGTAGCAAACTGGCTATGGGGTCATACTCAGAGGGTGGTGGTGGATGGATCAGTGTCAGCCTGGAAAGATGTGTGTAGTGGAGTCCCTCAGGGCTCAGTTCTGGGGCCAGTGCTGTTCAACATCTTCATCAGTGATCTGGATGAGGGGCTGGGAAGCACCCTGTCCAAATTTGCAGATGACACTAAAATATGGCATGAAGCTAGCAACCTGGAAAGGAGGAACCAGATCCAGGCTGACCTTGACAGACTGGGGAAGTGGGCAGATAACAACAGGATGCAATTCAATAAGGACAAGTGCAAGGTGCTCCACCTAGGGAGGAAAAACTGCCATCATACGTATAGGCTGGGGGGCGACCTCCTCAGTACCACTGAGGCAGAAAGAGATCTTGGAGTCACTGTTAACTCCATGATGAACATGAGTCATCAATGTGATGAGGTAGTCGGCAGAACCTATCGCACCTTGTCGTGCATCCATAGGTGCTTCACAAATAGGTCCAGGGAGGTGATTCTCCCTTTCTAAGTGGCACTGGTCAGGCCGCAGCTGGAGTACTGTGTCCCGTTCTGTACGCCACAGTTCAAGTGGGATGCAGACAACCTGGAGAGGATCCAAAGAAGAACCACTTGTCTGATTGGAGGCCTGCAGAGAAGGCCTTATGAGGAAAGGCTAAGGGACCTTAACTTTTTCAGCCTCTCCAGGAGAAGGTTGATAAGGGACCTTGTGGCAGTGTACAAATTCATAAGGGGGGAGCAACATGAAGTAGGCAATGATCTGTTTACCAGGGCACCCCCTGGAATAACAAGAAACAATGTTTAGACTGAAACAAAGTTTAGACTGAACATTAGAAAAATGTTCTTCACGGTCAGAGTTGCCAGGATCTGGAAGGCCCACTGAGGTTCCTTCCGACTATGAATGTATGAATCTCACCATTCACCATCTGTGATCTGGTGGTGTCAACCAATGTTCTGCTCACAGCTCCATTGATAAGCATTCCTTTTTGCCTGTGGGAAGTGGCACTGGACTGGGATCAATGGGACATGAGTTATAGTTTTTTACTTTACTGACTGGCATTAAAAAGAGTTCCTTTCACAGCCAGTATGATTATAGGATTCTATGCAATTACAACCCAATCTCTGTTATGGCAGACACATGCCTCAGCCACACTTTCCTTGAGAAACAATTTCCTAAATATGTGTACTTAGATATGTTGCCTGTAAAATGAGGATGCTAAAGGTTATGAAACTCACTGATTCGGTGTATTACACATCTTCCTGTCATGACACATTCACACACAACAAAAGCCTAGTCCTTCTGTTACCCATTCACCTTCATCTTTTATCTCAAACAACAGAGGTCTGTGCCGATGACAATGCGTGTGCAAAGGAGAGTATTAAAGTAGCACATAATAGAATTTGCTGGTTTTAGAAACCTACATTAAAATAAAGCAAGCATAACAAAGCCAAACACCCAAAATACAGAAACACCAAAATTTAGGTCACTTGTGTACCCTGAATTTTGGCCTCTTGTGTATCAGTATGATGCAGCATCTAATTGGATATTCACAGGCTATATTTAACAGTATCCATATCTACCCCTGTGCAGAGGACGGTCATTCACAGGGAATGAGTCAGTTCTGGGTGACCTAGGTGCTTCCTTGTAGTTGCTTTATCTTACTTGTTGCAGTATTTCGAAGATGTAGACTGAGTCAGAGGACCACAACAGGAGGCAGGCTTCTCCTATGATTAAAAAAGTTGACTTTTTTAAAACAGTTGAGCACTCGCATGATCAGGGGGCAGCAGGGCAGGCCCTACGAGGAGAGGCTACGAGACCTGAACCTGTTCAGCCTCCACAAAAGAAGGCTGAGAGGGGATCTGGTGGCTGTCTATAAACTGTACAAGGGAGACCAGCAGGCAATGGGAGAGTCCCTGTTCCCCCTAGCACTACGGGGAGTAACAAGGAATAACGGCCATAAATTGATGGAGAGTAGATTCAAGCTAGATATCAGGAGGCTCTACTTCACAGTCAGGGCGGCTAGGATCTGGAACCAACTTCCAAGGGAAGTGGTGCTGGCTCCTACCCTGGGGGTCTTTAAAAGGAGGCTAGAGAGACACCTTGCCAGGGTCATTTGACCCCAGCATTCTTTCCTGCCATGGCAGGTGTCAGACTTGATGATCTGCTCAGGTCCCTTCCAACCCTACCAACTATGAAACTATGACTTTCATCTGGCTTAAGAGAACTGGATTCCAATACTTTTTGCCTGTCAAAAATGTTTGACTGTACTTAAACCAAACTTTTCACGTGTATACACTGATTGTATTGGCTATCTACCCTGATTTAAACATTAATGGCATCATTTTCTAAAAAGACACAGGTACACATGAAATCAGAGAAAGCTGGGACTGTGTGCCATCTTTAGAAATAACACAATGTGCTCTGGAGGTCTTATCCCAAGGTTGGAACTCTGATAAGTCTTGTTCTGATGATGACTCTGCTATTGACTCATTCTGTGGCCTTGGGCCTGTCTTTCTGCAGTTAATGAAGATAATAGTCCACCAAATTTCTCCTAGAATAAAATAATCAGAGGATGTGTCATGTTTTGACCATAACAGTGGTTATTAGATTTAATCACTGCTAAGTACTCTGAAAAATCAGGCCTTCTTAGAATCTGAGGTCATTTAGTGAGATATGCAAATTGAGAGAGACATTTGCAAATATCAGCCTTAATCTCCTTCTACTTCAGTTGCTCATGTGTGAAACCTCACCCTATCACGCCAGGGTGTTGTGAAAACACGTTCATTAATGTTTCCAATACTCAGATACTATAGCAATGAGTCATAGTGAAGCCCTCGAGGAAATGAAGAAGTCCATGTTCAATAGAGGACTTGTATGGAGAGAAGTAAATCTTGAGGTCTACACAGTGAATGGAAAAGACAAAAATAAATGTTTGAGCATCTGTCTCACTCTCTCTGGATTGGATCTTGCAAATAAAACTGCATCCCAAAACAGACAGATTCAAATTTATAAACTTTTAACTGCTGCTATTTTTCCAAATAGTTAACTTGTCAAATAGTTTATCCACTGTAGCTTCTCCTTCTTAAAATAATTTAAATGAGAGATCCACATTTGAGTGGATTAAGTGATTGTGTGATTTAAGGGAATTAAGTGATTTTACCCTAGCATAACCAATTAGGCTACTTATTGCAAAAAGTAAGGGCATATAGAAGCAACCACCTGTCACCCTAGAATTGTTCTATATCAGAATTAATTAGGTTAATTAAACGCATTGATATTTTGGGCCACACTAGCATTTTTACATATCAAAGTATTTTCCTGAGGTGACTACCATATTTACCCAAATCCAAGACTATCCAATTTAAGATGCCCCACACTAAGTAGATTCTGTATATGAAAAATTGTAACTACAAACCATCAACCACTGCAGTACAGAAAACAGTAGGGGGTCAGGAGCACATAGCCCCGCCCCCTTTGCCCCCTCATACCTATGCCTGCCCCCTCTCCAGCCATTTGCTCACTTTGCTGCCTATCCCTGCAGCTACTTGCCCCACCCCCATACTTGGTTGCCCTCCAAACATGCTTCCCAAACCTTGCCTCCCCAGCCACTTTTCCCCTCCCCTGCTGCCTGCCCTTCCCAACCTCTGCTCCCCACCAGAACTAAAGGTAATCAATAACAGGGTGGATTGGGGATAGGCTGTGAAGCCTCCCCTTGCTTCCCTTGAGCCACATGCTGTGGGTCTTCCCTGAATGCTCCTCAGTCACTGTGTGGTCTCCCCTGCCCTCCCTCCACTGTGTGCCCCCTCTTCTACAACACCAGTAACCCTAACCCAGGGTAGGCACCTGTTCAGCTTTGGCTGCAGAGTCACAGTAGCTAACTGACTGTGTCAGCTAGTACCTGAATCCAAGATGAGGCTTTTATCCCCCAAGTTGACTGGGGAGGGGGTAAAAACTTATCTTGGATTCAGGTAAATACAATAATATTATTATTCCTATATTACACACCAGGAACTGAAGCAAAAAGGTGAAGTGATTTGCCCAATATGACACAGAAGGTTACTGAAAGAGCTCATGGCCCCCTGAGTAGCCATGTATTGGGTACATTTATTTGAAATTTACCTTGTAGCTTTAATAAGAAAGAATCACATGGCAATTTAACACTAACTAGGGTACACTTTTTCTCCAAATGACATCAGGGTCTAGCTATTGCTGTTTCTGCAACTGAGGTAAGGTTTAGCTTCCATTTAGCAGGTAACTGTTTAGACACTGCAGCCCCTAAACAGTTACTGGCACTGACATATGATTTTCATTTCTCTCAAAACCAGATCTGTAATTAAGAGCAAGGCCATATATAATGCTTTATACCTGAATATACTCATGAAAATCAATAGAACACTTTGTGGGTTGGGATACTTAATGTGAGAAAGGTTAGCATAATGTATTCTATAATTTGTGCTATGAGGGTGCATCTACACATGTGTTTTACTGCAGAGTAGACTAATGAAACAGTATTAGGGTGAAGTCAATTAATTAACTCCACTGTAAGACAGTACTGTCAGGGACAGTAATATCTTAAGGCACAGAAATTTCCTGCATTTAAATGCATGTGTAGATACTGACCATGGGCATAAATTGCATCCAGTCAGCACAGCCAGCTAGGGATCTGCTCTGCCCAGCTCAAATTGCTTCTGTTACAGGCACACATGTAGATGTTGCACCTGGGAGCAGTTTCCTCCAGGTTATAAACAGCACCAGAGTTTATTGTGTTGCATTAATTGCACATGTAGATGCACCCAGGTACATCAAAACTAGTTCAGAATTTAATATGCCAAACCTTGTAATATTGTTCATACAGGTAATCGTCACTGGTGCAAGTAGTCACATCAAGTTCAGTGGAATTAGTTTTGTGATGCATTATTGCCTTGGCAAATGAATATAAAGTTGAGTATCAGAGGCCATGAATACTAATCTCCCTAGCATTAGCAATTCTACTGTAGGCATATGGATAGTTTCTATTTTAGTTTCTCCATCAGTAACAATGAAAATACTAGTATACCTCTCATGGATGTGTTGTTAGTACTGTCCGTTTAGCACTGGGAGGATTTTATGTGAAAGCATGTGTTGTCATAGGGATTAACATTCCTAAAATGTAGACCAGATAGCAGGAAAATGGAACATGTACTTCATGTTCCGATACAGCACTTCCCAATGCTGACGTTCCTTTTCAACCTTAAACCTTTCCAAAGCGTAGGTAACATTTCTATGATTTCCACCTAGCACCAGGTAATGTTGCTAAGCACTGCTGCACTGAGGGACACTTAACTACTCTTCTGAAGTAGAGATAGCATTATTTCCAGGGAGCTGAAAATACACATTTTCCTTGTAAATTTTGTGTATATTTCCTAAAGTGGAAAATTGCATAAATAATAGATTAACACTTGATAGGCTCTGATGCTTGGAACCTGAACCTTTGGATTGAGCCCTTGGTAATGAAAATTTTAAGTGAAAAGGATTTTCAGTGTAAGTAGCTGCAAGACAAAATCAGAATTGATCTGCATGATACCACCTGAAGCATATACATATTTGTGTACCATAGTAACAAACGTAGGGTTCGGTTCTGCAAGAAACTAAATGCCATACTCCTATTAAAAATACGCTGAAAAAATGAAGCTGACTGCAAATATTTATGAGGGGCTAAGTCATTGTCCAGTCTACACAGATTTGCAGAGGCAGGGAGAAGACTTGTGATCCCACATGCATTTGCCCAGAAATGGATCCAGGATTTGCAAACGGGAGGTGCAGTTGCAAGCCCCACTCCCTGGCTTCTCCCCCTCCTCCCCTCCCATGGGCACAGGCAGATGGTGCTACAGGAGCAGCAGCTAAGGACTAAAGTCCCAAAGGTAAGAATTCCCCCACTACCTTCCTCCCTTACCTCAGAGGCACATCCTCTCCCTTACCCTCTCTTCTCCATCCTTTCCTCTCTCTCTCCCCCTCCTCTCCTGCTTGCCACTGCCAAATGCCAGCCTGGATGGTGAAGGGAGCCCACTCCACCTGGACTGTGCAGGGGCTGCAGTAGCAGTGACCAGAGAACATGTTCCCCCTCCACACTCCTGCTCCCAGGCCACCAGGGAATCCCTGCGGGGAGCAGGCAGAAAGAGGGAATGTACTTGTCCAGAGCCTCCACAGCTGCAGTGCCAGGCTGAGCACAACCCCTGGGAAGTCCAGCTGGAGCAGGCAGGAGCTCCCCTCACCTCCTGGGTGTTGTCCCAGCATCTGGCAGGAGAGAGGGGTGGTGGGAGGGGAGATAGAGGGAGAGGGGACAGGACTTGCCTAGGAGCATGAAGGGGAAGGGAAAGGGGAGGGATGCTTACCTTCTTCAAGATATAAGCCCCTGGTGTCGCTCCTGAGGCCTGGTTGGGAAGTAGGGTGGCTGCACCACTGCATCTACTATAGCTCTGGCCCCAAGTGAATGTGGGAGTAAGTGGGTGTTTCTTGCCTGCTGGTCTTCTCCTGGAGGAAGTGACTGAAACATGGGCACCGGAGAGTGCACAAATGTGTGGAACCTGTCTCAATGCACCACATGAACCAGTATGATGGACTGGAAATCTTCTACTGCTCAAGATTAGTAGCACGTTACTCACTGCCTAGGAGCAAAGGAATTTCAGGGAAGACATTTTGCCTTTTAGAGAAGAATTGCACTAAAGTCCCTACACCTTATGGATAGTAAATGCACCATAGAGTTAGCACCATAGCAAAGGTGCTCTCTACTAAGAGGTAGGGCTTACTATCTGGAAAAAAGCCATGGCTGGAGCCCTGCTGTGATACATGCTATACAAACATACAGTCCCTATCTTTGAAAGCATATCATCTACAAGCTTCATTTTGCAGTTCCTTCACCCATGCCCAAAAATTATATTTGGACAATAAAAGTCTTCTGTATTCATCAATATTTTATGTAGCGCAATGGTTTCACTGTTTCTTTCCCTTTTCCTCTGTTAAGCTTTGGAAGGAAGCATTTTTATTGACTCTAACTGAGATTTTCAAAAATAAGTGCCTAAAATCAGGCCTATGTTTTGGCATTTAAATAAGTGGATTCTTTCTCCAAAGTGCTGAGCAACCAGCACAGACTTCAGCTACATCCTCAGAACTTTTGAAAATCAGAACACTTCTGTTTTTGAAGTTCTTGGCCCATGTACACATATTCCCTTACCTCACAGGTGCCTTGTGAGGATAAAAATAAGTATTAAGACTATGAGGCACTCAGATGTTATGGTATTAGGACCATATAGGTCTTTGCCTAAAAAGCCTTAAATGGCCTAGGTCTTACATACCTACTGGACTGCCTCCTTCCTTATATTCCATTGTAATTCCTAAGGTCAAGTGAGAAAAATGTCTGGCATGTACCATCTGGGCACCAAATTCACTTGGCAAAAACACATGGGAGGTTGTTCTCAGTAGTCACTCCTCAGCTTGGAACTACCTCCCTTCAAGCTCACCAAAGCACAAGCCTGGTATGAGACCTTCACAGGTGGAGTTAACTTTGGGGTAATGTCTGAGGAATTGTCTTATTATTTATTTTATCCATTTTCATGACTTGTTTTCATGGGAAGCAGCCCTCAGCCTTTTTGTGAGGAAAGTGACACAGATATGTAATCTAGGTCAGTGATTTTCAAGCAAGGATGCTACAGGTACCTGGAGTGTCACAAGATATTTTTAAGGGTGCTACATAATATTAGCACTGTTAGTGTGCAAACATCTACATGATTCACAAGATAAACCCAAAGATTTCAAATAGGAATTCAGTGCTAATGACATGCTGACCTGATATGGTCTTTCTGAGTTCTCTGCAACAGCTGTATCATTTTTCTGTACTCAAAAAGGAGTGAAGACTAAGAGCTGGCTTTTTCTGAGGGGCGCCTTGCATCTAAAAAGGTTGAGAACAACTGATCTAGGTACACTAAGAAACTGTTTTGGCCTTTATGCTGTGCACTTAACTCTCACTTGCCTCAGTGATCTTAACATATATTTTGACCCTACATGGTTTTTAACTCTTCTTGACAGAGCGCAATGGTTTTATAAACAGTTTGACACCACTCAGATTGAAATGTAATCCCTTTCTATGGCAACAAAACTGACCAATCGGAAAAAACTGTATTCTAAAATGTTCACCATTGAAGACTTCAGCACAGATCAATGGACATTATGTATTAATGTAAGAGGACACAAAACTGAGAGACTGTCAAAAGATAAAAGTGCATCTAGCTTCCCAAAGCATTTGATTTTTTTCTTGTGAAGTCAGACAGCATTGAAATAATAATGCAGTGCTTCCCACATTTCCCTGTGGTGGCCTCGTTCTTTTAGGGAGGGCTGGTTGTTGAAAGAATCAGTCAGAAAAACTACAGCATACAATTGAATACAGGGGTTTTCCGTTAAAGAACTGGGTTGTTACGCTTACCACTGACTTTCTTCCTCTCACAGAGGTTAAGTCACATGTCAAGGACACAAATCTTAAGTAGATCATATTGCTTACTGTACAGTCTTCCAAGTGAAGCAGACAAGAACTCATATATCAATGCATGTTGAGTAGCGTCCAACAAGTATTCAAGTAAAATACAAGTGGCATTGTTAAAATATATTATTTTTAAAATGTCAAGCAATAATCCATGAGAAATAAAAATAAGTCTGTCACCCTCCTAAAATGTTTCTTAATGTGTAGTGACACCATAAAAGCTACCTTTATTTATTACAAATTGTAAAATTGTGGCATTGAACTAATCAAATTCAAATCAGTTCAACTGCATAATTTTCAGTGAAGAGGTGCTTATGAAACACAAAATGAACTCCAAACTGGAAGGCTCATTGCCTCCTAATCAAAAGCAGTCAGCTTTAAACATCAGCCAGTCAGGTGATAAGTTTGTCATTTCTCTGCTGCGTTCTTGGTGGGAAGTTGTCAAGAAGGCTTGACAGCCCTTAAACTTGCTATCACATTTTTCCCTGTTTATAAACCTCATGTTGATCTACTAAAATCATTGGGAGGCTGGGAGGAAAGGCACAATAACAGTAGTTCTGTTAAACTATATTTGCAGCAGTGTATGTCAAGCAGAATTTATGGAATGAAAATATGTATAATTTCTGAAAAGAAATTTTCACCACCCCTCATGTCTGGTTCTCTCTTGTCTAATTGTGTCCGGCTGCATTGGGGGGACTGAGAAATATTAATGATTAATTGCCTAGGTGTCAGAGAAGTACAGACTTGTAATACATCATTAGAAGCCAGAGATCAGGGAGTCTGAATTAAAATGAGAAGCTCTGGATGAATGTATTACTGCTATATACAATTAACAGCACAGGCCAGAAATCATTTACTTTCATAATTTAGAACAATGGCAGCTCTCCACTGAAAACATATTTACGGTAATTTTACATTGCTCTCTGCAGGCTTGGTACAAAAGGGAGAGAGATGAATTAATATGCACCAAAGCAGCAGAGGAGAAACCTGTCTTTGAACTGTTCTTTTCTTTTTAATCAGCGCAGCCTCTTCTGAAAATGAGACAGGATTATGAATAGGTGGAGAGCATCCAGGTTATAAAGGGCAAATCAGCTTTACATGATTTGCTTCTTCAGTGTGATGAACTGAATTTGACCTTTATTTGACTTGGGTTGACCAGGTCTTCTCCATTTTAACCCAGGTCTGATCAGCAATTTCAAGTCAGCTAAACTGAAGTTACACCGACCATCTGTCTTACAGGTCTGATTTCCCTTCACTCTTAGTATTAATACTTCTGTCCTCAAAGAATTCTCTAATGTTGATAAATGTCTTCCATTTCACATCCACAAGTATGGGGTTCCACAGGAACCGTAGTCATTTTAATACTGGTTGGGGTCCCATTAAGCTTTGGAGGTTCTTAAATTGCTTCTTGGAGTTTATTTGTCAAATAACTCAGGGTATAAAAGTAGCACCATAAACATTAATTGAACAGCCATTAAGCAGTATGGCTGTTTGTTTTGGGTTGATAGAGGACATAAAACTTCATACCCTGTGGTGGAAAACAATTAGATCTGATGATGAACATGCTATTAAATATACCATTACCAGACTTATATCAGTTTAACTTTACAAAATAGCAACCAGCTGTAGTAAAAATAATATACAAATGATAGAAAGTCATATTTTGACTGTTATGTCACAGCCTGTTATAAATATTGTAGTTTCTAATGTTTTATGCTAATGGCAGTGACTAATGGCAGTCATTATCTCCATTCATTCTCATAAAAAACATCCTCAAGAGAGGATGATCATAACTAGAATGCTGTTTAAAATTAACTGTGTTTTTCTAAAACACAGAATATAAAAAAAATACAAGAGGTTGACTGGTTAATTTATTTTGTTTTGAGTATGTTTGACAAATACAGCTGTTGTTAACTGTGCCATGAGTTGAATTGATATCCCTTTTAGAGCTGTTTTTGGCATGCTAACACGTGTACACATGCCTTGTTTCACAGAACTCTCTGAAGAGAGAGATGTAGGTGAACCTTACAATAGAAAACCAATGGCTAGAATAAATCTGACACTGCCCCTCTAGAGGCTTAATATTTTTTAATAAGGACACTGAATTTCCTCATCCATTTCTTATTTCAGTTATGAATTCTGCTTACTTGACAGGTACAGAGCACTTCATTATGTGCACGAACAGAAATGCTTAAACGGATGAAGCAGCTATTTGCGTCTGATAGGAGCTAAGTGGGACATTAAATTAATGCCAAACAAGTGAGTGCTCTTTTTAGTTTCATTATAAATGGCTGCAGTATAGCAGTAATGTGTTGACTCTTATGTGCTGACAACTTCCATATTTCTTACAAACTTCCCTCAGATCTAGACATGGAAAGATAAATTCCTACTCTGCATGATAAAATTAGCAGTAGATACATTAATAATTGAATAAGGATCTCCTGAGAAATACCAGAGTCCACCAGGAGTGTTGGCGACTGAATGGTTTTAAATGAAGACTGCTGTCATATACAAGTACTTACATAAGCCCCGAGTTAAGAAGCAATGTCTGTAGCCTGTTTGGTATCAAGTGAACATCTTGCTTTTCGGAAACCTGAAGTCACTTGCATAACTGCATTTTCTCATGTCATGACCAGACTGCCTATAATTCATCTTGGCAGTGTACTTGCCAGCCCCCTAGTTCTGTGATTGTACTCTCCAGCATATAATCAAACTAAACTCAGCAACACACACTCTCTCTCTCTAAACCAGTGATTATCAACCACAAGATAAACCCAGAGATTTCAAATAGAAATTGATAGTGTTAAAAACATCCTGATTTGTTGTGATCTTCTGAGTTCTTTGTAACCAAAGAATTGCTCTATTATTCTTTTGTAGTAAAAAAAAGAAAAGTGAAAATTAAGAGTGTGTATTTTCTGAGGGGTGCCTTTAGTCTAACTATAAGTGCCTTGAGTCTAAAAAGGTTGAGAACCAGTGCTCTAAACAATGTTTTGGATACAATTGAATATAAGAACTGTGTACTTTATAATGAGACCCAAACACACTCATCCCTAACCACACTCTTTTGAGCACAGTGAAAGCCCTACACTTGATCTATGTGCACGTTAGCTTCTTTAGTTTGAGACTTTGTGGGGCAGAGAGAAAAGAAAACTATATATAGACAAGTGAATGACCTATGGAGCATCTGGGGCCTACATGATGCTTGGTAGGACACACGGCTGCCTGGTTTCTCCTGTAAAGGCCTTGATATCTAAATTATAGATATTAGTATGTAATGATTTTTGCTGTTGATCCAATCTGTCAACATTACTCAAACTAGTGATATGTATTTAGTGTGACTTCTAGTGAACTATAGCATTAGTCAGGTGGTCAAGTTATCTGCTGGAGTAAATCAGCACATATGCTGATTTGTGTCAATGGAGTAGCAGAAGTTTGAACAAGTAGGTCACACTCACACATGCAGGCACATGTGCTTGTGGGGTGGGTGCAGGGGTATGTGAGGGGTTTGTGGGTGGATTGATGGAGGTATGTCAGGGTGGGAGTTTTGGTTGGGGGCGTGGGGCTTGTGGGTGGATTGTGGGGATTCAGCTGCGTGGGGTTTGTAAGTGGGTATGTGAGGAGTTGCAAGTGGGTATGAGGGGTTCATGGGGAATTGTGGAGGGGCCATCACACACCCACCTGCCCACACCCCCTACAGCATTAGGCAGAATCCAGCAGTGGGCTGTCCGGGTGCTCATGGCCCACTGCAAGTCAAGCCTTCTGGTGGTGGACGTTGCTGCCTGAGACTCAGGGGCTGCACTTTGCATATGAAGCGAGCCTGGTCCGCTGGTGCACACTTTTAAACAGGATCAGGATGGCTTCTGCCATGACCTAGGGATTCCGGCACCACACATAGGAGCTGTGTGCCATCAAGCCAGCCTGGCTCCTGCCTGCATGTGCCCCATGTGCCAGTGGGCCAAGCCAGCTCTATGGAGGTAGGAGCCAGTGCAGCCCCATGGCACATGGATCCTGTATGCAGTGCCAGAATCCCTGGATCTCAGCAGGAGCCATCCCAGTCCCACCTAAAGGTACATCCCAGTGGACCAGACTGGCTCCATGTGCCATATGTAGCCCTGGGTCTCCGGTGACACCATGCACCACTGTGGGGGCTTGCCTGCACCGGACCATGAGTGTCCCGATGGCCCACTGCTAGCTTCTGCTGTCCAACATGGTGGGGGCCTGTGCACCATGTGAGGGGGCAGGCAGGGGACCCCCCCTCCCACATATTCCCCTCTCAGCCACAATCCCCCTCCACCCCCACACAATCCCGCCAACCCCCACATCCCTACTTACTGGGAACAGAGCCTGGGTCTGAGCCACTGCTGCAGCCTTGCCCTGCTTCTATTTCCCACAGCACACTGAGGCAGCATGCTGGAGTAGCAGGAGCATGTGGCAGGCACAGACCCAGCCTCTGATTGCCTCCAGCATGCTCCAGGAACATGCCCTGCACCGCTTTTTTCCTGAATATTTGTTTTTTATATACTGGGATATCCTGGCATCAAATTTAGAGTCTGCACTGCAAATATGCGGTGTGGGGAACACTTTATGTTTCCTGGTGTGCCTCCTGCAGCAGCTCAGACTACTGCAACAGGCATGTGCTCACTCATCTAGACAAGGCTGTGGAGGGTGTGGCTAAGAGTGAGTAATAGCAGCAAAGTCAACTTGAACTGAAGAATCAAGTTGGACTGCACAGAAATGTCATTTCTTCCCAAGCAAACTATTGTCTGGGATTTCATATTATATTATGAGTCATAGGTTTGACCTATGTCTTTTCACTTAATTGATTATCAGTTAATTTTACAAATCCCAAAAACTAAAACACAGTGAACTTTACTATGGCTATCTATATCAGTATTTTCTAGCACTTCATATGTGATTTTTCATCATCTAAAAAAGAGGATAGTTGTAGCTTAGTTTCTGAATATATTAATGTCATCTTCTAACATTTTGAGTAAACTATGATATGATCTGATAAACTAGTACTGTCTTTAAACAATATTCAATATTATAAGTGTACAGTTCAATTTCTTCCTTTTATGCATGCTACTGTTGTTATTCAGCAAGGCTAGACTATTGTGGTAGCTCCATATACAGTCTGGTATTAATCTTACTCTGTTTAAGATATTGGATTTGAAACCTTTTTAGTGTACGAAACACTTGAACAGTTTCTGTTGTCACTTGAAGAAGAAGATAAGTCCCACAGATTCATATTCATATAATGAAGTATGTCTCTATCTATTAGACATCCTTGAAACATCCTGAAATTGACTCAAGCTGAGGAAATAACAGTACTTTTTCTTTTCTTTGTGGTATCAAAACATGGATGCAGTTGTTAGAGATCAGTGTATAACAGAAGAAGGTATAAACATGCTAAAAGAATATATTTAATGTATACCTATATTAGAATGGAACTTTATATTCTGCTGCACATAAATAGGATGTGGAAAGTATACCAGATGTAATTATTATTAATCATTTCTGAACAGAGAAAATATCTCAAGGATGTATTTTCAACTTAATGAACATATAGGCTAAGTACACATTCAAAAAGCTTGAGGCAGAATGGGTTCAATCTTTGTAGGTTTTTCTAAACTGTGTAGCTTGAACCAATAAACTGAACTGATGTTCATCATTTGGATGGCCAAGATAGGCAGAAGCCTGCATTAGCCCGGGGCAGGAGTCTGGGGGTGCTCACATGCACCACCCCTCATGGCCAGCTGCTTAAGGCTCCTCACCCAGCCCAGTGGCAGCTCACACCTAACTGGCTGGTAAACATACACCACCCCACCCCTGATGTCAGCTGCAGGGTGGGGAGGCCCAGCAGAAAATATGTCCCTACCACCGCCTCTTAGAGGGGGATGCAGAGGGGGGAATGCAGTACCCAGCCCTAGGCCCCAGCCGGGGGCTGGCAAGTGTGGGAAAAGCTCCCACCAGCAGGGTATGCACCCCCTGTAATCTGGCTAGCAGGATTCCAGTTGGCTTAGCCCTGCCCACTTCCTGGGCCCCTGCCTGTGAGAGGGGATGGGGGGAAACACACATACCCAGCCCGGCACCGGTCCCCCTCATCCAGGGTCTGCCTAGCATAGGGGAAAGACCACACTGGAAGTTTTTTGCTCTCCTTCAGCCCATCTTATGGTGCTGGAATAAGCTCAACCTGCCCCCCTCCCCTCCCCAGACCCCACCTATGAGAGGCAATGGCCAGGGGGTAAATACATTGGGCCAGCTGGGCACTGGCCTACCCAACTGGGGTCTGGCCAGTGCAGAGTGGGGAAGCCCCAACCATGGGCTTTTCACTCTCTTGCAGCCCAGTGCCCCACCCCTTTCTCAGCCCCCCACCTCAAGAAATGCTTGGATGCTTATTTTGCTGCAATCCTTTGACCCTAGTTGGCTTGATGATCTTTGAGGTCCCTTCTAGCCCTAATGTCTATGAAAAAAATCTAAGAGATGAGGAGGAGTAGAGGGGGAATGTTCTGGCCTGGCTGAGGACTGGACCCCCCTAGCTAGGGTCTACCTGGTATTGGGGAAGGAAAGCCCTCATTGGGGGCCTTTTACTCTGCCACAAACCAGCCCCACCCCTTCTCCAGTCCCCACCTGTGAGAGTTATAGGGTGAGGGAGTGAACACAATGGCCCAGGCAGACATTTCCCCCCCAGCCAGGGTTGCAGAGAAGCCTCCACCAGGAGCTTTTCACTCCTCTGACTTACCAGGCTGACATGGGCTCAGACCTCTCCATCTTTGAGAGGTAAGGGGGTGAGGAAGGGAATGCACCAGCCTGGCCTGGCACCAGCCCCCCAAGCCAGTGTCTTCCCAACATGGAGAAGTAAAAGCCCCCACCAGCCCAGCAAGGTTTAGCCCTGCCCCCTCCCCAGGGGTTTGGGACACTAGGGGGCTCATTCCCTTGCCCTCCCCCATCCTGCCAGGCTGACAGGTGCTGTCCTGTCAGGGAGCAGAGGCTTTAGTTCCTTAGTTCTGTGATAGCTATGGGAGGGGCCAGCCTGCTCTGCTGAAGCATATAACGTAGCACAGGGCTGCAAAGCATCCTGGGATGCTGATGGACTGTGAGTTAACTTAAATTGGGAAAGAATCTGGGACAGAATTACCATAAACTGGTTTGACCTAGATCAGTGGAGTCTGATACTACATCTAATCAGGTTCATTTTACATTAGTTTTGCCATTTTGAAAGTGGTTTATGTGCACTGAACTTCTGTCAGGTTTAAATCAGTTTCAGATCACTTAAACTGGTTTATGTGTAACTTCTGTCCCTAGCCATATTATTTCTTACACAACTGTTAATGATAATGACATACATACTTTACAAGATGTCTGTACCTTTATAATTATCTGACTTTTTGATGAACTGGCTAGATACAAGTATAGCCGCATGATTTCATTGCTTTCCTTAGAGGTGAATATTCCTAAATAGATACAGGAGAAGGGGGTAAGAAAACTTTATAAAAACATTCATGTGCCATTTAGCAAGGCTTTATGCTTCACCAAGTGGGCTTAATCCTATTCATACAGGAAATTACTATCCCATTTTCTCAGCTGCTCCCTGTGTAGTTTCTTATTCCTGTGAAATTTAGTTTCTAGAGTTTGCTCTAGTTTCATAGTGAATGTGATACAGCTGGTAACTTTGCATCTTTTGCTAGGGTATGCCAGTCACTTCAGAGGCATTATTGTTTATCCTCTGTGTTTGAAATAATCATCAGATTTGCTATCTCCAGGCAGTTATCACTCCTGCAGAAGCAAACACAGATGTTTCTAAAGCCTTCCAGTAAATGAACAAAGCAGTGGCATTTATCCAAACTTCACAGGTCATTGGATATTCAAAACAACAAAGCAAACCAAAAGAACCCTCTCCACACCCTGTCTTCTTTACTAGCATGATAATTAGGCTAAATAACCATGTGCTTTGGTATTTCAGGACTTCCTAATATGCAGTGCTGCTGAGCAAGATCAAGGGTGATTTTTCTTTCACTCATTGCTTTATAAAATAGCAGTGAGTTTTGCCTTAAACTACAGTTCTAGATAAGAAGTAACTCAATAAAAATTGAATTTCATTTTTTTTAAATTACTCCAGTTCAGATTTAATCTATTTAAAGTGTAAAGATGGTTTGGGCCTGAAACCTTAACCTGAAATCTTGAAGTCAAGCTGTGTTCTTTTGGGTTTCTGTCTCATGACCAGTACTGATGTTTTCAGTTTTGTCTTCATAGCTCATCCTCTGTTGCAGTTGTACTCTTGATTATACCTCTCCAAGATGGTAAAAAAAAGAATTCTGATAGCAGAATTTTTATGTGCAACTGTGACTGAGTTGATGCTTCTATTCCTATTCCTATTTTCCCTTGTACCCAGAGGAATAAATTATGACTTAGGCTTGGATACTTGATGTGTTTACAGCAGTGTAAGCAGCCTTTTCACCAGAGTACAAGGGGAATTGCAATATAATATACAGCTCTCTACCACTGTAACTTCAACAACCTGGTATAATCCTAGCCCAGGAAAAGTCACGGTAATTCTACCCTGGTAGCAGTCACACCAGGCTAAGTGTCATAAGTTTGCATTATCCAGGATAGCTGTTTGCCTGTTGAATTGAAAAACTTTCATCCAGTTTTTATCAGAAGAGTATTGGGCCAATTCAGTATCATACCTAAGCATACTCTTGTGAGCACAAATGTAAAAACCCTACAATTGATCTATGCACATGTAAGTTTCTTTGGTTTGAGTCATGGTTGGGCAGAGCAGAAAGAAGACTATGTGCAGTACAAGTGAATGACCTATGTAACATATAACACCATATACCATCTGGCCCATGGGTCTCCAGCTTAGCTATGAATGTTGCTACTGCTTAATACCAGGATCTTCCCTACCCTAGTTTCTACTTCCTGACCCCACTACCTTGGGGGTGGTTCAGTGCAGCCCATGGAGTCCTACAGAACGCATGGCCCGAACAAAAGGTGGGGGTGTCATGGGGCAGGACACAGAAGGATGTGTTACAGTGGCTCTGTACACACATTCAAATAATCCAGGATAACTGTCCTGGGTGGGTTTTTTTCCTGAGATAAAAACTGACCTGTACAGAAGTTGAGACAGAGAAGCAAAGAGCCTTCAGTGGGGACACTGGGCTGCCAGGGCTCCCTAGACCATACAGCCCAGAAAACTTTGCAAGGGTGTTTTTAAGTGAATGCAGACATGGATCATCAGGATCTAGGAAGACGGGGGCAGGGTCTGTGCCATGCACAAAAGACTCCTCCAGCCTTTCTCCTCCCCTCTGCTGTATTGGGCCCAGCTAAGGCAGGGTAGGGAAAATGCTTATATGCTTCCCTTCACCCAAGTGATACAGTGTGATTCAGGGAAGGAATACACCAGGAACAGAACATGCCCCCTAAATGCTTCAGCATTGTGCTTTTGCAGCTCAAAGCACTGAGGAGGTGTGCTCTGCTCCCTTGTTGGCTGCGACTGACACACACTTTCCCTTCCCCTGTGGTATTGGGAGAGAGAAGCAACAAAGCACACTGGCTGCCTGTACAGAAGTTCTATCTTCTGAAAGAGTTTCTCTGGGGAGCCACTTCATTCAGGTTATTCCTGAATTATTTTTCTCCCAGTGCGGCCACTTTTATGAACTTCTGTACACTTGTGGTTTCTCCTGAGAAAGCAAGGTCTCTCCCTGGAGAAACTGAACATCCAAGCCCTGTGTCTATGTTGCCTGTAGAATGAAGGTGAGGCCTCAAGGGGCCTCCAGCTGCTCAGAAGTCAGACAGCCCTTTATTAGGCAAACATGCTAGAATCTGCTCCCTGCCATCCTGTGGCAAAGTATTAATGGTACTTTTTATTAATAGCTACCCTAGAATAGGTGCTTGTCTTCCTGTTCCAGGTCCTAGTGTAATTTACATCAGTGTACAAGATGGTTGTAAATTATGTTGGTGCAAATAAGTTCTGTGTCCAGGGACTTTTTGCTATCTGTCTATGGAAAGGAATAACAAAGAGAACCCACTTTTGTCTCTACCCAAGTTATCCAGACCTTGTACAAGAGCATGCAGGAGTTAATGGGTGCCCAAACACCTCTTGCTCCTTTTGTAGAGAATGTGGGCAGGATGGCCAGTATAAGTGAACCAGAGCAGGAAAGTGAAAGCTAGTAATTGTCTACTATTATGAGCCAACAAATTCATGCCTCCTACAGCAGTTCTTTCCATGAGATGCCCCTTACTATGAGTTGTGTCATAGGGATGCAACCTAGCCCAAGAATCCACATAAATACATCTCCATGGTGAGGTCCATATTAGGCTTCCAGAAATTATGTCCTTTCCTCTTACCCAGGTAATTCAAAATAGCATCATTTTCTGTTTTCCTATGGTAGCCATGGCATGCTGTCAGGAGCATAAAGCAATACAACCAAGAGAGGGAGGTATAATTTGATTTTGGCTAGTAATGCCTCACGCAACCCAGCTTCCAATTAAGAATAGCATCAAGAGACCCACTGAGTTTGATTTTTAGGCCCCTTACTTACCATGCATTATTATTTAGTATTATTTTATGTTGCACTGAACATTCATGTGAAATATATATCCTTGCGGTCCCCTGGTATGAAATAGACAATACAGAACAGATATTTTATACATTTGGTGACCAGACGAAGGTCGTGTTATTATGAAGACTGTTATGAAGACTGCTCTCCACTCCCTCCTCATATAAATCTTTTTATTAGGAGTTTAGGAATAAAGAACATTCCATTTTTTGAGGCAACTTGTTATAATCCTTCAGTCAGAAGGCCCTCCAACTCACTAGGCAAGGGCACCTCAAAAATAGTCATTATAATGCCAAGGAAGTTCACGATTACCCTTTCATGCACTCTTTGAAAACCTAAAGAGCCACTGATTTCCTTAGTCAATCACATGTACTTTCACCTGTGTCCATTCCCAGAGGCCCTAGAACCTCAGATAGAGACAGAGAGCAGGAGCTAGCAATATGAAAGAGGCAATATAAAGTGAGCTGTCCTTTCCTTAGGATTTCCCTGTGTGTAGTTTTATTTTTCCTCTTTGACTTGCTAGAGCTGGTTGGCTGGTCTTTTAGATAGTTGGATTCCATCAGGCATTGGAAACCTAAGCAGCTTAAAAAATAGCCAGTCAAGAGAATACAACTGAGTATTTCAGTAGTTCAGGCTACAGAATGCAATGGCTTTACCTTTTTAAAATGGATCAGGAGAAAGGTGTGTTTGGGTGGTTACCAGAATGGTTAAATAAGAGCTTGAGAAGCAGTGTGAAGATATGCCTGAAAGCATGTCTGAGGCAGAGTAGGAAATTCCTTCTTGACTGATAGAAGGCAGCAATTTATAGAAGCACTTTGCCAGGGCTGATGGAGCTGTTACTTTCTATATCCAGCAAGTAGCCTTTCTTTCCCAGTCAGTGAATGAAGAGGCACATGCCTTCCTCATTACTGCATTTAATGACTGCTGCCCGTCATCTATGAATTCTTTCTTTCTACTTTCCAGTCCATTTTGGTGATGCCTTTGGTCATACAGAATTTTTCTTCAGCCTTTTGATTTCTTTTTTTACACTGTCTTTTGGGGATAACTCTCCATCTCTTTTTTCCAATCTTCTTCAGCAGACTCTTTACCACTGAGAGTTGAATATTGGATTTGGAATGAAAATCTCTGTTTTCAGCTACCTTTATGAAAACATTGTATGCCAGAAGAAATGGAAAGAAATAAATCCAAATAAGTCTATCTGAACTCAGATAATTAAGAAGAAGACTCTATTTCTATTTTTCAGGCCTTCCTAGATACATGAGCTCTGTGAAATACTGATTGTCACTGAAAATCCTTGAGTTCTATTGGCTATGACCAAAAATCTATGTTGCCAAAGTTTCATGAAATGATGAGTGTGAAAACTATATTACTGCTTTGGGAAAATGGCAAGAATGTGAGAGTTGACTAACGAAGTTAGCAGTGTAAGTGATGTTTCATTTTGTTTAACATTATGTAAATGGGTTCCCAATGTAAATTACTATTGTCACTCTACCCCACCACAGCTTAAAAATTCTCCATTCCCTGCTCAACTTTCTTTTCTCCCACCTAAATGTCCTTTCTGTACCCCTGCCACTGCCTTCTCATTCTCAGTTAGGAAATCGATTGGCAGGTTTTTCTTACCACACACGTTCTTCCAGGAGATCTGTTCTACAAATTATCCTGTGATTTGTAAGTGATTAGTAAAGGAAGGGTAAGAGAAGAAACTCCAATTGCAGCTGCAGTGTCGCTTGTTAGGTGGGAAGAAACAATATGAAAGGGCATATTTTCAGCTGAGTATTTGGAGGCTGAGAGGTTGTGACCTTCCAATCAGTGTGGAAACAACCCTTACATGAACCTCCAAATGGTGGCTGCAGCAGTAAGATTAATCAGGTCTGCTGGAATGTGCTAATTAGCCTCCACATCTCATGTATCAGTGTCCCTGCACTTGAAAATGGTGGTGGGGGCACTTTAACTAAAACTCATTTGATGAGCTGTAGTTAAAGTGACCCTGCCACCATTTTGAAGCACAGGGACACTGATACATGAGATGCTCTGGGAGTTCTAATTAGAGCAGCTCTCAGAGCCACTCTAATTAAAGCACCCCCCCCACCACCAACCCAGGAGCACACGGAAGAATGTCCACAATATGTAATGACACTAAGAAGGCCAGGTGAACCTTTGATACAGCTATGAACTGTGGTTCAGATCTACCAGTATACCCAGATAAGAATCATATAGGAAGAAATACTCTAAAACTGGGAGCCAGTGCTTATGCTACATGAGACTAGATCATGACAGTGAAATAGTAACAATCTGTTTTTTGAGGCTGTTAGTGTAAGGACCTGACCAAAGAATTAAGAACTGAGGAGTAAAGAGTAGGCATCACTGCTTGAAACAGCAAAACTTAAATACCTATTAAAGATTTTGCATACAGTAAGAATTTCCTCAACCTAAATGTCAAAGGTACTTTTGGGACTAAAAGAAGAATGTCAGATGAACCAATTTCTAGTTAATAGCACACACAACCAAACTCTGGAGGCCCAGGATACAAATCTAAAGTTATGTCTGTAAGGATTAAGTGCCAGGACTCTGGACAGTGTTGCCTAGTAGATGTTGAAAAAAAACAAAGCTCTGATGGATACTGGAAGTGTACAAATCTTTCTTCCAATAATGAATACAAATAACAAATTGATCAACCATAATAACCTATGTAAATGCAACGTATAGAGCCTGTCTGAACATTAGAATCATGACGAGGTTCACAGACCTTTCACCATGAGACCATTCAGAGAGTGTTGCTAGGGTTAACCATCTCCTTAGTGGAATACAGCTGTTGTGTCCTGATTGCAGGGCTCATCAAGGTAGTTAAGGGCAGAGGAGTATGCAAGGTTTGGTAGAATTAAGTAATTTCCTAGTAATTAACAGGGAGATGCTTCTGGACAGCAGGCAATACTCTAAGGAGGTGAGACTATGGCACTGAGAGCTAGACCTCCAGATTGGATGTGAAACACTAAGAGCATAGCAAATTTCATGTCAGATCAAGACAGTTGTCATTTCTTCCAGCAACCTGTCACTGATAGTGGCTAGTAACAGATACTTTGGGTATAATTCTGTTTCCTTTTGTGCACCTAAATGGGCATTTTGAGCCCTGCCTCTGCACTGTAGATATGTGAGCAAGCACACATAGACTACATTCACAATCACATGAATGTCTAGAGTGTAAAATCTAGGAAAACTGGGAAGAGGGTCCTCCCATGTTTTAGCCTCAGTTACTGAATGATTAGTGCATTTGCCCAGGAAGCAAGTTCTGGGTTCTGGGTTTTGAACAGAAAGTTCATATATATTCATGATTAAAGAGTTTTAAAAAATTAGGCAGAGCTTCAGTCACGTGAGAAATGCTAACTGGTTCTAGGGGAACCTCTTGGACTAGTAAATTTTATAAGATTGGTCTCTAAAATCTGTATGAAACAAACATAGATTATAATTTAATACAAAATATCAATTGAGAAGTTTCAGCAGTGTTCTCTAAAATACAGTCTCTATATCAACATAACCTTCCTGATTTTTGGTTCATTCAGTGAAATTAGCACACTTCCCAAAAATTTATAGAGAGCAGGAGAAATTATTTCCAGACTTTCATATGTACTAGATGTACCATGTATCTAAAATGTAAACAAATCAGAGCCAGTTGAGCCATAATCCTGATCTCAGTTTAAAGGAAATCAGAAACACAAATGTTTGGATTAACAACCCCCCTGAAAAGTAAGTACTTCGCTGTTGACCTTCAGCCCTGTATTTTCTCTGTTTCAGCAGTATCTGCCTTGTTCCTGTTCTCTAGACTGTACTGCAAAGTAATATGGCTAATCACAATAGTAAGTCTTATGTCTGGTAATTTGCAGGTTCAGCATCCTAAAGACTGATCCAGAGGACATTGAAATCAGTGGGGAGCCTGTCACTGACTTTGTTAGGTTTGGCTACTACTGAATATCATGCACTTAAGATACAGCTGAGATCAGACTGAATCACAAGTTGGTAAACATTAAGAATTATTGCAAGATTTGCCTTAAATGTTCCAACATAGGAAACCTGATCCACTTAAGAAAACAAATAAGACTAGGTATGTGAGTAGTTTTATGAAAGTCAATGTGACCACTTAATATACTCCTGTATTTAGCTGAATCCAGGCCTAAAGTTTAATTTTTTTTCACAGACCTGACCTTACTGTTCTACCTTGTTACTGTCCCCATAAGCTCTCCAGGCAGGAAATCAGGCAGTTTTCTGTAGGAAATGTACCAATGTTTTAGCAGGAGTTCACTGTAACTTATACATTTCCATGAAACATTTTGGTTTCCATAAGTCTTTGCTTTCCAACAAAAACCTCTTCTATTAGAAAATTATTAATCAGATTCAGTTACACAGATATCAGCCAAGCAGGTTTGGTTAAAAGAATCAAATTAATGCTTTCAATCAAATTGTAAATAAAAAAAACTTTAAAACAAAACAAGTCAGTATGAAGATGATCACTGATGTTTACATTTTTTTCACACGCTCTTGTTTTCACTTTGTGCCAGTACAGAAACATGGAGTTCAGGAACAGATTCCATGTCATGTAGAAGAAAAGGAACATTTTTAAAAGTGACTCTCACTGCTACTCAGTGCAACATATCTCGGTCATGTCATTTTCAAAGGATAAAAATCATTATTTTAGCTTGTGCAAATATAATTTGCTCTTTCACTTCTGCACTCTTCCAAGCAATCCAAAATCCTAGGCAGCATGAAAAATACTCTGACCCGTAGCAGCAACAGTAACCTATTTCCCTTTCAAAATATACTGATAGAGCACTTTTATGTGATGACATTTTAACCTGCGAATAAAGCAAAATGGTTACTGCTGTCATTAAATAATGAACTGTGTAAATTTCAGCTGTTGGGCATGAATTCAGTGCCTTCAAGAGTGAAAAGAGATATTTCCAATGGTTATGATTTTTGATGTTCATACTCTGAAATAATCCATACAGTGGTATGGTCTGGGTGAATCTAATTTTTTTGCGCCCTTACTCATACCTAAAAGGTCTCAGGAAATAATAACAAAACCTATTTTATTATGACTTCAACCTTGAGGCTAGAATTGGCTTGGTACAGTGCTATAGTGTAGTAGTATATTTTATCCTCAGTTTTATCATTTTACTTCCAAATATTTTATGTGTTTCCTGACAGTTCATGTTAAGTTACTTTATTCCCACTGAACTGGAAAAAAATCTGAAGTTGTTATACAGAGATATATCTCTAAAGGTAACATAAAAGTAGATAGCAGTGTGTGTGCATGCCTGCGCATGTGGTTGGGTGTGTTCTAGGAAATGGAAAACAGAATACACATGCATAAAAAAGTCTTATTTTTCTGGATATTTAAGTTATGTCTTGCAAAGGTAGAGTATTCACAAGTCCAGTTAAATACTGTGGGAATGCCTATGCAACTGAAAACAGGGCCTTTAATATATTTTTCATCGACATTCTCAGGGCCAGATTAAGGCAATCCACAACAAAATCCCCATTTTGTGTCACTCCACCTACATATGCTTGGGCCATTTGCCAATGCCCAATTTAAGTGGAAAGTGGCAGGACTCACCATTCTTTAATGAAAACCAAGGGTCACTTTGGAGAGACCAGGTCCAGAGACTAGGGACCTACCAAAATCACAATTTCACAGATTTCATGGAAACCAGGGAAAACAGCATTGTCCACACTTTCCCGCGAAATCAACCAAAAAAGGGGGGTAGTGATGTAGACTGAATGAAGGCACCCTCTGCCAATCAGTGGCAACAGGCAGGGCTGCTGGGGTCACTCCACCAATCATTGGTGAGGGGCATGTCTGCCATGAAATTCCTGTGAGACTGGCTCTGTGTGCCGTGAGTGGGCCACGAGAGACCCTGTGACTTAGGTGGCTCCCTAGTTCCTACTTCCTGCATTTACTCTACATATAGAACCCTGCTTTCCATCAGTCCCTTCATAGCATCTGATGAAGTAGGCTGTCACCTGTAAGGTTACGCTTCTCTGAACTAGGTAGTCTCTAAGGTGCCAACCTGCTCTACCTTCTGCCTGACTCTAGACTAGCAAGAGCTAACTGTCTAGAAACATGGTGCATCGGCACATGCAATTAGCATGTAGCAATAAACTCCAGCACAGTTTGCACTGGAGTTTATTGTTCCTAGTTGCAGCATTTATACGTGTGCTGGGGACCACAGCATGTTGAGCTGGGGTGCAGCATCCCTAGCTGGCAGAGGCCCGGGAGGTCAGCATGCCAGCCCAGAGCTGCTCCACCCCAGCTCAATGTGTTGTGGAGGAGCTGGCTTGGGCACAAAGATGGTCCAGTGTGGAACTAGCTGGCAGGAAGCCCCTGCACTGTAGCACCCTCATGCCCCAGCCAGCCCCAGTCATCATCTAGACACATGTTTCACCACACAACTGTAGGACAGTACTTTTCCCAGACAAACCTATCCTACAGCAGAGTTAATTTACTGTGCTCTAATACATGAGTACATGTAGACAGTGGTGCTTTACTGTTGAGCTAATTATCTCCGCAATAAAGTGCACATATAGAAGCACCACAGAGCATATATCTGTATAGATGAATAGAGAACGTTGCACTCTTTCACTCCTTCCCCCTCAAGTCCTTTGTTCTTTATTTCGCCTTCCGCATAGCTTTGGTCTTGGAATTAACATTCTATTTAGGTTTATTTATGTTCACCCTTCTCTGAGCTATCATTTCAAAGTTATCTGCAGACCCAGACAGTTATTTTAGCATATTCATGCCTTAATCCAGCCATGATTAATTTAGCCCATATTAATTGGATGGAGTATTAAGGTCTAACAAAGTGCTATGGTGACACATGCCCATACTGGGTTGAGCATCTTTAATAAATCTTTTGCTGTCAATGATATAAGCATAGATATTAGATGTTTGAGAGTAGGAGATAGATAATATCTTGTATTGAGGTTATCACAAAAAAACACAAGTGTGCTTAGTTTTTAAAACAATATTGGCTCTCATATCTGGGAGCTTTCATATACCTAAAGCTGTATGTGCAAAGATTCTCCACAAACCTGGCTTTGATTGTATTTAGTAACAATACTGGTCTCTTTTGCCATAGAACTTCCTCTTCTTTTGAAATGCAAACAATAGACAATCAATGCCATTGTTATTCAAATAGAATCATAGAAAATTAAGGTTGGAAAGGAGCTCAGGTTGTCACCTAGTCCAACCGACTGCTCACAGCAGGACCATTGCCAACTTGATCATCCCAGCCAAAGCTTTGTCTAGCCAAGTCTTGAAAACTTCCAAGGATGGAGATTCCACCACCACCCTGAGTAACCTGCTCCAGTATTTTACTACCCTACTAGTGAGAAAGTTTTTCCTAATATCTAACATAAACTTCCCTTGCTGCTACTTGAGACCGTTGCTCCTTGTTCTGTCATCTGCTGCCACTGAGAACAGTCCATCTCCATCCTCTTTTGAACCCTACTTCAGTTAGTTGAAGGCTGCTATTAAATCCCCTCTCAGTCTTCTCTTCTCTAAACTAAATAAGCCCAGTTCCCTCAACCTGTCCTCATAAGTCATGCACCCCAGCCCCCTTGCCATTTTTGTTGCCTTCTGTTTGACTCTCCAATTTGTCCACATCCTTTCTGTAGTGGGGGGCCTACTACTGAACATACTTCTTCAGATGTGGCCTTACCATTGCTGAATACAAGGGGTCACTTCCTTTGACCTACTGGCAACACAGCTACCAATGCAGCCACATATGCTGTTAGCCTTCTTGGCAACAAGTTCATACCATTGGCTCATATTTGGCTTATTCTCTGCTTATCCCCAGGTCATTTTCTGGAGAGCTTCTGCCCAGCGAATCAGCCCCCAGCCTGTACTGGGGCATGGGATTGTTCTGTCCCATATGCAGGACCTTGCACTTGTCCTTGTTGAACTTCATGAGATTCCTTTTGGCCCAATCCTCCAATTTCTCTACGATTAGGTCACTCTGAATCCTATCCCTGCCCTCCAGAGTATCTACTACTCCCCACAGTTTCCAGTCATCTGCAAACTTGCTGAGGGTGCAATTTTAGCCATCTTCCAGGTCATTGATGAAGAAGACATTACTAAAACTGGGCCCAGGATGAAGACATTGAACAAAACCAACCCCTGGGGTACTCCACTTGATACAGGCTGCCAACTAGAAATTGAGCCATTGATACTACAGCCAGTAGCAGTACTCTCTGATCCCGATGCTACAGCCAGTTTTCTATCCACCTTACAGTCCATTCATCTAGCCCACACTTTCTTAGCTTGCCTGTGAGAATGTTGTGGGAGACTGTATCAAAAGCCTTGCTAAAATCAAGGTACAACACATGCACCAGTCACCCCGCATCCACAGAGTCAGTCACCTCATCATAGAAGGAAGATTGATCAGGCTTGACTTCCCTTGGTGAACCCTTGCTGACTGTTTCTAATCATGTTTTTCTCCTCCAAATGCTTTGTAGTGGATTCCTTGAGGATCTGCTCCATTTTTCCAGGAACTGAGGTAAGGCTGACTGGTCTGTAGTTCCTTGGAACCTCCTTTTTTCACTTTCTTAAATATGGGCACTGTTTGCCCTTTTCCAATCATCTGGGACCTCTCCTCATGACAATGAGTTTTCAAAGATGATGGCCAATGACTCTGCAATCACATCAGCCAACTCCCTCAGCACCCTTGGGTGCATCCCATACAGCCTCGTGGACTTGTCCAGCTTTTCTAAATAGTCCCTAGCTTGTTCTTTCACTAATGAGGGCTGCTCACCTCCACCCCAGACTGTGCTGCCCAATGTCTGGGAGCTGACCTTGTGAAGATCGAAGTGAAAACATCATTGAGTGCGTCAGCCTTTTATGCATCCTCTGTCACAAGGCTGCCTCCCCCATTCAGTAATGGACCCACACTTTCCCTGATCCTCCTCTTGCTACCGACATATAGAAATGTTCTTGTTCCCCTTCACATCCCTTGCAAGTTGCAACTCCAATTGCACTTTGGCCTTCCTGACTTCATCCCTGCATGCCTAAGCAGTACTCTTATACTCCTCCCTGGTTATTTGTCCAAGTTTCCACTTCTTATAAGCTTCCTTTTTTGTGACTTAGTTTACTGAAGATTCCCTGCTAAGCCAACCTGGTCCTCCGCCATATTTGCTAGTCTTCCTGCACACCAGGATGGTTTGTGGCTGCACTCTCAGTAAGGCTTCTTTAAAGTACAGCCTGCCCTCCTGGACTCCTCCCTCTCCAATCTCCAAAAAATTTCTGGATTGCCTGCACACTGGTATATTGGCCTCCCAGCAGATGTCAGGGTGACTGAAGTCCCCCTTGAGAAACAGGGCCTGTGATTGGGAAACTTTGGCCACCCAACTGTTTGAAAAAAGCCTCTTTCATCACTTCCCCCTCATCTGCTCAGACAGTGGTGGTGGATGGGTCATTTTCAACCTGGAGGGATATGGGCAGTGGGGTCCCCCAGGGCTTGGTCCTTGGGCCTGCACTGTTCAACATCTTCATCAGTGACTTGGACCAAGGGATAAAAAGCACCCCGTTCAAATTTGCTGATGACACTAAGATGTGGGAGGATGTGGGCACGCGAGACAGGAGAAATAGGCTGCAATCAGACCTAGACAGGTTACAGGGTGGGCAAATGAGAACAGGATAGGATTCAACACTGACAAGTGCAAGGTGCTGTAGCTGAGGAGGAAGAACCAGCACCATTTCTACAGGCTGGGGAACTCCCTTCTTGTCAGTGCAGGGGCAGAAAAGGATCTTGGAATCACTATTGATGCCAAGATGAACATGGGCTGGCAGTGTGGGGATGCAGTCAGGAAGGCCAACCGCACCTTGTCATGCATCCACAGATGCATCTCGAGCAGGTCCAAGGAGGCGACCCTCCCTCTCTATGCGATACTGGTCAGGCCGCAATTAGAGTACTACATCCAGTTCTGGGCACCGTACTACAGGAGAGATGTGAACAGCATGGAGAGGGTCCAGAGGAGGGCCACTCACATGATCAGGGGGCAGCAAGGCAGGCCCTACGAGAAGAGGCTACGGGACCTGAACCTGTTCAGCCTCCACAAGAGAAGGCTGAGGGGGGATCTAGTGGCCTGTTACAAACTAGTCAGGGGAGACCAACAGGCACTGGGGGAGTCCCTGTTCCCCTGAGCATTACCAGGAGTGACCAGGAATAAGGGTCACAAGCTGGCAGAGGGTAGATTTAAGCTACATATCAGGAGGCACTACTTCACTGTCAAGGCAGCTGGGATCTGGAACCAATTTCCAAGCAAAGTGATGCTGGCTTCTACCTTGGGGGTCTTTAAGACAAGGCTAGACAAACACCTTGCTGGAGTCGTTTGACCCCAGTACTCTTTCTTGCCATGGCAGGGGGTCAGACTTGTTGATCTGATCAGGTCTCTTCTGACCCTACAGCAGACCCCCACCATGACATCACCCTTCTTGCTCTCCCCTCTGACCCTAACCCAAACACTCTCAACAGGCCTATCTCCAGTTTCATACTGGAGCTTTGAACAATCATATGGCTCTTTTACATAAAGTGCAACTCCTGCTCTTCTCACCCGCCTGTCCTTCCAGGACAGTTTGTACTCATCCATGATAAAGCTCCAGTCGTGTGAGCTCCCACCAAGTCTCTGTTATTCCAATCACGTCAGAGCACCATGACTGTGCAAGGACTTCCAATTCTTGCTGCTTGTTTCCCAGGGTCTATGCATTTGTGTACATTCCTAAAATACATTTAGGAAGTCTTTTAAGGATTATCAGCTTTCATTTTTATTTGCTGCAAACTGTGAATATTAAATAAAGCTGCATTTATGAGGTGAAGGCAATATACAGAATAAAGGATCTAATTGGATACGTTAATCTACCTGGTAATTTAAAGACATCCAAGCTTATTTACCCATCATTGTATAACCTAACTAGTTATACATACATACATATCACTTTTACAGTGTAGCTAGATTAAATGATAACCTGCAGAGACTGAAAGGCTCAACTTTTTTAAATTTATGGCACTGGCAATGTGTTGCTTCATTGCTTAGGAAAACCAAAGGCAATTTGCATAGAATAAAACTATCTACTAGACTATAGTGACTAGAGAATAGTAATTTCTCTGGAGAGAAGCATAAAGTGATATTTAGAAAATCAATTCTGAAGAAACCAGCCTGACATTTATCTTCAAATAACAAAAATAAGGTACGGAAAAGACTTGTTTGGGCATCTAGTCTAATGTAATATATTAGATAGTCCCTCACAGCACATATTCTCCAGTGTTTTGTCAATGTGCATTTTAAATGTATCAGGGAAAGAGACTTTGCTATTATACTTTTAGAAAAATGACAAATCCTTGCTGAGTGCACAAGAACTTTTCAAAATGTACTAGAGTTAACAAAAATAGTGAAAATTCACAAGCCTTTTTCTTTCCAGTTAAATTCAAGGGTTATGTATTTTCTAGGTAAAAGGAGTTTTAGACATATAACACCTAAAAGCTAAGTAGGTACTATTATGCTTTTCCTCTCCTTTCCTTAATCCATCTGTTGGTATTTGTTTTTCCTCTCTGCTCTTTTTTCATAGTGCCTCATAAGTAGAATGCAAAGCCAATAGAGCTTAAGTTTGAGTGGGTTTAAAATTAGGCAAAATGAGCCTGGCGTAGCCCTGTTGTTTATAGAATTTGTGCATGTAATCCACATAGGATTTTGAAGATATGCTACCTCATTCTGATTACAGGAAGAGCCATATGGTTCTCTTATATGACTGGCTGGTTTAGAGTGGTTCAGAACAAAATGTTTGTGATCTTTAAGCAGGCTCAGGTTAGTCATCTAGATAGACACAAAAGTAGCAGTGAAGATGCATATGGCTGCAGAATTACAATGCTTCCCACTTACTGTCCTTTTAGGTAATGCATAAGGAAGATTCCAATGGATCAAAAAAACCACTTTTTTCGTAAAAGAAAAATATATATAACTATTCCTGGATACATTAAGAAGTTGTCATTATCATTCAAGAGAAAAAATTAGGTAAGACTGTGGTTACTTTCGTTTATAGTTGTAGAGTGTTTAGCACCTTAGATTAAAATTACCTACAGAAGTGCCATTTATTATTTTATTTACATGTATGAATTTATATTTGTAAAATATATTTTCTTATAATTAACCTTCTTAGATCCTGTATTATTATCCTCATCCACTAGTTGCCCTGAAAATGCTTCTTTTTCAGCCTGCACTCCACCTGGAGCCAAGAACATCACAGATATTTGGGTCAGAAAACACCTAGTAAATGACCAAGGAGTGGCTTATTATCAGCTCTTGAATTAGCCACCTGAAATGTAGGAGTGATTTGATTAACCACTGCATACATACCCCTAGTGTAGAATAGGGAGACATCTATGCATCTCTAGAGAGAGAGCCTTTTCTTCTTACATGCCCAGAGGAATTAATTGAATCACTTTTACACAGTAGTCAGGTAAGTCAGTTGCAGGCTGCAGTTTGCTCATTCACTAGGTTAAACAGAATTCTGCCTTTGGTTTCATTTTAATTTCTACCTTGATTGATTTGATTCTATCCAAGATCTAGCATTCTGCTGTAGTCCAATAAGACTACCTAAGGGCTAAATCTAGTTCTTAGGAGGTCTTTATTTCCTTTCTTGTTCATCTAACTTTCATGAATACCAATGACAGGTACACGTTCATAGGCAGAGAAGAGTGTATTTGAGGGAATATATTATGCATGGTACTTGCATCTATTGATTTTCCAAATGATACTAATCCTTTACCTGGATTAGCATTTATGCATTCATCCTTTGTGTGATACAAACTGTAAAAGAAATCAAGTGTCTCTTTTACTGTGCAGATTCTTCATCGTAAAATTTTATATACAATATGAAATTTCCACTTGTACCTTTTGGGTTGATAAGAGTTAATAAAAAAAAGATTTTTACCCGGTGCTTCGAAAACACTTAGGCTGCATCCAGACGAGCACAGATGTACAGTAGGTGGTGCTGCAGATGTGTCTGCAGCACCACACATGACCCATGCAGGTGTTCCCTGCACTGCTACCTTGGGGGGAGGAGGGGCAGTTTTAACTCTGGGAGATCTTGGGGTCAAAAAAAACCCATGCCAAAAAAAACCAGGACAGCACACATGGTAGCAGTGCACGCCACTCAAAAATGGAGCCTGGCTAGCTAGAGCAATGCTACAGCTGACAGCCAGGCTTCCTGCCATGGCTGGAGCCCTGGGAGGCTTGTAGGATCACAAGTAAAGCTGCTGGGGCCAGCACAGTTTCTGGCTCCAGCCTCCCCTATCCCACCTAAAGTTAACTTGCCACACATGAGAGCATGCATGGCATGGGTGTTCTCTGGGGACAAGTAGCAATGGCACAAGGTGAAAGTAACTTTTAAAAATATTTTTAAAACTTGAAGCTCTACAAGTTGGAGCAATAGCCACTACAAACTTTTAAGAAGCATTCTTAAAACTGTGCTCATAAGAGGATGTTACTGAACAGGGTATTTTATTATTGAATGAACATTCAGGAAGGCTTTCTGTACACATAGCTTTATTCATGGAAATGGCTTCATACACACCTAAAACAGAATGCCAAACCGTCAGTGTCATTTTTGGAACATAGATCACCAAATCTGGTCACCTAGGCATCTAGAAAAGAATAGAATGCAACTTGATTAGTAGTCATGGCACCAAAATAAGCTCCCAGTATGCAGCTGTGAGGGAAAATGCACTCCTTGAATGTGTATGAAAGGGAATATCAAGTAGCAATAGTAAATGATATTGCATATAGAATATTAGTGAAACCATTACTAGAAAATCTTGCCTAGTTCTGGTGTCCTGACTTCAGAATGGACATTAAAAAAATCAAAATTGGTGCATAAAAGAGCAACAATGACTCTTAGAAGTCTGAAAAACAAGTCTTCTAGAGCATGTGCACACATTTGTGGTCCCTGACCTACGATCACACAGCTTATTTTAAACCACATAATTGTAGATTGTGTTGCCATTTGTAACCAAGTTTGCCAGTACTGGGAGATGTGTCAAGAATGCAATGCAAGTAAATTGGGGTTGGGGAAAGGGTGGGCAGGATTGTGAGGGGCTAGCTGTTCTGCATGAGAGAATTGATGTGTCCAGGGGAGTTTGGCAAGATGGGTATGGGACTGACAGATCCACAGAGAGTGGGAATGGTAGCTCTGCAGGAAAGGGAGTTGTCCATCCAGAATTACCAGGTGTCCGAGGGTTAAAAATAGCCCAGTCAGGGTGGTGGGAGGTGGGTAGGAAAAGTGTAGCCCTGTGGTGGGGCAAGTGGCCAGGCTTTCCCAGCCTCGGGTTTGTGCTCCAAACACGTATACATGTTCAGTTAGATCAGGTATAGGTTAGCCTAGTTTACATGTTGCACTTCCTTAGATAAACTAAGTTAGATCAGGCTAGATTTTTTTCTTTTTTTTTTTTTTGCCTGATCTAAACTCCCTAAATGTATGGACAGTTCGGCATTTAGATTGACCTAACCCTAGTTAGGCTGATCTAAGTGTAACATCTGCACATGCCCCTTGTTAAAGGCTTAGAAAGCTCAATTTATTTAGTTTAGCCAATAGAAGTTGAAAGGTGACTTGTACCTACAAGCAGAAGGGTTTCTAATAGTAGCCAGCTCTCCAGTCTGGAACCAATGGATGGAAGCTTATGTTAGACAAATTCAAATGAAAAATTAAAGTTATTAACCAGATGGGATGAAGTCTCCATAACTTGCAGGCTTTCTGTCAAGACTGAGGGTATTTCAATAGATATGATGCAAACTATACAGAAATTGCATGCTTAATGCAGAAATTATTGAGTGAAGTTTCTTAGTTCCGACTATGTAAAAAGTCAGACTACATAATTTAAGAATCTATTAATCTGTGTACTTGAGTGAGGTTGGCAGAATCTGGCCCTCAACCTTTATACATTGCAAACTTAGTTACAGAAGAATTTGGCTATCATACTTTAGAGGTTTTATTCCTCTAGTGCTGAAACTTTTCTAAAGACCTTGGAAACATTTAGCTTTCAGATTACATTAGCTAAGTTTTCAGTAAATATAAGTTATGAAAACTAGAAATATGAGAATTGAACATGTTCCTGTTAAATGTAACACTATAACACTAACATTTTGTGTTAGAGTTGGGTGCACTAATGATAAAGAATCAAAATATTACTGTGTAGCTGAAAATACGTAGAGACAGCATGTGTTGTATTACTTCGATCATTCTTGCAGTTCTGTATCATGATGGTATCTTATTCCATTCTGTTTTTACAGGTTAGCATAATCAAGAAAAAAAAGTAATGACCAGCATATCAAAACACAACCTTGGGGAACGGTCAAAATTGGATATGTTACATCCTAATGATACCCAAAAGAGATGAGTGCAATATCCTGGCTACATTTTTTCCATGAAAAATTTGAAAATAGGAACTGAAAATTGCAAAATTATGTTTCTGTCTCATGGACAAGGATTGTAACAAAATTATGAAATTATTATTATACCAAATAAATCTTTTTCTGTAGTAACCTTCAGGCTATGGGTCCTACCTGGAAGTCATAAACTTACAGTACAGAACATATGCTCATATTGTGCATTTTAGCAGCATTTATATTCATGTGAAATAGAAGTCTTTTACAACACAACACTTGCCTATTCTTCTCACATAGTTATCACTGATATTTTCTTCTTTAAGTAGTGAATAAAAAGGTAACCTTAGATATCAGAGTACGTATCTACAAGTACACATTTACTGTATAGTAACCAAAACTACTGCGCAGTATAGGCATGGGTCTACATGTGTATACCAGTACTGCCCAGTAAACATGGTGACTTATGGCAATTTGAGCACAAATTTGATACCTGCATCATGTAGGTAAGCCCAAGTCAGTCCACTCACAGCTTTAATGCGCTTTAATGCCTCCATGTGTAGACACCAGCCTACTCCTGGTATACTGCACAGTAAATTTAAGCTGGCATAAATGCACATGTAGACACATGCAGTGCGCGCTAAATGTTGACAAATGTCAGTTGTAGCAAATCCTATAATACATAATGCACTGAATCAGCGCTTCTAAATGTGAAGCTACCTGCTATACCTATATGAATATATACAAAAGTGGAGAGCATATCCCAATACACAGCATATTGTACCTTTTCTTTTCATTAGATATTATCCCAATGCTTGGAAATATTGTAAGATAATTGGATTTGAAGTGCATACAGTAGCTTAATAAAAAATATAATTTTATGGGACCATAATTTGATACATCAACTAAGTCATTAGCAGCATAAAAACCCTTTCTGTGGCTACAAAATATATGAACAGAAAAAAAACCTTTAGAAATTTGAAATGTTATATTTTGAATGTCAACATATACTAAAGTTCTTGGTGAAAATATTATTTGGATTAATGGTTAAAATTATGTACTTAAAATTAGAGGAGTACACCAGAAAAATAGTCATCTTGCTGACTTGCCATAAAACACCATGTTCATTCTGCCTGATATTTGAGTTTGATATAGTATATAGAATATCACACCTTAAATATTAAAGATATTAAAATCTTCAATGCATTAAAGTCTTTCAAAATATACCCAGGTCTTGCATATTGGTAGACAAAAGGCTAGAGATGCACCTTGTACGGTAACTAAATTAAAGATGCATAAGCTCAGTTCCTTACATAGGCACGTGCGTACTTCACTTTCATATTGTTGATGACAGTAAAATGTGTGGCTTCATACAAGGTCTTGCAGGTAGAAATGTATGGAAAATAAATGCGTGGGCAGGGTTCTTTTTTGCATCACATAGGTGGGGAACTATCTAATTCATGTCTCCCAATTTCATGAGCAGAACGAAGTTGATAGGGTCAGAAGGGACCTGAGCAGATCATCAAACCTGGTCCCCTGCCATGGGCAGAAAGGAATGCTGGGGGTCAAATAATCCCAGCTAGGTGATTATCTAGCCTCCTTTTGAAGACCCTAAGGGTAGGAATGAGCACCACTTCCCTTGGAAGTTGGTTCCAGATCCTAGCCACCCTGATGTCTAGCCTGAATCTACTTTCAATCAACTTATGACCATTATTCCTAGTTACTCCTGGTAGTGCTTGGGGGGAACATGGACTCTCTCGTTCCCCACTAGTTCCCCCTGGTAAGTTTTTAGACAGCCACCAGATCTCTGCTCATCCTTCTATTGTGGAGGCTGAACAGGTTCAGGTCCCATAGCCTCTCTTCAAAGGGCCTGCTCTGCTGCCCTGACCATGCAAGTGACCCTCCTCTGGACCCTCCACATCCCTCCTGAAGTGCGGTGCCCAGAACTGGATGCAGTACTCCAACTGCAGCCTGACCAATGTCGCATAGAGGAGGAGGATCACCTCCTTGGACCTGCTCATGATGCATCTGTGGATGCATGACAAGGTGCAGTTAGCCTTATTGACCACGTTCTCACACTGGTGATCCATGTTCCTCTTGGAATCAATAAAGTCTCCAAGATCCTTTTCTGCCTCTGTGCTGACGAGAAGGGAGTTCCCCAGCCTATACATATGCTGCTCGTTCTTTCTCCCTAGGTGCATTACCCTGCACTTGTCAATACTGAATTCCATATTATTCAATTCCTCCCACCCCGTAACCTGTCCAGATCTAGTTGTAGCCTGTCCCTCCATTCTAGCGTGCCCACCTCTCCCCACATCTTAGTGTCATCTGCGAATTTGAACAAGGTGCTTTTTACCCACTTGTCCAAGTCCCTGATGCAGATGTTGAACAGTGCAGACCTTAGGACCTAGCCCTGGGGACCCCACTGCCCACATCCCTCCAGGTCAAAAATGACCCATCCACCACCACTCTCTGGGTGCGGCTCTCCAGCCAATTTGCAACCCATCTGACTGTGTAGGCATCAATGCCAGTCACCTAACTTTTTAATGAGAATGGGGTGAGAGAGAGTGTTAAAGGCCTTCCTAAACCCCACAAAGACTACATCCACCACAACACCTGCATCTATAGATTTTGTGACCTGGTTATAAGAGGCAACCAGGCTGGTCTGACAGGACCTGCCCCTAATGAACCCATGTTGGTTGCCTCTAAGCATAATGTCCCTTGCTGGTCCCTCACAGATGTGCTCTTGGATAAATTTCTCAAAGAGCTTCCCTAGGACTGAGGTAAGACTAACAGGTCTATAGTTTCCTGGGTACTCCTTCCTACCTTTTTTGAAAGTGGGGACCACATTGGCCCTTTTCCAGTCCTCTGCCACCTGGCCAGAGCACCACAAGTGTTTGTAAAGCCAGGCTAGGGGTCCCGCAATGACCTCTGCCAATTCCCTCAGCACCCTGGGGTGGAGATCATCTGGACCTGCTGATTTAAACACGTCCAAGCCCCATCAGAAGTTCCCTAACTAGGTCCTCTCTAACCCTGGGCCTGGAGATGCCTCTCCTGAGTCCTTCCAGAATCTGGGGGTGGATGTCCTGGTCCCTGCTCAGAAAAATGGAGGCAAAGAATTTGTTAAAGTTGTCAGCTTTACTGTCTGATGCAAACACCAGATTGCCAAGCGTGTCTTGTAGGGATCCCACATTACCCAGTGCCTACTTATTACTCCCTATGTATTTAAAAAAGGACTTCTTATTATCTTTGATCCTGGTCGCTAGTTCTAGTTCTGTCTCTGCCTAAGCCTTCCTAAAAGCCCTCCAAAGTCTCGAACAATGGAGGTATAATCCTCCTTGGTGAAGGCCCCTCCCTTCCACTGGGTGTATGACTCCTTTTTAGCTTTCAGACATTCCTGAATGCCTTTGGTGAGCCATGGGGGCTTTTGAGCACTCTTGCCCGCTTTGATTCACATTGGGACTGTCACCTTTTGGGCTTGGAGGATTGTCTCCTTAAGGAACGACTGCTTGTCTTGGAGTCCCAACACCCCTACCCTCCAGGACCTCAGTGCCTCCCTGACTAATCCCCTTAACTCATTGAAATTCGCCCTTCTGAAGTCAAGGGCTGCTGCCTTGCTGCACACCTTTGACACCCTGCGCTGGATGATGAATTCCAGTAGGTGATGATCACTATCACCCGGGTGGTCAAGAACCCAGTCCCCTCACCAGGTCGTCATCACCTGTGGCCAGGACCAGGTCCAGCAAAGCATTTCCCCTGGTGGAACTGTGTACCTCCTGGGTTAGGTGGAGGTCTTATATCTTGCTTAGGAACCTACGTGAGCTGTCAGATCTGGCTGACTGCTCCTCCCAGCAGATTTCTGGGTAGTTTAGGTCACCCATGGCAACCACGTACCTTGACTTAACTGCCTCTGTGAGCTGACCTGAGAATTCCTGGTCCAGCTCTTCCCCCTGGTTGGGTAATCTGTAGTAGACACCCACTGTTAAGACCCTTTTTCCATGACCCCCATGTATGCTAACCCAGAGCACTTCAGTCTGCCCCTCCTCTGACCCAGTGCTGTTTGTTGAGAACATGATGTATTGTTCTTTGATGTACAGCACCGTACCCCCACCTTTCCTCCCCATTCTATCCAGCCTGTACAGTATGTATCCCTTGATGTTTACCGCCCAATCATGGGTTGAATCCCACCAGAATTCAGGGAGCCCCACTATGTCTGGGTTTGTGTTCGCAAGCAGGAGGGCAAGTTCCTCCTGCTTGTTCCCCATACTACGAGCATTAGTGTAGTCATTTAAGGACTCCTACTGGTGCATGCACCACCCCTTTGAATTGATCTTAGGATTATCCAGACCCGTCACTTACCTGGGTACTACTTGTGCTCATCACCTGTCTTTTCTGGTAAGTGTCCTTGTGTCCCCATGTGGCCCCATCCCCTGTTGAAACTAGTTTAAAGCATGCCGTATGAGATCAGCAAACCTGGAAGAGAAGACACGTTTGCCTTTAAGGGAGAGGTGAAGTCTATCCCATCTGAGCATGCCCCCTGCATGAAAATGCTGGTTGTTGTCAAGGAACCTGAGGCCTGCCTGGTAGCAACAACGCCAAAGCTGCTGGTTGACCACTCCGATGCAGGTCTCATGGCACAGTCTGCATCTACTTGGCTCTGAGGGCCTTTTAGTCCTTCATGATGTGGTCTGGGCTGCTCCCAGCCATATCATTTATTGCCACATGGATTAGGACCATGGGGTACTAGTCCAAGGGTCAAATGAAGTCTGGGATCATGTCTGCAACATCCTGAATCTGAGCCCCAGGCAGGCAGCAGATTTCATATGCCATGGGGTCAGGTCAGCAGATAGGACCCTCCGTTCCCCTCAGGATGGAGTATCCAATGACGAGGACTCAGCGTTTCTTCCTTGTGGTGCTCCGTCCTTGCTCAGACTGTGCCATGAGTAGAGTGGCACCCCCCCCCCCCCCGGAGACATCCACTTCGACCTTCTCCTCTAAGGCTGCCAAGGCCTCATCTCTGTTTCCCAGTTTTACCTGGGGAGCCACCAACATGCTACTCTGAGCAGCCCTGGTTCTAGTGGTCACCTTCTGCCATTCCTCTGCTGCGTGTCCCTCCCAGGAGGCCTGCCCACTGGAAAACTGATCCTGCAGAGAATGGAAATACGTATCAATTTCATCCTCTGCAGCCTGGTCACCTCAGCCTGGAGTTCCCTCACCTGCTCCTCCAGGCCCAAAAGTTGGGCACAAGAGGAACAGGCAAGGGAGCCTCCAGACCCCTCTCCCACCCATGGCCTCTGGATCCCCACCAGGCAGCCCTCACAGACAAGGGGGCAGGGGGCTGCCAATCCCACCATGGGCTCCATCTGGGTGGAGGCCTCAGTGGAGCCCAGGATAAGTGGCACCACTGGGGTAGGGTCCCTAGCAGCTTCTCCCCATGTCCTTACCATATCCGTAGAGCTGTGAATCTTCTATCTCTTTCTGGGCCTGGGCAGCCATTTTGTGGGCAGAGTGCAGTGGACCCCTCCCCCCATGCCTGATTGGCCAAAGTGGCCCTACCCCTCACCACTGATTGGCTACAGGAGATGCCTGTCATGTGGTCTCACCCCTCACCACTGATTGGCTGCAAGGACTGTCTGTCATGCAGCCCTGCCCCTTACTGCTGCTTTGTGGAGAGGCAGTTCTACAGCCAAAAAATGTCATGGGACATAAGCAGCAGTGACCTTGCCGGCAGCTCTTTGAGCAGGCAGCCCCCCTAAGCCCCTCTTCCATGCCCCAGCAAGTTGCCACAGCCCTTGGTAAGGTTTTATTTCCCATGGACTTTGTGGATTACAGAGATTTCATAAGCATTTCCCAAATTTCACAGAATCCACAAAATTTGCAAAATCATGAATTTGGAAGGTCCCTACTCATAGAACTCATCTACTTCAGAGGCTGACTGCATAGTTGTTACTGCGCAGTCATTAGTACTTGCACACACAAGTACTAAATAACCATGCAGTAACCAGCATTACAGTGTCACCACACAGCTTCTTAGTGATGCTGACTGTGCAGTAGCTCGTTACTAATGTTCAATAGTGTCACATCATGCTTGATGCCATGCAACGCTACTTCACAATAGTAATTAGCTACTGCGCTGTAGTAATAAGCTACTGCACAGTCAGCATTTCATGCAGATACAGCCATAGGGAATGTGTCTAAGGAAATCCCAGCTCCATAGTATGATAAGTTCAGCATCTTGTTAAGGAAAGATATTGTGCTTTGGTGTGTTGGAACTTACAGAACCTGGGGATTTTTAATTTCCAATGCGTTGGTTTTAAGTGGTTAGTATTTCCCCTCCCACCCCCAGTGCTCCTTCCTGCCCATGGCAGGAGGTTGGACTAGATGATCTGTCTAGGTCTCTTCCAACTCATTGATTCTATGATTCTGTTTTGCTGAATTTCGTCACAGTTATGAAAATGGTTTTGTCTATCTGCCACCTATCTTGTTAGCATTAGCATAGCCACCTATGCGTTCTTAGTAGCATAGACAGGGAAAAGTCAAATGAATTTATCCAAAATATTTTTCAAAGCCTTGAATGGAAAAATGTGATGCATATTTTTTATTTTTCTTGGGTAATTTTATTTTCCGTTGTTAATTCAAATGTATTTTTCATTCTTTGTTTTTCAACTATAATGCATGATAGTCTTTTCAATGCATTGACAATCTGCAACCTATTTAGAAACTTCAAAGGCTTTGCAAAACTCCAAACAAACATCTCTAATGGTTGTTTATTTCATAAGAGCATATGGAAATTGTTTCCCTGGTGTCTAAAAAATATCCACTAGGTGCAACTTAAAATTTTCTTTTTGCTAGTTCCTTGTGATTGATCTATTAGCCATGTAACTAAAATAGCTGTACCAAGCTCTCTCCTGTTCATACACTCCCACTACTACTAGCATGTTGGAAGTATACAGACTGTACAAAACAGTAAACAATATGATGCTTGGTTTTGGAGTTATTACTTCTTCATAACAAAAAATCTATTTATCCTCCTTGCATTGGAAATTACAAATAAGTTTTATCATATTCATGTTTCTCAAGAACCAAAATGGATACTGTATATCTTTTTTTCCTTAGGAATTAAAAAAAAAAAAAAAAAAAAACCAACATAAAAAAACAGTAGAGAAGAACATTTTAGGTGTTAATAGCAGATTGTGCTTACTTTTTTCATGCTAAGCATTAAAATGTATTCATAAATATAGCCACATGATACATTGGAACAGCTGTAATGAAACCAATGTAGGCTAACAGTCAATTTGAGTGGTGGCTGTTACACTCTTTCCAGTTTTGCCTTTGTGATCAAACAATATCATTGTTACATTAAAATTGCCTAAGTTTCTCGATTACGCTGAAAATACAACTTCTTGAAGCATCTTTATTAGTTACTTCATGAAAGAAAATGTTTTAATAAAGGTTCACTGTAATTATAGTTTGAAACTCCTTTGAATAATAAAAGGAAATGAAGATTGTAACAGGTCAATGCACTAGTTGGCAGTGAAATCAGAAGAAACTCCTGAATTAGGTAAAATTTTCAGGCTCCCATGAAGTTTCTCGTTGATTGGAGGGAAATTTAAAGTAAAATGTACTGTGAAGCATTGGGCTTGGAACCCTTTTTTGCTAAATAATTTTCAGGAAAAAAATATTATGCTTATGTAGGCTGATAAATTAGCCCTCAAGATGGAAGTCCTTTATGAAAATGCAACCTAAGTTGTCACAGAGTATCAAATTTCAGAGAAATGGATTGTGTGAAGGAGATGAAAGAGGAAGCTATTGTGTGAGTAAATATAATTCACTAACATTGTGGAAAAGGATAAGTTTCATGAGAGAGCTTGCCTATCAAGATTGCAAAATGTAACAGGCCATTTTAATTAATTATAAATTAAATGAAACAAAATATGATAGATGATTTGCAAAAAAAAAAAAAAACCACACAAATGGAGGCAGTTTAGAGGTTCCAACTACAGATGTACCCTCTCTGAACAAATGGAGATTTGTACATGGCATAATCTGTGTGTGCAGCATTGAATAGGTGCCTATTTTAGAACGATGATGTAGTGGCATACAATAAATTGGTGTATGTTTATTAAAAATGCTGTTTGCTCATACAAATTTCCCTTTTGTGCATAAAGCAGAGAATTGTCCATGAGGTCAAACAATTAGGTTTGTAATTACCAAATGTGCAGCTCCAGATGGTTATCTACATGCATTTCTGTAAATGCATTCATTATACCTTGAGCTCCAGATTTCTTGCTCTAGAAGTACTTGTATTTGTTTTCTGTCACAAATAAATAATTATTTAGTATTTTATGTATAAACAATATGGAAGCTGGAAAACACTCTAAGTGTCAAAAGAAGGGTAGCAGTATATTATGAAAAATGAGTAAAAAAAAAAATTCAGTATGAGAAGCGTTTCAGACAACAGAGATCTGATTTACTGATGTGCACAGAATCTAATGTATCATTCACCATTACTACCATCTGACAGCTGTTCAGCATCATATGGGAAATGTAATGGTGGTCACAAACAAGTTCATAATGGACAGGTATCAGCATCCCAGAAACTATCACCCCCAACTGGCTCGAATTGGCACCTTTGTTGACAGTCTCAGCAGAGGGGACAGTGACTGAATGAGCCTGAGGACAGAATCACAAGCTCTGCTGTAGAGAGACATTGTGCCCAGTCCTTCTCCCACTGAAATCCAAGAGTGTCTTGCAACATATTTCAATAGAAATGGTGGATACCATTTTGTATTTGCTCAAAGCACATACATGCATGGAGCTATCTACAGGAATATCTCATCATCCAGGTCATAGGTTACATGTATTCATGGGACCTGCCAACACTTCCCCGCAAAGAAGCCAGTAGATTTGAATTTGCCTGAAAGAAAAAGGGCTTAATTTTTCACCCTAATACAGAAAAACACCTGATGTTGGTGCAGAGCGTTCCACTGCCTCACTGTTGTTGTATAAGAGGTAATGCCACTTCTCCCACAAGCACACTGTTACTAGGACATGTGACCATAGCAAAGCAGTAGAGCTAGTGCAATGCCCAACACTGAGCACTCTAATTCTGATCCACATAAACAGGACAAAAACCAGGTTAATAAGTCTGCTGTTGGGTAGTGCTACAGTGTTTTTTTCTATAATGTCCTTTCAGCAATCCCAGGCTTTGGCTTTTTCTTTCTGTTGCCCCACCTAACTTTCTGAAGGCCTGGGTGGAGACTCAGGAGTTTGAATAGAAGAATCAGGAAGCATCAGCTACTCTAAGTGCTGAGGGATTAATGCCTTCTTCACATGCGGCAGCTCTAACTGGCTGCCCCTTCCAAAAGGCTAGATATTATGTCAGACAGCCAACCTGAAGGATTTACCCCATAAATACATCTAAAAATGATAGATGAAAAAGTGTGGACCTTCAGGTCTGCATAGGGTAGTTTACAATATTGTATCTTCACACCAGGACTTCCATCTTAAGGGCTGATTTATCAGTGTACATGAGAATTCAATATGTTTCAGAAGACTATGTAGTAGAAAGAGTCAGTTCAGTATTTTGGAAAATGAACTACAGGATACCTTCCTCTATCCTTGTGCTGCACATCCCCTCAGGTAAGAGGCTCACATCTCCCAGCCTGAAATGCTTGTTTACCATAAAGCAACTGGAGCTGTGTAAGCATGAGGAATACATGAACGTTGCAATGCTAGGCTGCTTGTACACATGACAGGGGTTTAGTTCTCCCCAAATTGAAACAGTGGGGTTTTAATTGTGTTGATTAAAGACCCACCATTTCAGTTTAGGGACTTCCAGCACATCACAGTGAGTGCCCCTTATCAGCTCTGCCCATCCATGCCCCCCCCGCTCCACAGTCAGGCTCCACAAGAAAAATACATAAAAGCGATGAAGGGCCCAATCCTTTTCCCCAGTCTGCCCACCTCTCCCACAGCTGGGGGGCAAGCTGCCAGCAGGCCTGAGCTGGGGGGGGGGGGGGGGGTCAGTCCTTTCCTCCACAATGGCAGTTCCCCCCAGCCAGCACCCACCCACTAGCAGCCCATCCACGTGGCTCCAGGGGGCACCACCATTGCAGAGGGAAGGATTGGGACCCGTGCAGCTCAGGAACTGCTTGGCTAGCCAGCAGCTCAGCCTCCAGCTGAGGAAGAGGCAGGCAGGCTCAGGAGCTGCGTGGGGAAGATTGAGCCCATCACCACTTTTTTTCCCCCCCTCCCAGAGCCTGCCCACATCTCCCATGCTTGTGGGGGATGAGCTGCCAGTGAGCTGAGCAGTTCCTGAGCTGTGGGGGCCCTGATACTTCCCTCCCTGGTAGCAGCACCCCTTGTGACCACCCAGGTGGGCTTCTAGTGAACAAGTGCCGCCCAAGCAGCACTGCTATGGGAGGGAAGGACCACCCCCCGCCGCTCAGGTCCTGCTGGCACCTCATCCCTCAGCCATGGGAGAAGCTGGCAAGCTCCTGAAGGAAAAATAAATAAATACATACATAAAGCAGTCCCTGCTTTTTTCTTTTCCCCCTCTCAGTGGAGCCTGCCCACACAAGCTGCCGCTGGTCCAGTACTAGTGGGTGGGTGCCACCTGAGGGGTGCCGCATCTGTGGAGGGAAGGTCTGGGGACCCCTGCAACTCAGGGACCACTTGGCCTACCAGCAGCTCACCCCCCAGCTATGGGAGAGGCAGGTGGGCTCCAGCACCCCATACACTGTCCCTGCCACCTTCCCATCACCTGGGACCACCCAGGAACAGGCTGGCTTGCCCCAGGTCAGCGCAGCAAAGTGGCAGGAGGGCGACTGGCTGTGCTGGTGGTGGGAGAAGGCAGTGGAAATGGTGCATGGGGTGCTGGAAGTTCACCAAGCCCGAGCTTTCCTGAGAGTGTCTGGGCTTCCAGCGCCCCATGCACTGTTGCAATTTATTACATGGGAGACTAAAATACATTGGATGGGTTTTACCTTGCTATGTAACAGGGTCATTTAAAGTGAAACATGCTGCCACATGTGTATATCGTGACAAAATTAAAGTGACACACACCACCACAGGTGTAAAAGATGACGCCATTAAAGCAGTGTAAAAGGGCAATTAAGCCGCTTTAAAGGCCAATTTTGTCACGTGTACAAGGACCCCTAGAAATTAACTGGATAAGAGCCAGAAAGATTTAGCTCCTGGAAGAGCAAAATTTTTAAACAGTAATTTTGTAAGGCAGAGCAGGAGGACATAAAACATTTTGAAGTTATTTTAAATCCATTTCAAATCAGTTCTCTAAAGGGTTTTTATCTATGCTTTGCTCAATTTTTTTTTCAAATGGTGGTCAGGAATTCAGCTGAGAAGAATTCATCTCCTTCCACTCCTACTCTGTGCACACTGAATCCTGGAAAAGAATCAATGTAGTTGCTTTAGAGTAGCCCTAAGCTGCTCAGTACTGCCCACAAGCACCATGTGCCAGGCTTGCTCACTGACATTCTCTCAGAGACTCTCTAAGGAGGCTACATTGTGTAACTTCTGGTATTTGGCATGCACCGAATTTAGATGGGGTCCAATAGTGTAATCAGAGTGGGGCAACTGGAGGGGCAGCCCCGGGCATCAACTTTTTTGGAGTGGAGGAGTGGGGAATAACACCTGCTGCTGCTCCTGGCTGGCCACATCACTGACACTGGTATCAGGAAATGCCACTCCCCAGCGTGCCACTGCCTAAGCTTCCCTGTTACATCTCTAGTGGGGCCTGCTTCTCAGCTGCATTCCTGGTTCAGCATAGAAGTAATGTAAACATGCCATAACTGACTTCTGATCTGTATGTGCCTACATGGTTTTTAGCAGGCCACATTACTTCTCTGTAACCTCAATTTACCATTCTGTATAATTGGCATAATATTTCTCCAACTCCCAGGTGTACAGTGAGGCCACTTACGTTAACAAATTAAAAATGTTTTAAAAATTCTATAATGGAAGTCATCATCAAAATTAAAATGATTGTATTGTTACATTTGATAAAGACCCTCTGGTTTGTTTGCAAGCAAACCTTTAACTTTGTGCTTTTTCCTATTAATTGACTTTTAAGTAGAACTAGTGAACTTGTCTCTTTCTGTTAAAATAGCCTGAATATTTTACATATTTTTCTACTTCCAGTCAGCCTTGCACAGTCTGAATCTGCGTTTAAACTAATTTTCCTTTGGACTACAGAAATCAATAAAGTTCTGATACTAATTGCCATGCATTTTGCTTGAAATATATAGACTTGTGAATAAACAGATCAGCCAGGCCTGACTTAGGATGATGTTACAATAATAAAAGAAAGCAGAAATAAATGATAACCCTGGTTGCAATTATTAGCAGCAGCTAAAGCAGAAAGAGATTATTGGGACTCATTATCAGTATATTCTGCTATGAAATACAGAAATTTGAAAACCAGGGTTGCTAAGTCTTTCTGTTACAAACCAAAAGTTTTAATGAAATCTGAACTTGAAAACACCTGATTTTTGGAGAGAATGAAGTGAAAAAAGCAGTTTCAAAAGCAGACACAAAAGTATGTTGAAAAGCCAAACATAGATTCTGAGACTGAAAAATAACACAGGGTGTCCAATTGTTTGCATCCTTCATTATGCCTGACTCTTATTAAATGAGATAGGGAGAACATGAGATCAGTGTATCTGACACTATTTCGGTTTGTTTTAGGCCACTCACTGGAAAAAAAATTCTTTTCATTTATACCTGTGGAAACGGAATAAGGATCTGGCCACTTTTTGGTTAATAAACAAGCATTAACTACTATGCTGTACTCCCAAAAATAGTCTGGGAAGAAATGTACCATCGTTAGCCTAATGAGGGGAAAGAGGTTGTTAAATATTGTCTCGCTACCCCAATTAAGACAAAGGGAAAAAGAAAAAAGTAGGAACTACACACTTGGCTAATGTCTTCCAGGCTTTAGCTACAAGAGCATTCTTATTAGATAGAAAAGGAAGAGACAAAAAAAGGTTCAATAGTATAAAGGATAAATCGAGTTCCTACTGAAATCAGTGCTCACATACTCATGGACTGCAGCAGCTTGGGTAGCTAGTCCTGCATATGCACTAGAGACGGGAGACTGAGGAACAGCATGCTTCCAACATGTAAAGTTTACAGAAACTAGCTGTTTTTAAATAACAAAGAAAGACTTATCTGCTAGAACTTAAGTCTGTATATCCTCAACCACTTCTCAGTAACCTCCTGGAAAAGGAGTGGGAAAATCTAAAGAATGAGATTTTGTATATAGGAAGTTTTGTGCTAATTAGGCTTTGCTGAATTAAAGCCTAGGAATTAAGTAGTAGATGTTGCCGTGACGTGTTATAGTAAGTGTTCTCCCTGTTCACCAGAGCTCCCCAAGGGATAACAATGTCTAATCTCCATAAACTCCAGGAAGGCTGATTTAGATTAGACACAAGAATAAAGTTCTTTACAGTGTATGTGTCCAGGGTCTGGAACAAACTCCCCCCAGAGGTGGTGCAAGCACCTACTCTAGACTCTTTCAATAAACAGGTGGATATATTTCTTGCCGGGGTCACTAGATCCCAGCTGACTTCTCACTTATGGCGGGGTGGGGTGGACCCGAAGATCTCTTGAGGTCCCTTCCAGCCCCTAATGTCTATGAAATCTATGAAGTTATTTGTAAGAGAAGAAAAACTGGTTGATTTCTATTTCTTTTAAATAATTTTAAAAAACAAAAACCAAAAAAACCAGGTTAGGGCTCATCAAAATGGTTTTTTAAATGACAAAAAAGAAAAGATACTGTCATATACACAAAAGTACCAAATGAATATTTATAAAAACCTCAGACTACACTCTTTAAATGTTAAAACAACAGGATAAAGCCTTTCTGAAGATCTTGACCCTTTCAGCTGAAGGGTCACTGTATTGTTGGGACACTGAAAAACAATGTGAAGTGTATACAAGAGTGAGAGAATCTACACATGCACTTTACTGTGGAGTTGACTAATTAGCTCCACAGTAAAGCATCACTTTCTACACATGGGCTGGTATTAGGGTGCACTAAATGAATTAACTTCACCTTAAGATAGTACTGTCAGGGACAGTACTGTCTTATGGTGGTATCATTTACTGTGCGGAAAGGCATGTGTGGACAGCGACTGAGGTTGCAGCAGTTTGAGTACACATATACAATTTAATGAATGATCATTATCAGTCTTTACTCAGCTGTTTTGAATACAGAATAACAACTATAATCACAATCATTTCTTTGAAATAACTTGGTAAATGTCGATTTGTTAATGGTGAGTACTGTTTACTGAAAAATTAGCCAATACCCAAGGCAGTATTTTCTGATCTTGTATAAAAAAGATCAAATATCACATATCTAAAATGCAAATCTTTGCCACAGACATTTGAGAAGTACATTGTAAGCAATAAAATTCTCTACCTGGGAAAATAAAACTTCCTTATAAATGAGACTCTAGGAAATATTGTTTACAAACACCATCCTGTAAAATATTATGTATAAGGAATCAATCAGCTAATATAAATTCTGTGAAGAGCTCTGCTATGCACTGGTTTTGTTGTATTCAGGGAAATGGTGGTGGGACTAGACACTCTTGTATGCTCATAACCTAAAAAAGGGAGAAGAAATAATATTCAAAGGAATATTTTAACAAAAAGGTTTAAAAAAACAAACAAACATTTTAGAGAGACAAAAGACAAGCAAAACTGATTATGTGCAATAACCTGTAGTAAACTAAGTATCTTTTAAAAAGACATTTGATATTAATTTTAAGAGCTTCTGAGAAAAAACATCAATGTGTAAATTGCCCCGACCTCTAAAAACCCGCACCAGCTGAGACCGCACACTACAGAACAATGCTGTATTTTCCATTTTTCTAACTACAGTATAGTAATGATCAATTTCTCACATAATAAAATTTAAATAAGACATAACAGGAAACATTTTAAACAAACAAACATCAAGTTTTAGCAACGGAATTGTATTGCATAAAATATGCTATTTTATTTATTTCAACTAAGCTGATAAAAAGACAGGGCAAAGCCATGTATGCTGTCAGTTAAAAATACAATAAATAAAAAATGATAAATAAAAACTAATACAAACATAATGTACATGGACATATTCACTCTACCTGATCTACAGTCATGCAGCTTGTTTTAAGCCACATGATTATGAATCATGCATGGCATGCACACATTCACCTGTCTTGGGAGCTGCTCAGGGAACCCAATCTAAGTAAGTCAATGTGGGGAGAGGGGTGGGTAGGATTGTGTGGAGCTAGCGGGTCCAGGAGTTGGGGGTTTTGGGGAGCTAAAAGTAGCCCAGATGGGGGTAGGAAAAGCACAGCCCTGAGGCTGTGGTGAGGGTCTGGTCTTTCCCAGCTCCAGGGCTGCTCTCCAAACATGTACACACAATCAATAGATTGGTCTAACCTGTTCCCCATCTAACTTAGTCCACCTCAGGTGAACCAAGTTAGATCAGGTGAGCAACTTTTTGCCCAATCTAACATCCCTTTATGTATGTACAGATTAAAACTCAGGTTGACCTAACCTTGGTTAAGTGTAATGTTTGCACATACCCATAGCAACTACCAGTGCCCCAGTTAAGAATTCATCTTTAGTTGTTATGTATCTACACTGTAGTAACACCCAAATTCTTGCGTTTCAGAATGACTGTTCCCATAACTTAATGTGGCATGTGACCTTATATTTAAAACTTGTAATGTTTGCTAATCAATAAAGCATAGCAATCCACTACTTTTGGGATAATTATGGAGGCTAGGGAGTCACTGTTGTACATTCAGTAATTGCTTTTAATTACACAGTCTTTTTTCCAGCCATTCCTAGCCTTTATTTGGATGTATATAGTAAAGAAAAGTACAGCTATCTGTGCTCTTTTGTGTTTCTGCCATAAAATACAAGATTAAAAATGAAATGAAATATCAATTACCTGCTGAGACTATGTAGAAGCTTTAAAGTCCCTTGCCCATAAAGTCTACCTTCCATTAAATCCCATTTCCACAGCAGTCAGGGTAAATGAAGAGGCCTTGCAATGTGCACTGAACAGAACTAAATTATTATGCACTCTTGGTGGAGTTATTTCCAGGGGTAAGGCCCTCTAATGAAGAATGCTCTACTTTTTGCCCCCTCTCAGGGAGAGGTACTCTCCAGTTGAAAGATCCTGCAAATCATACAAGGAGAGGTTGAAGGAGATAAATGTGTTTAGCTTGTGGAAAAAAAGCACTTAAAAGGGGAAGGGGGGGGGCTCATACCAGTCTTTAAATATCTGAGGGGCTGCTATAAAGAAAAGGGAGAACACCTTTTCTCTCAATGCAGAGAATCTTCTCCTTCTCTGACAATCCCTCATAGTCAAGGATGACTGTCTTATCTGTGTGTCTGAAGATGGCTGATGAGGCCTATCCAGGATCAATAGACTCTACTGCAATTTGGATATGTGTTTCCTTGTGGAGTGCGTGGTGCTGGATTCTTGATTTGTTCTGCAACACGCTGTTTCTGTTGCTCCCACTTTTCCATCTCCTGTTGTTGTCATGAGGTTTCAAAATCCTGAGATCTCTGCAGCAGACTCTTCCTCCATTTGAGGTGGTCCTGGGTGATAGTCTCTCATGAGTTGACATCAATGTTGTATTTTTTAAGCTGGCCTACATGACATCCCTCAAGTTCTTTCTCCACCCTCTTCTTAAGCATACGACTTGGCTAAGCTGGGAAAATAAAACTTGCTTTGGGAGTTTGAAGTCAGACATCTAGATGACATGGCCAGCCCAATGAAGTTGATGTTGGATGGTCGTCACCTCATTTCTCATGGTGTTTGTTTGCAGGAGGACACTAGTCTTGGTGCATCTGTCTTCCCACTGGATTTGGAGGATCTTCTGCAGGCAGTGCGGATGGTACTTTTCCAACAACTTTAGGTGTCTTCTGTATGCTGTCCATGTCTCAGCCCTGTACAGCTAGGTGGGGATCACAACTAAACCATGAGCTTGGTTTCAGATCTGATGTGATTTTGAACACCTATTTCCTCAGGAGTCCAAAGGCTACACTTGCACATTAGAGGTGATATTGGATGTCTTCACTGATGTCAGCCTTCTGTGAAAGATGGCTTCCAAGGTATGGGAAATACTCAGCATTCTCTAGAGCCCCACCTTGGATCGGGATTACCAGAGTTGAGGATGTTCATTAGGAGCTTGTTGGTGGAGGACTTAGTTAAGTGTTAGTCCCATTTTCTTGTATGCCTTGGTAAAGACTATGACAATTGCCTGAAGGTCTGCTCCACATGAGTGTAGTGAGAGCACAACAGCATACTGGAGTTCAACGATTGACTTAGGAGTGGTCTTGGTTTTGGCTCAGAGTCAGCTGGGGTTAAACAGCTTATGATCCATTTAGTAATTTAGCTATACTCTGGCTGGAAGTTTGTTGGTGGTCAGATGTAGCATCACAGCAAAGAACATTGAGAAGAGTGTTGGAATGATGATGCAGCCTTGCTTAACTCTAATTTTAACCTCAAAGAGATCTGTGATAGATCCATTACTGAGAACCACCACTCTCATACTACCATGGAGCAGGCAGAGAATGGGGACAAATTTTTGTGGGCATCCATACTTCAGAAGGATCCTTCATAACAATTCTTGGCTGATGGAGTTGAAATTTTTCATGAGGTCAAAGGCGGCCATACTTACATTCACGCAACCCTCCTCTAGACCTTCAGACCACCCAGCCTCCCAAACAGCCCCACCAGTCACCAGGGCCCTCAGTTTCTCATCAGCCCCTACCTAGGCTGCCAGACTGCTTGGCCCCTTGTTTGACTCCCATCCACACTGCCAGACCCTCTGTCCCCCTCCTTTTGACCCTTTCTTGGCCCCCAGAATTCTCAGTCCCTCAATCTCACTCTTGGAAGCTCTCTGGGCTACCACACCCTCTGGTCTCTCACATGGCCCCTCTCTGGGCCTTGGGACCCTACTCACCCCACTGAAATATTCCCAGCCACTCACTGAGCTACAGAACCCTGCCGGTCCCACTCTAAGCCCCTGCTGGGCTGCTCTAAGTAAGCCTTCCCTGCCTGTGCAGGACTCTAAGCTAAACTGCTAGTACAACTTAATAGCCTCTGGCAGGCACTCAAGGCTTCTTGTAGGTTTAACACAAACCAGGGCCACCTACCCATACAATCAAGCCCTGCTCTGCCCCAGGTACCTTCCTTTGTTCCCTTGCAGAGTGGCTTTCTTCCCAAATTCAGGAACTCTGCTATAGGGAGCTCTTCACTTTGTGGCTCCAATGGGTGGACTGCCTGACTGGCTCAGACTCAAGGCTGATAAAGCTCCAGCCCAGCCTGCTGCCAGTCAGGTGAGTCCTTAATTATCTCCCTTTCCCACCTGCAAGCAGCCTCTCTGGCTGCTTGCTCCCTTAAAGGAGCAAGGATACCCCAGTGCCCTGCTACATCTGTCATGGTTTATTTAAGCCTTCTCTGAGGCATTAGGTGTTGGGTGCAGCCAAGGCTGGAGATTTTTATTGGCATGTGCCCACATTCCTGCTGAGATTGTAAACCAGACATTCCTGGGTACAGCACATTGCCCCTCTGCTCAAGGTCACACAAATTGCCATATTTGGGGTCAGGAAGGAATTCTCCTCCAGGGTTAGACTGGGAGGGACTGCAGAGGTTTTGCCTTCTGCAGCAGGGGGCTTGACAGCTTTACAGAAGCAGGATATTGGCTGCCATGGTACCCCTGCTTTACTTGTGCGGGTGGTATGTCTTGTGTAGTATTAGGGCTGAGTTACACTAAGAGGTTAGATTATAGATTTGTATAGGGTGATTGGATAGGGAGTATTCTTCCTTTGGCAGGGGGTTGGACTAGATGACCTATGGAGGTCCCTTCCAGCCCTACTTATCTATGACACAATGATTCTATAATCTTATTAGACTCTGTTGTCTCCTCCAAACTTTCATAGAAAACTTGTTGCTTTTCTTTACCTAATACCCAGAAGCTAGAAAGCTCCCCGCTCCTTCCCTGTAGTTTCATAGTTCCTAGGGTCGGAAGGGACCTGAGTAGATCATCTAGTCTGACCCCTGCCATGGCAGGAAAGAGTGCTGGGGTCAAATGACCCCAGCAAGGTCTACATCTAGCCTCCTCTTAAAGACCCCCAGGTAGGAGGGTCGCATTGCTGTAGCATTTCTTCAGATTTTCCTAGGTGGTTTTTGAAAACTCACCCTCACATTAACGTTTTTTTCAGAACGTTATGTAGGCTCTTGCATTTTTCAACATGAAAATTGAAGGATTTGTTTATATTATTGTTGCTTCCAGATCACCACACTCCATGCAGTTCAGCAGGCGTCTGTTTTCTAGTGTATATGCCTTTGTAACATTCTAAAAGCACCCTGTGGTGTCATAAATAGAGTTACAATGTTATTTCATCTTGGCTGTGAATCCAGGTGAAAGACACAGGTAATGCTGGTTCAGCAGAAACCATATTCTCCAAAGTAAGATTTTTCCCTAGATCAGTAAAATTTTATTACAACTCTCAGTGAAAGATTGGACTAAATTTGTTTTCATTATGTTAACAAAAGAGAGCTCCCTAAGGCTATTTCTTCAGATAGAACTAAGCCTTTTTGGTGATCTTGAAAATTAGACAATTTTTCTTTATTTATTAAAAAAGGAACTGCTTAGCATATGGTTTCTATAAACCTTTTCTGATTGAAGTTTTCCACTGTAAGATGCTAAAAGTGTCAAAAACACATACAGTAAAGTATTATTTGATAGGTAATTTAATTTTCTGATATATGGTATGGTCTAAGTTGCCCAATGTAATTATTTACTCTTATAGCTGCTGCATTCTACCTTAGTACAAAGTAGAAAAAAAGTGTTCAAAATCTCCTTCCAATGTAAAATCACCATGACCACAGCAGTATACATTCAAAGAGAAATCCAGCAAAATGCAGAGAGACTCAGGAAGGTTCATAATCCAGTGTAACCTTCAAACATACAGAAAAGCCCAAGTAAGAAGAAGCGCGTGGTGAAAGAATTAAATTAAAGAACAGCCTATTCTATGGTACCGTATATTATGGTTCTGAGGTGATTGGATTTGTTACCTATGTGTTACTGAGCATAGTCCTTGGATAGCAACAGCACTGGAAAGTTGTAATAGCAGTGAATCTGCTCTGCTTTTTCTCCATCCTCTAGGTCTCAGTGAGGGGAAGAAGTCTATTTCCCCGATGGTCTCCTGACCAGCTTTTTCTGGTTTTCCATGGCCAGGACTGCAGGACATGGGCTTCTTCCTTCTGTCATCAGACATCCAAATACAGCATAAGTACAAGTAGATTCTGTTTAGGCTTCCAATTTGTTTCTCTGTCTTCTAGCCAGCATTCTCTGACACACAAATTGCCATACTTCTTTCTTCATACCTTTGGCTGATGACATACAGTTCCCTAGACAGTTACCACAGTGCACCTTACAATCTTCACTCTGTTTTGCCTCACAACAAAAGAATTCAAGCATTACTATTGCTTTGTTTACTTCTGCCTTGGACTTGTACTTAGTGTAAATATTTTTACAATGCATCTGACAGATATGATTCTTATTCAACTGACTATTTTCATCCCTCAGCACTTTATGTCAAATGTAAGTATTTATATTAATTCACTTAAACTGCCAGTCCCTTTTCCAAGAGCACTGAATGTCTATACTATATATATTAATGGATGGGAATGTACAGGTGTCACAAAGTCTGTTGAAACAGAAAATTACATTAGTAATGGACAAATACTAATTTATTCAGTACATTTCTCCTTACAGAACAAAATTGGATTTAATAGATTTCATAGATTTTTAGGGTTGGAAGGGAACTGTCCCTTATTCTTTGCTGTCCCCACCCCCCCAATAAATTTATAGATGGCCACAAGATCCCCTCTCACCCTCCTTTTGCTGAGGCTGAAGAGATTCAGGTCCCTCAGTCTCTCCTAGTAGGATCTTACTTGCAAGCCCTTAACCATATGAGTAGCCCTCCTCTGGACCCCCTCAAGGTTATCCACATGCCTCTTGAAGTGTGGTGCCCAGAACTGGATGCAGTACTCCAGCTGTGCTCTTACCAATGCTGAATAGAGGGGAAGTATCACCTCCTTAGACCTGTTTGTGATGCATGTTCTAATGCATGAAAGAGTGTGGTTGGCTTTACTTATCATTTCTTTACATTGACAACTCATGTTCATTTTGGAGTCAACTATGAGATCCCTTGCTGCTGCTGTGCTGCTTAGAAAGTCACCTCCCAGTCTGTAGATGTGTCAGTGATTCTTTCTCCCTAGATTCAGCACTTTGCACTTATCTTTGTTAAACTGCATCCTATTCTGATCTGCCCAAATCCACCTGACTCTGCTCCTTAGTCCATTCCAATTTTAAATAATTTTATGCCCCAAATTCAAGCATTTTCCTTGGAAAAATAATTAACTCAATTTTTTACAGAACCTACTTTTTGTAATCTTCTACTTTTTTCCAATGATTCTCCATAAAACCTTGACTCTTCTTGGTTAGAAATAGTACTCAATTCCAAACCGGGAATAGTAATTAACTGAGAAATCAGGAAATACTATGTGCTCGGACCTGGAACTTATTTTAGAAAACAAAATGTAATCCAGTAATGTTAGAGGATATTCACAGTTATGGCAATCCAATCTAATCACAGTTCATCCATAGGAGATAACATACACAGAGGCGAGAACAGGGTTATTTACTATATGCAGCCACTGTAAGACTCTATGTGGTATAGCTCATATCTTGTGCCCTGACATCTTTATTTGAAGTTACATCCTCATTGAAGCAATGAAAGAGTGGTTTCCTCTTCAGAACTTATATGATGTTTGCTTAGAAACAGCTGTGCTGGGTTTTATTTAATTTATGAGAGAAAATAATTATAGTTTGCATGACAAGTATGGCCAGGTACAGACATTCAAAAAGCATGAGGCAGAATCTATCTAAGTTACACAGTTTTCTGTAAGTTGCATAGTTTAAATCAGTAGTGAACAGAACACACATTCATTGTTTGGTGGTGGTGGGTGGCGGGGGTGAGGGGCCGCCATTCTTAAACCAGTTTATGTGTGCTGTAACTTTTCTGTTACAGGTACAGACCAGTTTCTGATCACTTACACCAGTAAAAGTGTAATGTCTGTATCCAGCCTATATGTCCGTGGAGAAAGGACTTTGATTAAAGGAGCTTAGCCCCTTGCTATTGTTACCAATAGGATTCTTCTTGCCAGAACCCCGCAAGGATTGGCACAGCAACTTGTCCGATTTGGTATCAAGTGAACTTTAATAGTAACCCCTAACACTATTACAGGTTTCCTCCCCATAATACAACCTGGCAAGTGGCTCCTTAGATGTTTCAGCAGTGGCTTTCAGGGGTACTGGGCCTCAGGTCCTCCACTGGGTATGTGGGATGTTTGTTTCTGGCTTCCCTGCTATTCGAGCATAGAAACCACTGCTATGTCTGTTTTCCTGCAGATTCACAACACGAACACAAGCTTTCTTTTGTTTGTTGATTACTCTTGTAATTTTCTCAACCCAAATTGTCCATTCATCAGGTTCCAAACCTTATTTTCTAGATAGGGTACTCCAAATCTACTAAGTTTTTGATTTAATTTCCTTATGGAGAAACTGTTGTACCTGGTTTGCCCAGCATATCAATCACAGCACTGACTTTTCCCATTGCTTTATAAGGCACTTTGTACAATTGTATTGCTTAGTTCTGGGAAGCCCTAAACCAGGGGCAGGCAAAGTCCATGGGCTGGATTCAGTCGACAGTGGACTCCATTTCCCACCTGCCCCTGCACATGGTTGTGGCAAAGTCTCCGTGGAGACCCCAGCCATAGCTGCGCTTGAAAGCACAAGGCTGGAATTGCCATGGAAACCAGCCCCAGCTGAGCTGGTAAGCCGCCCAGCAGGGCAGGGCAGGGCAGGGCAGGGCAGGGGGCTGCACCAGAGCCACTGGGATCTTGCAGCAGGGGCACCTTGTTCTAGAGTCAAAGCAGAGTCACAATGTAGCCTGCCTGCTCTAGGAAGGGGCATGTAATCAGGATATTTCAGCTCTGCCCCTGCTCCAGACCAGGATGTCACCAGTGCAAGGAGCCAGCAGAGCTGCAATGTACAGCAGGGCTGTGCAAAGCTTTGGTCCCTGATTCAATTCAGCAGAGATTTGGCTTAATTTGGTGGCCAAATCTCCAAAGCAGAAGCAAATCAGGAGACCCTTTAATCTCTCCAAATCAAATCAGAACACTATGAATCAATTTGGAGAGACTCAGAAAGATTTGGTGATTTGGACATAGACACAGCTTTAAATGTATTTTCTACATACCTCAAGGTACCAGGCAGCTCATGAATGCTGAGATGCTGGGGTGGATGGAGCATTGCACAGGAGTGTGGTGGGCTCCCCAGCACACTTGGCAGTAGACCTGGAAGTGAACCAGAAGCACTTCCGGTGCACTTCCGGGTCCTCCGGGGAGTGCGCTGGGGGGCCCCATTAGCCTCCATGGCTCAGCGACTGGTGCCTCCTGGGTCTGAGGGGGTACCTGGGGTCCCCCTGTGGCCAATTGTCAAGCTGGAGAGGCATGGGGGGGCACCAGCACAGACCTGGAAATGTACCGGAAATATTTCCGATCCACTTCCAGGTTCACTGTTGGGAATGCAGGAAGGGGGAGCCACACTCCTATGGGGCGCTCCATCCATCCCATCATCACAGCATTCACAAGTCACACCTGGTACCTCAAGGTATGTAGAAAAAAATATTTAAAGCTGTGTCTAAGGCCGAATCGCTGAATCTCCAAATCAGCATTGAATCTTTAGATTCGGCTGCACTGAGGACAGTGATCCGAATCAACAAAACAAATCACTGTACCTGATTCAGGCCAAATCTAAATCCAAATTGAATATGGCCTGTTTCACACACCCCTAATGTGCAGCCTGCAAGCTCCAAGCAGGGACGCTCAGGGAATGGATCATGGCTCTACCCTGCTTCTTGCAGCAGTGACAGCCTGGTCTGGAGCAGGGGCAAAGCCACTATCTGCTGTCCGCATGCCCCTGCCTGGAGCATGCAAGCTGCAGATCATGGCTCTGCCCTGGCTCTGGAGCTAGCTGCCCCCACCACAAGATCCTAGCAGCTCCGGAGCAGCCCTGTGCAGTGCTGTGCCCCACACTCTGCCAGCACAGCTGGGGCTGGTTTCCGTGGCAACCCCAGCCTTGAGCATTCACAGAACAGCTGCAGCTGGTGTCTCCATGGAGACCAGCCCTAGCCATGAAGGCAGAGGCTGCTTCGAAATGGAGTCCAGCTTCCAGCTAGATCAGCCACTCCTGGCTTAGACTCTGGCCAAGAGCCTAAGCATAGCTCAGTTTGCCTGCTATAGTTATCACAAACAACTGTATTGTATAATCACATTTATACATTTATCAAGCTTTATCAATAGTGAATAAAGCAAAAAGACTTGGAGACAGAGCATCGTGATTTCTCTAATGGGTCCTGCAACTAATGGATAAAAAGTCTTTAAAAACTTTGTCTCAGTCTGATCACTCACATTACAATGTGGCAGGGGGTCAGGCTAGATGGTCTGTTCAGGTCCTTCCTGACCCTAGCTACTATGAAACTATGAAACAATGCCTAAGTAAGCACAATGGGTGCCTCCAGACATGCTCAGAGGTTGGGGACATGTTTTAATTAGAGCTGTACCCAGAAAGCCTCTCTAATTAAAATGCCTCACCATCATGTCTATTAAGCATCCCGTGTTTCAAAATGGTAGTGGAGACACTTTAACTAAAGCTCCATTCATCAAGTCTTAGTTAAAGTGCCCCATCACCAGTTTTTAATGCAGGATGTGAAATATGTGTGACTGTGAGGTGTTCTAATTAGAATGCATTAGAGCACATCTGTAGGCACCCCTTGTTACTAGAAGCTAGAGCACTTTTAAAAATTGAGCAAATTATATGATGTTAAGTGTCTAACCTTAAGTACACATTTTGAAATGTTTTGGCTGCTACTTTTGAATGTAAGTATCTGAAATTGGTGAACTTATATTTTCTTCTGCATTAAAACAGTGGCATGGATTTTCTTACATTTTGCTGCTTAGAGTGAAAAATACCTTTGTCAAATTTTATATCGGGGCATCTAATCACACTTTGAAAATAATTATAATGCAGATTAAGGAAACTGTGTATTTTAAAATTTCAATCCATACTAGTATTTTCAGATTAACAAATCAAGCCATCCAAATTAATTCTATACTATGGCTAATTGAAGACTTGCTAAAAAGCAGACTTACTGTCACAGAAGACAACTTTTAAAAACAGTATTTGTTGGTCCAAAGAACTCCAACACCTTGACCTAGTATATGAGTGATAAATAGCTGTGATGTACTTTACCCCCAAAGACAAAAGGTATCTTTGATCAGTAGAATTTCAATTAAAATGGGATAGCTTAGCATCTGTTTATGAAATATTACTTTTCAGTTATATTTAAGTCAACAAACACCTTTTAGAATTCAGTACCAAACTGAAGCATTTTACTTACTCCTAAAATGTAGAAGGAAGGACAAAATAAGCATTATATTAACACTTTCTTCTTCAGAAACAAACAATTCTGTAGCTTGTTTTCTCTAAATATCACACAGGAGTTTGCCTTTGCATCTACAGTAGTCAAATTGCAGAAACCATAACCATTTGCATATGTTCTGTGTTGCTTTTGATCCTGCTGGAATATCTGGCAAAATATAATATAATTCTTCGTTTTTGTAAGGGATAAGTCTTGAGCAGAATAGAAAACTTCTTGCTATAATAATGACTACAGAGATGTGATTTTTAGTTCAAGTGTGGATTTAAAAAAAATAAGTGATTTATGACAGAGGTCTTGGACTGACAGTCTTGAAGAATGATGTCCACTGGATGGATAGAGCAGGGACAGTGGTTCTCTTCCCTGTCCTTATCATGTGTTTCAAGCTGAACCTCAAAGAATCATCTGGAGAATGAAAGCATAATTCAGATTCTAGGCCTATAATATATATTTGCACTCAGGCAAGACTGTCAATCAATATGCCACTTCTGCGGCTGGCTTCTGAAGCTTCGATGTCTATCCATTATATATTGTACAGACACCTACCATTTAGTTGATGTACAACACACAGAAAGCCAGCTAGTAAAACCCACTGGCAACTTAAAATTCTGTCTCTTTATGAACAAAAATCTAGAAGGGAACAGGTCCTATACTTTATTACCAACCATATCCCCCATTTCTAATTTTGCAATCTTGATATATACAAGTAAATATAATTTAAGATGGCAACTTAAGTATAGAATCGTGGACAATACTACATTTTTGTGCTCACTTCTGGGCAATGCTCATCTTCTCTAGCCTTCATTAACATGAAAATCATGACTCTTTATGGTATCTTACAGTACCATATAGTACTTGGAGAATCTCAAGTAAATTCCACCTCTTTTACATCTATCCCATAAACTTTGAAAACCTGAATGCTCTTTGTGTCCTGGACAATATGCAAATGATTTCCCTCTTTACTTTTCCCAGAAATAATGCATAAAGTAATAGCCACTTATCTACCTTATGTTTCTCCTCTCCTCTGTATTTCTATCCTTATAAAACACATAAAGCAAGGACAATGCATAGGAGGAGGTTAAATTTGAAATGTCCTGAACTATCTAAACAGTTAGTGCCAAAATGCTGTCTGGAAGGGTGAAAGTTTTATTACTACACAGATGTGTTTCTGACCATATGTGAGTAGAGCAATGGTGACATTCATCTGTCAGGATAATCAAAGAAGTGCATAGCACTCCATTTCCTCATCCAGCTTGATTGTTTAAATGTGTCAGTCTGACTTCATAATGGATATAAACTACTTTACCTACTGTGCTAGTAGGATTTAAATGTGATGTGACATTAATAAAGTAAAAGGAAAAATGCTAATGATAGAAGACTTTTCATGGCATATGAGTACTAGGTAGACATTCTTCTGTTATGGAGCACTTTTAACAAGGCTTGGTCCATTTTTTCCCTTTGTTCTCATGTGTTTCAAGTAAACTAAGCTTAGCCTGATTCGTTATATATTATATCTCTGATCACCTTGTTCATGAGCTCTATTGGTGAATCAAAAGTGAAATGGGTAGATATTTTAGCACACAGTGAGTTACTTGCTTTTTTGCAAGAACAGTCTGTAAGCCTAGATATAGGGAAAGGATCCTGTGTGGTGGTATAGCTATTAGGGGTTGAGCAGGGCACCAGCCCCAGACCCTGATGTGGAGCAGGGTTATCATAGAATCCATGAATCGGAAGGGACCTGGACAGATCATGTAGTCCGACCCCCTGCCATGGGCAGAAATGAACACTGGAGGTGGCGGGGAGGTCATAAGACCCCAGCCTGGTGCCTATCCAGTCTCCTCTTGAAGATTTCCATGGAAGGTGAGAGCACCACCTCTCTGGGAAGCCTATTCCAGGCTCTGGCCACCCTTACAGTGAAGTAGTTCTTCCTAATAACATAGCTCATGTTTCTGCCCATGTGCAAAACTCCCCAGCTATCCCTCTGGCCATGTGGACTTCTCTCTGGAGAGAAAGAGAAGATGTTGTGTCAGATTTAGCTTTTTAAGAAGTCATAAAAAGGGGAAATCTGAAATCTCATTACTTCACAAAGAATTTTTAAACTGTTGGCAAACTGCATCCTATAACAGGGCATTTATCATTTATTGCAGTTGAAGGACTAGTTCTAATTGACACAAAAAACATAAAAATCTTGAATAACTTTCCCTAAAGTCTTCATGAAAAAATTGCCCAAACATTTTATAACATTTCCAAGGACATGTATGGAAACAAGGAAAAACCATTAAATAGTTAGAAGAGTACAACTCAAACCACAGTTCATCATTGTGTTGCCCAAGGTGCATGTTATGTGAAGGTAATAACCTACTGTTGATCTAAACAGGTTATGGAACAAGTTAGTGATTAGTTAGAAAAGCTGAACATATACAAGTCCATGGGGCCTGATGGGATACACCTGAAGATGATGAGGGAGTTGGCTGATGTGATTGCAAAGCCACTGGTCATCATCTTTGAAAACTCATGGCTTTCAGGAGAAGTCCCAGATGATTGTAAAAAGGCAAACATAGTGCCCATATTTAAGATAAAAAAAGGAGGATCCAGGGAACTACAGACCTGCCAACCTCACCTCAGGCCCTGGAAAAATCATGGAGCAGATCCTCAAGGAATCTATTTCTAAGTAAGGTCAAAAAATGCTTAACCAAGGGCAAGTCATGCCTGACCAACATTCTGTGATGAGATTACTCATGCTGTGTGTGAGGGGAGACCGGTGGATATGGTATGGCTTGATTTTGGCAAGGCTTTGATATGGTCTCCCACAGCAGGGCATGGGGATGAAAGGGACTTGGGGGTCATGACTGACCACAAGATGAACATAAGCCTTCAGTTTGATGCTGCAGCTAGCAAGGTGAGTAAAACACTGGTTTGCATCCATAGATGCTTCTCAAGCAAATCTCAAGACGTCATTCTCCTGTTGCACTCAGCCTTGGTGAGGCCGCAGCTGGAGTACTGCATCCACTTTTGGGCTCCACAATTCAGAAAGGATGTGGAGAAGCTTGGGAAAGCACAGAGGAGAATCACACGCATAATCAGAGATCAGGAAAACAGACCTTATGATGAGAGGTTGAGAGCCATGGGACTCTTCAGCCTGGAAAAGCGCAGGCTCAGGGGTGATCTGGTGGACACATATAAGTTTACCAGGGGAGTCCACCAGGATCTGGGGGAACACCTGTTCAACAAAGTGCCCCAAGGGATGACAAGATTGAATGATCACAAACTACTCCACGACCATTTCAGGCTGGATATAAGGAACAACTTATTTTCCAAGCCCCCAAGTTTTGGAACAGACTGCTGCCAGAGGTGGTTCAAGCACCCACTTTGAAAGCCTTCAAGAGACATTTAGATGTTTATCTTCCTGGGATCCTATGATCCCTGCTGACTTCCTGCCCCTGGGGCAGAGGGCTGGACTCAATGATCTTCCGAGGTCCCTTCCAGCCCTAATGTCTATGAAATCTATGAATCTATGAACATTTTCACAGGCAAGCTAAGGAAGTATGGGCTGAATGAATGGGCTGTAAGCTAGATAAAAAACTGGATGGAGCATTAGGCTCAGAGGATACTAATCAATAGCTTGATGTCCACTTGGCAGCTGTTATCAAGTGGAGTGCCCCAGAGGTTGATCCTGGCGCCAGTTTTGTTCAATATGTTCATCAATGACCTGAGAGATGACACAGAGGGCACCCACATCAAGTTTCCAGATGACACCAAGCTTGAGAGAGTAGTAGATATACTGGAGGGTAGGGCTAGGATTCAGAGTGAGCTAGAAAAATTGGAGGATTGGGCCAAAAGAAATCTCATGAGGTTCAACAAGGACAAGTGCAAAGTCCCGCACTTAGGACAGAAGAATCCCATGCACCAGTACAGGCTGGGGGCGGACTGGTTGGGCAGCAGCTCTTCCAAAAATACCTGAGGTTTAGAGTGGACAATAAGCTGCATATGAGCCAACAGTATGCCCCTGGTACAAAGAATGCTAATGGCATAATGGGCTGCATTGGTACAAGTTAGGCTAGATATCAGGAGGTGCTACTTCACGATCAGGGCGGCTCGGATCTGGAACCAACTGCCAAGAGAAGTGGTGCAGGCTCCTACCGTGGGGGGTTTTAAGAGGAGGTTAGATGAACACCTTGCTGGGGTCAGTTGACCCCAGTACCCTTTCCTGTCATGGCAGGGGGTCGGACTAGATGATCTACTCAGGTCCCTTCCAACCCTAGAAACTATGAAACTATGAAACTGTAAGTCTAGAGCAGAGAAGGCAGAGAGGTTTTAATAGCAACTTTCAACTACCTGAAGGAGAGTTTAAGAGAGGATGGAGCTAGACTGATCTCAGTGGTGGCAGATGATAGAACAAAAAGCAACAATCTCAAGTTGCAGCAAGGGAAGTTTAGGTTAGATATTAGAAATAATTTTCTCACTAGGAGGGTAGTAAAACACTAGAACAGGTTGCCCAAAGAGGTGGTGGAATCTCCATCCTTGGAGGTTTTCAAGACCCAGCTACACAAAGCTTTGACTGGGATGATCTAGTTGGGGGATGGTCCTTCTTTGATCAGGAAGTTGGACTAGATGACCTCCTGAGGTCCCTGTCAACCCTAATTTTCTATGATTATTTTCAGGCCTTCCATAGACAGGTAACCTGAGCATTTCTTCAGGCACTCAAAGGTTGCACTTTCACATTTGAGACAATCTTGAATTTCTTCATTGATGTCAGCCTTCTGCAAGAGATGGCTTCCAAGGTATGGGAAATACCCAACGTTCTCCAGAGTCTCACCATGAATCTGAATATCTGGAGCTATTGGAATACTCATTGGGTGTATCTACCATACAATTAGGACATAGCAATAAACTCCAACACAGTTCACACCAGACATTATTGCTCCCAGGTGCCACATTTACACGTGCACCTGGGATCATAAAATAATAGGATCATAGAAAATTAGGGTTGGAAGGGACCTCAAGAGGTCATCTAGTTCAACCCCTTGCTTAAAGCAGGACCATCTCCAGCCAATGCTTTGTCTAGCCAGGTCTTGAAAACCTCCAAGGACGGAGATTCTACCACCTTAGAGATTCAACTTGCCAGCCATTTCATGCTCATTCCCCCTCCCCCCTCTGACCAGCTGGAACTTCCAGGACCCATCAGACCCATCCAGGACCTGTGTTCCCCAACAGGGAACCTCCAGAACCCTTTGGACTCAGCCAGGACCTCAGGACTCCCATTTACCCTTCTTCTATCATGGCCCCTCTGTCCCACAAGTCCAGCAACCTGAAAAAACACAACTTTCAGGCATCCAGACCTCCAGTGAAGGGCTTCACCAACCAGGGTTGCAGTAGGTTTGCAGGACCCCTATTAGTAGCAGGAATACAGTCATTCCTTTAACCTGGATGTTTGGCAGGCCAAGAGAAAACTCTCACCACTCCATCAGCTGAGGAAGGAGGGAGATCTAAGTATTCTGGTGTTGTGTATCCTGCCTGACCAGCTGGCATTTACATGTGTGAAAGCACCATGATGGTTCACAACTGCCTGAAGCATGATCAAGAAGTAACTCTTCCAACTGATGAATTCATGACCATAGTGTGTAGGATGGCAACGTATATGCCCCTAATGGTCCCAACACAGTTGGAAAACCTCAGGCTGTCAAACCCATCCATGACCTCCTGTCAGTTTTCAAAGCCTTTGATGTGTAAGGCCATCACCCATTGGGTTGCCAGGCACACATCCTGTATTACCTTTCCAGCTGTCAACTTTCCCACACCAAAATTGTTTGCTGTGAACCAGACTGAATTAACCAAGTCTGGCATCAGGCACGTGTATAAGTGACCATTGTCTAGAGGTGTTTTTTACTAAATAGTGTCATACCCAACCCAGCACCCAGTATGACATACTTTTGCTTAACGTGTGATCTACAGCAAAAACAGAGAAGATGACTAGTCTGCTAATATATCCTCCTTTGAATGACTTTTCAAAGCTATTCAATAGAAATAAAGCTGTTTCAAAGATTAGAAGCCTTGCCTAGGATCTGGAAGGCAGGTTCAAATCCCTTCTCTACTACACATTTTTGTATGACCACAAACAAGCTGATTATTCACCCTGCTTCAGGTCCACAAAAGAGTATAGCTTGCTAGTCTAATAGAACAAAAAATGTCTTCTAATCCTTACTCCAGCATCTACTTAATGGAAAAAGTAATATTTTTATTGTAGCAGTACTGGAATCCAAGTAATCTCTTTCCCAGGTGCTTACTCCAAACTAGGGTCATTTTGGGTATCTCTAGTCCAGTGAGTGCTACATTACTCTATCCAAGAATAGAATGGCTTCAATAAGAGGGATTGAGAAGGTTCCACCCAAGAATGTCTTAAGTTTGCCAGTTGGGACACTTTTGGTAGGCAACATGTGTTCAGGTCTTGTAAGAGGGGAAAAAATGAAATCTGTTTGCACCCTGAAAAACCTAACTGTTAGGTAACCCAGGGGTGCATGTGAAATCCTACCTCTTCAGATGCAGCTATCCAATCCAGGGCTCCAAGAAGGGTGCCCAATCCAGGGTACTCTCCTGAACACAGCTGGTAACCATTCTTTTGAAGTAGTAGGTAAAGTTCACTACTTTCAAAAGTGAGTCATCTTCAAAAGGAGGTGGTGGTTGTGATATCTATTTGTATAAAGTAGTCTAATGATTAAAGCACTGTCTCAGGAAGGAAAAGACCTAGCTTCAAGAGCCTCCGGATCTGTGGATCTTTTGCTGAAGCTTTGCAATAAAATTGAAAATAATTCAAAAGAGAAAGTCCAAGAAGCACTGTGCCTACTGCTTACGACACCTTTCTGTGGAAGAAAGTCCTAGGTTATGGTCTGTGCTCCAAGAATTGTCTAAAATCATAGCATGAACTAAATCAAACAGAATGAACTGAATCAATGAGAAATGTTGGAATTAATGAGGGCAATACTTATAACAAGAACTAAAGAATAACATGAGTTAGGAGAAGCATGTAATTCGGCACCTAGCCCATAATTGAAATGTTGGGCAATGACAGAAGTAATATTTGTCACACAATCAGCCCCTTGAAAGCCCACTACAGCCATGCACTGAAATTTGCCTTGCTGGTACCGTGTTACACTGCTGGCTCCCATTCATACTGTGGTTATTTATTACCCCCAGGTCCCTTTCATTCATGGTGCTGGTCAGTTTGGTGCTGCCAAGCCTGTAGCTGTGTAGGGGATTGCTTGTCCCAAGGTGGAGCACTTTACATTTCTCAATGTTGAACTTCATCTGGTTCCTATCCACCCATCTTGCAAGCCTGTCTGGGTCTGCCCATATTTGTAGCCTATCTTCAAGTGTGACCACGCTTTCCCATAACTTGGTGTCATCTGTGAACTTGGCCAGTGTGGGTCAAGAGCTGTGTGAAGAGCCAGGAGTTGCAGCGGGGAGCTGGACACCTCTAATTAGGTTAGACAATGGATTTGTATAGGGTGGTTTAAATAAGGATGATCCTGCCTCTGTCTAAATTAGCATTTCTCAACCCAAGGGTTGCTACCTAAAAGTGGGCAACAAGAATATATGAAAGGGTTGTGAAGAAACCTTTAAAAATGGATCAACAAACTTTTAGCACAGATTCTCCTTTAAAGGCAAAAACATTTGAAACCACAGGTTTTCCCTTGCTGGATAGCAGAGTTCCAGCCTGCAAGAGGCTGCTTGGGGCTGTGGAGAATGGGAGGAGGATGATCAGGCAGAGGCGCTGCATGCATATGCGTGTGTAAACATGTACATGGCAACCAGGCAGCATGGAGAGCAGCTCCTGCAATTCCTCACAGTTAAGTCTATGGAGCTGGGGCCTGGGGGCTGGGGATATGGGGTGAGGGGCACTGGCAGGCCAGGGGGATGTTTTCTACTTAAACTATTTACTGGGTCAAGACTGGCCATCAATGTTTATGAATAGGTTTTGGTACAGAAAAGGCTGAGGAACACTGGTCTAGATGACATCTGAAGGCCCCTTCCCTTCTAGCCCCACTTTTCTATGATTCTAGGTCAAGTAGAAGGCAGGACAGATTTGTATCTTATAAACTAAACCACATATATTTGGAGTAAGCCAGTATCCTGCTGTCACAGCAGAAACAGGATCTTCCTATGTAGAGAAATAGCCACTTGGAGCGGGGGGAAATGTTACCTATGAATCAGTCATGTAAAGGGCACTATAGAATCCCAAAGTTCATGCATTCTTGTTGAGACATGTATATTTTCCATGCTTATTTTGCATATTAGTTACTCTAGCCCTTCTCTCTAATATTACATATCTAGTGATTTCTCAATGATGACATGGTCCGGAACATCACAATGTATTCAGTACATGAAGCCCAATGAATGGTTCCCCACTGGATTTCATTTTAATGAATTGAGCCAATTTCTCCAAGCTTATACTGTATTTCAAGCCTACTCTCTAAAGTATTTATGATCCCTCTCTGCTTCATAAAATAATTTGATTAGTCTGTTCTTCATTTAAGAACAGATCCTCGGTTGGTTTGAACTGGTATAACTCCGCCCTCATTGGTGGCTGTGATCAAGTCACACAACAGCAAGAGTTCCACAGTCATTCTGGTGAAGTCATTCAGAAGTACTCCAAACAAAGAGTTTTTATGGGATAAAACATGTTAGCAATTGATGTAAAAAAGCTAAACAGAGGACGCCATCTTCATATCTCTTAGAAACTATAAGTTTTATTAGTTCTACCAACCCCAGGAACAATATAATATATTTTTGTGCACCATCTGTTGGAATTTTACCTACTTGTTACAGACATAAAACAGTCTAGATACATCTCTCTTCTTGCAATGGAAATTAAATCTTTTAAATTAACTATACAGGCATTCAAATGACTAGGCAATCTCTTAGCTCTCCCATTTCATGTAGTTTTATTCAATCTGTTCCTTCACCTGTCATTTGCTCTCAGGAAATTCTGGTGCCATTAGATTTTTCAGGAATTATTTGGCTGACTCCTAGTGGATGAAGTTCCCCCATCATCATTTGAAGCCTCCCTATATTTGCAGCAACCTCTCTAAGTCACATGGGCATCCAAACTAAATCATGTCTTGAGGACAACTGCTCCCAGGTTGCTTTTAGGAAACCATAGCCCAGTTATCCTTGTACCCTCTGCATGTATGGCCCTGCATCTATTTTATTGTTTCTTTTGTTAGATGTTAGTAATGCTTTTATTGGTTGTCCTTTTCAAAGTTCACGGAGGTCTTTAATAACTGTGGCATAAAAGTATTTGCCTTTTTGTCATTGTTGGTTAATTGTTCTGTCACTTTTCCCACTACATCTGGCTTCATTATTACTGGTGCTTAAAACTAGACGATGCCTAATGAGTCTATATATGAGCCAAATTTGATGAGGGTAGCTGATAAAAGCCCGTTTGCATATTGTTGCATAGTTTCAGTTTTATTTTGATCAGATGTGTTGAAATAAAGTAAATTATATTACTTGTAGGTATAAATGCTAAGCTCCTCCAAGATGTTCAGATGCCTAGGCATAGCTCCATGAAAAGACTTACACATTTCAAGACTGAGCATTATCATGCCAACATTTAGACAACTAGCTGCTCAGAAAATCACACATTCAGGACAGGTGTGTAGACTTGCTGGACAATGCATGGCATGCTGAAAAATGGTGCGTCTTCTATATCTTATCCCTCTCTTGGCACCCAGTAGGAAAGCACCTCCTCCTATTCAAAATTCACAACCTTTAATCTTTTCCTTCAAAAGCTGAGGGAGGCGGCAGACAGAGAGTTATATTTTTCCTTAAAAATCTTGTCATAAGGAAAGGTGATGCTGCCACTACCCCCTTACCTCTAATACTTCAATGGTTTGAGTACTCACCCAAGATATAGAATATCTGCGTTAAATTCCTTCATTCACCAGAGGGTATTTTGAACCTACTCTCCTATGAAAATTTCCACACCACTCTGGGATAAATTATTCTGGAGTGGAGTGCTTTCCTTCCCATCTGCTAAATTTCTTCCACTTTGCATAGAATAAGCAAATATTTATTGCTCCAGGAAGGAGACAGAGAAGCTAAATATGATTCCGTAACCTATGAGGTATGGGACCCACATGGAAGAGGGGATTCCTAGGTTCCAGTACCTGTTCTACGAAATAATTATAATGAAACAGAGAAGTGTTAATTCAAGCTCAGATTAGAATTCAGTCTCACTTACAGGCAAATGTCCTTTGATATTGGTCTATAGAAGAGAGCTGAGAACTAAAAATCCCCAGACGATAGATACAAACACATCTGAAGGGCAGAGGCTAAGCTTCATCATCTCTGACTACTTTAGGTGGCCACCTACTCATCTCTTGCTCCCATGAATTCCATTCATAGATTTCCAACTTGCTCCGTGTATTATGTAGAGTGGGGGGAGGGCAAACTTTCTGGCAGGTTTTCCACAAATTACAGCTGCATCTTCCTGATGTGCTTTACCAATCCCCATCCTCCACTTGAAATGCTGCTTTGCTTTCGACACCCTGGCCTATTGGAAGCTGTGCTGTTTGTTCCCTCCCTGATATGCCACATGCCAAGTACAGAATCTACCTGTGCCACGTTTCTCATGTGTGGTGTAGGTTGGCTAACCCTGATATAGGGAACCTGTCTCCCTAGCTCACAGCTTAAAATTCTATGAGGTATTAGGGTTCCTGCATGTAAGAAGTTGTAAGTGCTAGTTGTTTACAGATGTCAAAAAAAACCCACATTTTAATCTCAGCGTGTCCTTGCACCCCGTGCAGTACATGCCCAGAAGAGGCATCATGTTAGTTTGACCTCACCCAATGTCTGTATAGATCAGGCACTTCAGTGGGGCTTTTTGGCACTTTTATCTAATAGGTGATTGCAAATTGTCCTGCTGAAGCAACCAATCTATACAGACTTTGGGAAGCCAGATCAAACTAACATGCTATATATGAGAGAAGGCTTCTAATACCCAAATGCTTTTGTTTCTCAGTGTTCAGGTCAGTTGAAATAAAATACTGAAACAATGAAATCTAGTTTACTTCTATTACAATGTTAAGAGCTGAAGTAAAGGGCTACACACACAGAGAGAGGAAGCTATTTGTCAACCACAACTACAAATGTTACTGTCTTGTATATTTATAAATAATGCTAGGTATTCTTGAGCACGACCTAATGGCCACTTAGCTGTTAACCATTTACACATATACAGATGGGAGGGGTTTTTTCTATTAAATTTTATTCTGTTGGCTAATGTTAACTGGTCACAATTGGCATGTTCGGCAGCTCAAGGAGAGCTGAGCAAAACTTGGAATGTCGGTCCTGAAGAAAGAAAGAAGTTTACCCAGTTCAGTCTGGTTCCTCTGCAGCCTGCCATCCTAGCTGGCAGACTGATGGGGTTCCAAAAGCCATAGAAACATTTCAAAAAATTGGGACAAAATGTTTTTCAAACATTGTTTTGATCCCATTCCATGGAGAACTTGAGGCAGACAATATGAATTTTCATTTCTACCTAGGAGAACTTTTACAGTCTTTGCTCTCTCCTATGCCTGATGAAGGGTAAATATACCTGAAAGCTTACAAATAAATAAAAGAATTTGTTTGCAAATATCTAGTTGTCTAATAAAAGATATTTCCTCTTCTGCAAGTTTTGATTCCTTGAGGCAGACACGGTTCTATGGGTAGATGTGTTATCTTTTACTAGACTAACTAAAGAGTTGGAAAAATTGTTCTTTGCAAGCTTTCAAGCACAAACACCCTTTTTCAGGCATAGGGAGAGTCTGCTCGTGTTTTGTGTGCTCTTCTGGGTGGAATACAAGCAATATGCAAAATGCAGGTCTGTGAAAATGTAAATGTGTGGCAGTTAGGATCAGAGGCAATGGGAGACAACAGGTGTGAGATAGGCAGGTTGTGTGGGGGTGGGAAAGGGAGGAATGGTGACCTGGTGATAGAATGTAGCTGGTTTACCTAGGGCTATTAGATGGCAGGCAGGTTATAATGTTCCATAAGTCCAATCTCTCTATTTAGTCCATGTTTTTTTCTATCCAGTAGATTTGTGAAGTGAGGTTTGTAGGCTTGTTTACGAAATGTGTTTTGTAAATTCCCTTTGAAGATTAGAACTATGAGTCTACAAACTTCACTTCATGAGCTCTATGTGCTGTGCTGGGGCTGACTGGGGCAAGAAGGTGATTCACTGCGGGACTAGCCAGCAGGCAGCTCCCTCACTGAAGTGCGCTCATACCCCAGGTAAGTGTGGCAATATGAATACCTGTACTGCTGTGGAGGTTTTTTTACTCTGAATTGTTTTTACTCTGAAGTATTCTGTTGCAAAGTAAATTAGTTTACTCCAGTCTAACAGGAGCGTATGTGTGGCTGCGTGACATTTACTAAACAGCTAATTAGTTTACTGCACAGTAAACTTCTCATGTCTACTGCCATCTACAGTGCTAGCTTTCAGCAGTCCTTAAGCCCCTTGCAGGTTGAAATGTTGATTGGGTGCCTGTACACAAGCCAGGAAGCTGCTGGATTAATCAAGTCCGCTGGAGCATGGTAATTACTAAATTATAGCCAGCCTCCATGCCTCGTGTATCAGCATCTCCACATTTCAAAATGACAGCAAGGGCACTTTAACTAAAGTTCATTCGATGAGTATCAGATAAAGCACCCCTGCCACCATTTTGAAGCCTGCTACCATTTGACGCTGATACATGAGACACTCTGGGTGCTTTCATTAGAGTAGTTCTTAGACGGCTGCTCTAATTAAAGCATCCCCCCTCCCACCACACCCCAGAGCACGTGTAAAAATGTTCATTGTGTCTAATCTCTGCACCAAGTACAGTGATGGAGAGAGAATATGGTACACTTGCCCCAGCTCCTCTTCAGCCCCTAAAACTTAATTGGTTCAGCCCTCTCTGTATGATGGTAAAAATAAAGAAAGCAGCAGCAAGTTCAATATAAGAATTTAGCTAATATATTCTAAAGCTTCCATCTCATTTTTATCCCTTACACCGAACAAATATGCATCAGAAATCTGACAGAGGGCTCTGTCAAATTGAACTATTGAACTCAAAGTGGCAAAAGTCCCTCCCCAGGCAAGGGATTTAAATCATTTTCAAAGTTAATTTCCTGCTCCCAGATGGAGAACAAATCTAATCAGGTTTACTTCATTCTTCTGATGAACAGGAAAATGTAGCTTGCATACTCAAAGAGGGAAAGTATTTTAGATGGCAGAAGTCTGAATTCTCACACCACAGCAGACGAAGGTAGTTCTGAAATGTAACATGTGGATTTGAATGAGAGCAGGGATCTAGGTTTACCCTGTTAGATTTTTTTAGGTCTCCTGCTAGCCCTTTCACCAATGAAATTATATATTGTTTACAAATTCTCTACAGTTTCATGAAAATATTAGTCTTAATAAATGAGAGAGAAGCCATTAATTCAGAGAAAGAATTAATGAAACGGGCTATGTGTGAAATCCTGGTCCCATTGATATCAGTGGGAGTTTTGCTGTTAATTCCAGGATTCCAGGAGCCAAGATTTCATTGCTGAAAAATCTTTCAGTCAAGGTCAGTGACAAAATTTCCATTTAACTCTAGTGAGAAATGGAACTAGATCCTTACTGAAATGTGGTTTGTCCATAAATGGTATATCAGAAATGTTATCATGAGAAGCCTGATGTTTTTAAGATACAGCTTAAAATAAAAAACAGTAAATTTGAGTCACTGCTTTACCAAAGACAGAAAATAACCAGTGTTAAGTTTCTTAATTAAAGACCTGGCAGATTCTATTTAAGTCTGTGTTCTTATGATTCTGTTGATAAAGACTTACAATTGTGCATGTGTTCTTAAGTATCTCAGTTGTGCCCCTTGTCAGTAACAAAAGCATTCCTAGGAAAACAGCACATTTATCATTAAGTCTTTCTGCAGCAAGTTAATGGCTACATTTTTCCCTGTTTCAGAATATTGCATGTGACTTTGTATTGCTCTTATGGATAACACAGCCAGATATTTCAGATTTAAAAGGCTGAAAGTACTTAAGTAGCCTATTGAAGTCAATGCAAGTACATTGACCAAACATTCTTTGCTATAGGCTTGGATCCTCATTTGTATTTAATTTTTATTTTTACACTTGTATTTGTGTTTATAGGTAGATACTTAGACAAACTATACCAGTGGGTAAAAATCTTTTCATTGCAGTGGTGTTATATCCCAGACAAACTACATCAGCAAGCTAGAGTTAATACTGAATCATGTTATCAGTAATAAGTGAAGAGTGGAAAACATTATCAAACACCTTGCAGTTACCTAAAACTAACTATTGAAAAGTCAGAATTTAAAGAATTACAAGGAAACAGCACATGTCCAAGTCTGCTAGTTCACAGTTATTTTACCTAGAACCCAGTTCACGCAGCTCTACTAGAGCAAAAAGCCACAATGAGCCTGCTGCCAGTCGGTGATCCATGATGATATTACTATTTACAGTGTTAACTGAAAAGAATCCAGCTGCATAATTGTTGGTTCTATTAATTTGTTCTCAAGAACCTGAATCTCAGGAGCAATATTACTATTTAAGACCACAGATATGAGTTTTAATATTGATCTCTGTAAGAATATGTTTATCTAACATAAGGCTGGTTGCCATACTGTGGATGTCATTGCAAATAGGTCTGGAATCTTCATTGTAATTATTTCAGTCTGCTGCCAATGATTCAGCAAAATGATTTCACTTAAACCTCCTTGGTGGTACTCACTATAGAAATCTAAAATGTAAGTACACACACACAGGTATGTAGCACAACAGTTTCCATAGTAGGATATGTTATAGACTGATAGGTCCAGAAGCAGTTAGTGCTTGTATTCAAAATCATCACATGGTTATTTCTTGCATATTTGTTACATGTACTAGTTATACGGCAAGTGCTATTTACTCAGTCTTTCTACACTGGAGACTTTCCAGATCTAATACTACATCATTTAATTTTTCTTGTGTTTGTTCTCTATTACAAATAGTTCACTTGCTCAAACTGGTTTGGGGACTATTTGATACAACCTGTTTAAACAATATATTGCAACAATAATGCATTAAAATAAATACTAAATTGTTGCTGAATAGCAACATCAAGCTTTAATGTCACATTTTGTTCATCTTCTATATCTTTATATATCTGTGTAAGCCTGATCAAGACTGATTTTATCATTTCAGTTATGCCTAATGTAGGTGTGGTGGTCCTTCTGCATTTCATTGCTTGGCAGTTACTGTGTTCAGCAAAGATAGAAATAAATTGTCTGTTTCTGAGTGAGTACCAGGATTAGTATAGCATAATCAATTGATCCTCTCTCCAGAAGAGATATTGGTGTGTCTAATTGAAGACAGGCCTATTTGTATAAAAACAATAGCAGAATGGGTGTGGACAAGTCTCAAAATGCTGCTGTCTCCACTGGGCATGGTTTACCAGAAGATTAGTACTACTGAGTATCCTCACTCTCTGATTTCAGAAATACCGTATTATCCAAAGAATATTTCAAAATGAAAAACATATGTTAAAGAGAGGATTTCAGTGGTTATTATAGGTATTCTGCAAGGAGCCTGTAATGTTTCAATTACAAACAAAACTGGAAAGCTATAAACAGTTCCAGGAATGGCAATGCATTTTTTGATTTGTAAGAAATATTCAGTTCTTCAAACAATGTGGTTTATTGCTTTTTCCATGACATTATTTTGCTTTTTTCCTGAAAAAGCTGCCAATATCTGAATGCTTGACTTTTGGACAGCTGCAGTCACCACACTATAGCTTCACAGTACATATTAGAAGAGCAGGAATGACATAGCTGTCAGTGAGAGGCTTCTTTCAAGTAGTAGATGATGTCCACTAATCTCTGAAACACATCTTTGAGGTAATTATTTTGCAAAAATTCAGGCAAGATTTTATGCCTGACATTTAGCAGATCATATAACACTACATCATCTGGGTGGGAGTTGGAAGGTCAGGGCAGCATGTGAGTCTGTGTGTATGGCAGGGGTATGTGAAGGGGCTGGGTGTGCAAGGCACTGAGGGAAGGTGTCCAGGCACTGAGGCTATGGCAGAGCAGGGAGGGCTTGAGGGTAAGATGCCCCTCCAGTGGGGGTAGGGAGACCCTTTGGGGGCAGTGGGGAGTTGTGTAGCTGGGCCAGCAGCACCAGGGCTAGTGCCCATGCTCCCAGGGTTGGGGGATGATTGAAAGACACTGCCACGGGCAGCCATACCCAGGCCACCTGGTGTGGAGCAGGAGCCCCAGCCAGGGTCGGGGGTACCACAGGCCTCTGCTCCTCCTCCCTCCAGCCTGCACTGTGGTCAGATTCATTCCGCCACTGCCCACATGAGTCAGCGCTGCCGCAGCCACCACAGCTACTGTGCTCCAGCCCAGGCTGAATTGGGCAGCTGGGTCCCTCTGGCAGGGGGGCTTTGGGTCAAGAGGGAAGAGCATTGGCCTGGCTGAGGGGGCTATGGCTTGGGAATGAGGGGCACCAGGGGGGCATAGGGCTGTAGGTTGGGAATGTGGGGCACTGGCATGGCCAGGGGGAGCCAGAGACTTTGGTCAGTAGTGAGGGAAACTGGCACGTCCAGGGAGCTCTGGGTAAAGAGTAAGCAACACTGGCAGAGTCAGGGGACTGTGGGTTGGGAGTGAAGGGCACTGGCATTGTCCAGGGAGGTGGGGGACTGTGGGCTGGGGTGAGGAACACCAGCAGGGCTGGGGAGGGCTGTGGCTTGGGAGTCAGGCAATAGCATGGGCATGGACAGGGGCAGGGCACTGGCATACCAGGGTTGCTCAGCACCACAAAGTGGTGGGGCATCTGTAGCTGGACCCACATCCTGGTGAGCAAAGGGGACGGGCAAAGCTCTGATTTTCCATGATAAAAAAACCAAAATATATAGGTATTTAGAACATATTTTATTATAGTGATTGAAGCACTGGCAGGCTTCCAAATTGCTTTAAATTTGTAAATATATCAATAAAACGTGTTCAGCTGATACTGATGTATAAATTGAAATGCCACACACACACACATATATCCATACATATATACACACACATACATACACTTACATATATACAAACACACATATATACATATACACACACATATGCACATATACATATATATATACACACATAATGGATTTACATTTTAATCATGGAAAAACATGGATTTGGGTGGTTTTAATCAGAGAATTTGAGTTTTTATCAATGAATTTGGGATTTTTAAACAGACAAAACCAGGATCCCTGATCATCACTCAGAAATTAACATTGAGACTAGAGAGGAACAGTGCAAAGAATGCTACAAGTGTATTTCCTTGAATAAATGGGCTATAGCAGAGTGAGGTATGTTGTCACTGCTCTCCTACTTCCCCTGCACTGGGAAATTTGTGGGGAGTTGGACTAGCTAGGGTAAGCAGTATACTCCCCTCTTTATCATCTGCAGAGAGACTTCCTTATCATGTTTCCATCTACTTTAATTATTGCTTAAATCGTAGCTACAGGACTGGGTACTGGAATAAAAACCTGTACAACTAATTCACGTAGGAAAGCCCCGATCCTGATCCCTGTGGAATGAACAGTAAAACTACACTGACTGTACATTGACTTCAACAGTGCAGGTTTGGATCCATCAGCTGGTAACAATTACAGCTATAAATTATTATATGACTATGGAATTCCGCTTACTATATATAGTAAATCAGGTACTGAAAGTTCAATAAAATAATTTATTTTCAACAGCTCAATGGCATTGATTTAAAGGTTTTCATGGTGACTGGTGAGTTATGAATTTTATGGACATGGTGATGTTCTTATTTGAAAGGAAAGTATTACCACTCTGGGAAAAGCATAGAAAAGAAAACAATAACAGGGAAAAACCCCCAACCAACTAACAAACAAAAAGACAGGATTTTAAAACCAGCCTTTGTCTGTATAAAACAACATTAGTAAAGATGCAAAAGATTATTAGAAACAAATTTAGTATACTTTTTCTATTATTTAAGGTTTTCCCATTCAGTCCTGTTTTCTCTTACTGTAACCACCTGGTTAATCAATAGTATGTCTAGAAAAACTATTTTCCTCACTTCCAAGAGAAACCCTGATTACAAAAGTGAAATTTTCAAGGATACATACTGTGCAGTGCTAAAGAAAGTCAGTATTCAAATAAGTGGCACAGGCAGTGTGCCTGTAGCCTTTGTTAAGATGCATTTACCTCTACATTCAGAAACTGTTGGGAATCTTTTCTCCAGAAAAACAAACAAAAAAGCAAGTCCAAATGGGGAAAAAGGTGGGGGTAAGGGGAGAGAAGAAAAACACACAATTTGTGGTCAGCAGGCATTCATAGTTGGTAGGGTCGGAAGGGACCTGAGCACAACATCATGTCCGACCCCCTGCCATGGCAGGAAAGGGTACTGGGGTCAAACAACCCCAGCAAGATGTTCATCAAGCCTCCTCTTAAAGCCCCCCAGGGTAGGAGCCAGCACCACTTCTCTTGGAAGTTGGTTCCAGATCCTAGCCACCCTGACAGTGAAGTGGCGCCTCCTGATATCTAGCCTAACTCTACCATCTGCCAGCTTCTGAACGTTATTTCTTGTCACTCCTGGCAGTGCTCAGGGGAACAGGGACTCCCCCAATGCCTGCTCGTCCCCTCGACCAGTTTGTAAATGGCCACTAGATCTCCCTTGTGACGGCCAGAACTAAAAAGATTAATAAGCAATAAATATATGCTTCTTGGAGGCATTTAGAATTTTTGCCTAATATAAAGCTTGTAAGTTTGTAACCCACAAATGTAACTTGCCTGTTATAAGTTTAACCAAAATAATAAAACTAACTGTGGAACTGACTGAGCCCCGAAGGCAAAGCTGTAGCTGCAAGATTAGCTGACCTAACAGTTTTTGCTCAGGGTTCAGCCTTGATGATAAAAACTGAATCCAACTGCCTGGCACACCCAACACATTCCAGGAAAGCACATCTCAGGAAAGCACATCTCAAGAAAGCATATTCAGGAAAATCTAAAAGGGTTGAGTAATGTTAATTTCAAATCTAAAAATGCAGCATTGTAATTTGCTTATTAGATAAACCCAAGTCTGGATAGTAACCTTTTATGATAATTTTTAACACCTTTCAATCCCATACAGTAACAGCTATAGGGCAACAATGTGAGTGGCTCTAAAACCAACAGATTAGCATAAGACTAGGTAGAAAAAGCATGTGCATCAGGTGACCAGCAGGAAGGAGGTAACAGAATGGTCATTGCTGTTTCAAGCCCAGACTCTGAACTCCGGGTGTGAGTGAGGATTGGATCCTGATCAAGGGACCTTCCTCGGTAATCCCTCCAACAGCGTCAATCGGGGACACCTGACTTTGCTGGAATCACTTGGCGGGTACCTGGCATTGAGGGACTATCAATAAGTTGTCAAGCCATGTCCATCTGTTGTTTTGAACAGCCCAGTGGCTGATACCCTCGCAGTGCCCAGTTGGCCTGCGACAGATTAATCCATCTATCTGTTGTTATTATTTACTATTAGCTCTTTAATATTGCATTATCTGATTATCGCATTTATCCTTCTGTTAACTGCTGTGTGTGTAAGCTATAATAAATTTGCTTTGCTTCACTCCCAACTCTGCCTCCTCGATCCCGAACCAAACAGCCCAGTGGCTGATAGAGTTGCAGCACCCAGTCAGCCTGCAACTAAATTGATACACTCACAGTGCCCAGCTGGCCTGTGACACTTACCTCAGCCTTCTCTTGTGGAGGCTGAACAGGTTCAGGTCCCTTAACCTCTCCTCGTAGGGCCTGCCCTGCTGACTCCTGATCATGTGGGTGACCCTCCTCTGGACCCTCTCCATGGTGTCCACATCTCTCCTGAAGTGTGACACCTAGAATTGGACACAGTACTCCAACTGCGGCCTGACCAGCGTCGCATAGAGGGGAAGGATCATCTCCTTGGACCTGCTTGAGATGCATCTGTGGATGCATGGTAAGGTACAGTTGGCCTTCCAGAATGCATCCCCACAATGTTGGTCCATGTTCATTTTGGCATCAATAATGACTCCAAGATCCTTTTCTGCCTCTGCACTGATGAGAAGGGAATTCCCCAGCTTGTAGGTATGCTGCTGGTTATTCCTCCCCAAGTGCAGCACCTTGCATTTGTCAGTGTTGAAACCCATCCTGTTCTTATCTGCCCACCCCTCTAAACTGTCTAGGTCCAATTGCAGCCTATTCCTCCCTTCTAGCATGCCCACTTCTCCCCACATCTTAGTGTCATTTGTAAATTTGAACAGGGTGCTTTTTAAACCCCCATTCAAGTCACTGATGAAGATATTGAACAGTGCGGGCCTGAGGACCAAGCCCTGTGGAACCCCACTGCCCACATCCCTCCAGGCCAAAAATGATCCGTCCACCACCACTTTCTGGGTGCGGCCCTCCAGCCAACTAGTGACCCATTTGACTGTGTAGGTGTCAACACCACAGTCCCCTAGTTTGAGAATGGAGTGAGAGACAGTGTCAAAGGCCTTCCTAAAGTCCAGAAAGACTACGTCCACTACTACACCTGTGCCTAAGGATTTTGTGACCTGGTCATAGAAGGCCACCAGATTGGTCTAACAGGCCACCAGGTTGGTCAATGTCAAATAACGAGAAACAAAAACAATTAAAAAAACGCTGTTTTGATTTTGCCATACATCATCAGTGAGGAAGTTACTGTAAGGAAGCTTGCAGTGAGTTTGTTGTTGTGAAGAAGCTGTTCATGTGCAAGATCCTACTCCATTGTAAATGTAACACTCTTTACCCCTCACTAACAAATAAGCTACCCTACATTTACCATAGGATAAAACCATGGATATACTCATTTACTGAACAACAAATAAAGAATCCAAGAATAACATTAAGTCAATTCATCTGTCTGATTTCAATACTCCTTGCTAAAAGTATTCCTAATGGTGATGGTCTTTAGGATTCACATCAGTAAATTTATGAGTGCCCCTGATTTAAAGTGTAATCTGTTGATATCAGAAACTGATATTTAGTGTAGGAGTTGCCAAACTGCAATCCAAGCCAGGGAAAGGAGAATACCTGTTTCCATATACCAACCTCCTTTCAATCCTGAATGGATGTCAGTGGTTTTAAGAAAAGGAGGTAGACTCAAAGGATGAGTATCCCCAAGGGCCTAATGCTATCGCTAGTCCACTGTCCCATTATGCAAAAGAAAGTTATATTGACTTTCTCTCCTCTGAATTAATTGATCTCTGGCGATTTGTTTTAAAAATATAACAAGCTAGCTAAGAGTGAAATTCAGTTACCAAGACAGCTGCATCTAGACATAATATGGCACTTTTTTCAGACTAGGCAAGTACTACATCCACTTGGGTTCCCGAACTAGGAACCCCCTTCTGGAATCAAGAGCCAAAGCCCAGTTTTCTCATCCCCACTCACTTAATTTTATGGGATACCTTTTTAGATGCATTTGACAGCAAGCCTGGGTATAACTTGGAGAAGAGGACACCACAAAGCATCAAAGCACATATCAACTTGGTTGTGTACCACTTAAGAAGCTTTGAGGATATAGCCCTCGGAAGGATCAAACTCACTGCATGTAAAATGGATCAGAGACTTCCTGGTTCCTAAAACATAATGGTTAATGTCTGATTCTTCTACAAAGAGAGATGGTCAAATTTACTTCAAGAAAATCCAAGCTAGCACCACCCCCCCAAATTTACCTTTTTGTCTTTAAGAAGGACAGAAACTTAATACTGCTTTCAGCTGGAAGCTGGGATGCTCATGCCTCATGGATTGACTTATGGCAGCTGTTTTCCTTCAGATAATTTATCTTTTTATTCAAGTTCTTACATTGGTGTCCACACACATGTATATACAAGTCTTAAAGACAATAGCCTTTCAAATTAGTTAGCACGTTTAACAAAAGGAAGCTGCATGACTTTTTTCCAGCCCCTAGAACTGCATGAGTAAAGTAACATAAGATCTCTGAATTTGAAATAGTGATAAGGCTCTGAAGCTAAGGCAGGGATATTAGCCTTTCCACGGTAGCTAACCACACCCATAGAGCACCTGAATAACCATGGGTAGGGGTTATGTGACAGGCCATATGGTATGAAATTTGGCTACCAGGGGACAACAAAGTTGAGATACAGAGCATTCAGAAGGCAGATGGTGGGAATAAGATGAATCATGTTGCAAGGTGATGAAGGATTTCACTTGAAGACTACTGTGTCCAGAAAATGACCCTCTATGTAAAACAGCAGGATTTGGTTTTCTAAATGAATCCCACTAATATAAACTTTATATATTATTTTCAGTGTTAGATCATATTTCCTTCTTTTTTGTTCTTGTTGAAATTTGTGTAAGAAAGGCAATTAATGGCTTGCTGATTTTAGCTCCCTGCTGGTGCTTTAAGAAGCATACTAGATCTCTAGTGTTTTGTTTGCTCTTGTTAATGTGTAAAAGCCCTTTCACTTGTGCCTTTGGCTAGCTTTAACTAAAAATTCTGGCTTTTTCCTCCATTTTTCCCTTGTTAGTTTCATCCTTCATTTCTAACAAATTCTTTAAGCCCAGACAAATCATGCATTCCTAGGACACTAAACTGACTGTTTTGGGAAGTAAGACTTGTGGATAGGATAAGGCACTGAAATGCAACTGGCCCCAGGAGTATAAAAAGCAATGCAATGTGGCAATAGGGCACTAAAATGTAATGTGCTGGCCCCAGCAGTATAAAAAGCTGCCCTAGCAAGCAGCTCAGGGCTAAGGGCTATTTGCTCTCAGGAGCTTCTGGGGCCCAGCCATCTGGTGCTAGCTGAACTCCTGCAGCAGCATCCTACATCCATTTTTTAAAATACCCCCAAATCCATGTTCGTCCACAATTAGAACAAAAGATCTCAATCTCTATCTCTCATATATATATATTAGGGTTGTGCAAAGCTTCAAGTTCTAATTCACTTTGGAGGCCGAATCGCCGAATCCAAATCATATCGGGGAACAATTAAAAGGTCTGAATCAATTTGAAGCTCTCAAAATCAATTCAGAAAAAATTCAGAGCTTCAGAAATTCAGGCAGTCCCCACCCACTGCAGCAGGGAGCTGGACCTGGACTCCATGCTGGTAAGTAGAGGGTGGGGAAGGGGAGGCTGGAGGAGCAGGCAGGGGACCACAGGGGAACCCCCACCCGGCCCCATCTCCTGCCTGCTCCCCCAGCCCAACTAAGTTCCCTCAACCCTTGCCTGCTATCCCAGCCCCGCACCTATGACTGCCCCACCCAGCCCAGCTCCCAGTTGTTTAAAAAAAGCCCCCATTTACTGGCTGCTGCCAGGCAGGGGGTGATCCCCACTCCCCCCTGTCAGGCAGTCATGGACATGCACCCCTACATCCTGCTGACATTCACTGGCCCTTGGGGTGGCTGCACCCTTACGGTCAAGCTGGGTGAGACCTGCTGCCCTTTCTTTACTGCCCACCATGACTTTGATGATAAAAGGAGATTTACAAAAGGGAGGTAGTGACTACCCATCTCACACCTGGATCAATCATAGGGGCTGCCCCAATGCCCGAAGTCCGAAACCAGAAGTGAGGAAAGGACCAACTTAAAACCAATTTTTTTACTTTCATTTTTTTTTTTTAATTTATTTCTTTTTTTCTTCACTGAAGTCTTAAGACCTTTGTCCTTTTCTTCTTCTGGATGTCTTCAAGGACTGGTTCCAGTTGTCAGGGGCAGTTACCCCCAGGAGTCTTCAGTAGTTTACTTTCCCCACCCTGGACTCCTTCTGGATACTTTATATCAGGACCGCAACAGGCTTAATTGATGGCACGCGTCGCTTAACAAGGAGGGGAATTCCCTCTGGAGCAATCAGCTGGGAAGGGGCACAGTTCTCACTGCACAGAGTTTTTTGCCCAGCCCCGTCTCAGTTGTGGAGCTCCTCCAAGTGCACGCTCCCCTTCTCTTCTCGGAAGAATGCCTGGCCCTGAGCTGGGCTCTCTAGCTGGTAGGGAGACATGAAACAAAAACAAGAAAAAGAATAGAAAAAAAAACCCCACAGCAAGTGGTTTGGGCAGATCTGCCACCTCCGCCATTCCGAGGGTCTTTCCCTGATCCGCCTTCTGCCACCTGGCCTCTTCCACCCTCCTCTTCACTCCACTGGTTAGGGTGCCACCGCCTCTTCGGAGTCTGACCAAGGGCTTACCCAATCTTCTCCATCTTCGCCCTGCATCTCCAGGTCCCAGGCTCCTCTCCTCCCTTGGTTCCACCCCTGGCCTCTAGATATTGCCCATGCTGCGGATTGGCCCTAATCTGCTTCACCTGTTGAGGAGGTAAAGCTGGGCAGGTGCAGATGAGGAGCTCCCATCGTAGAGTGGATGTTGTGACATGGTGCGGTCCATGTCCCTGGTCAGGGATGCACTCTAGGTGAGTGCCCTCTGGCCTCTCATATACCTCCCCACTTAACTTGCCGTTAGGCGCGCTTATATCCTGGGGTTTTGGTACAACAGGATCCACATTCGTCATCCCATCCTCTGCTCTGTCTTCATTCTTGTGACATCTTGAAAGGAAATCAGCTACTGTGTTAGCTTTTCCTGGCCAGTACATGATCTTAAAATTAAAAGGTTGCAAGGCCACAGCCCATCGGGTAATGCATGCATTGTCCATTTGTTTAATCATCAGCTGCCTTAAGGGGGTGTGATTGGTAATAAGTGTGAACTCCCACCCCAGTAGGTAGTACCTGAAGTACTGGATGCCCCACTTTATGGTGAGGCACTCACGCTCGATTGTAGCATACCTTCTTTCTTGTGGATTTAGTTTTTGGCTGGTGTAGGCTATGGGTTGGGAGGCTCCCTCAATTTCTTGGGACAGCACAGCACCTAAAACCCACTCTGAAGCTTCCATTTTTAAGGTGAAAGGCAACTTGAAGTTTGGGGTGTCTAATACCACCTCATGGCAGAGGGCCCTCTTGGTGCATTCAAAGGCGAGTGTGCTTTCTGCGTTCCATAGGAAAGAACCTCCTCTCTTTCCTCATAACAGGTCAGTGAGGGGTGTGGTGATGTCAGCAAACTTGGGTATAAATCACCTGTAATATCCTGCTGGTGCTGGTGGCAGCAGGCAAGTGGGGCTGTGGCTCTACTACAGGCACAGTGGGCAGTGGCATGGTGCTGTGTGACCTGGGGTCTGTAGATGCTGAATGGACCTGGCCCAGCCCATCCAAGGCTGTGCACTAGCAGGCTGGGCCAGATCCATTCAGCATGTATGGAGTTCAAGTCACAAAGCACCACATCACTTCCTGCTGTGCCTGCAGCAGAGCCACAGCCATGCTGCCTGCTACTGCTAGCACCACAGGAGCCAGGTGGGGGGCAGGCATGTGGCAGCCAGCACTTGAGCCCCTCTATAAACTCACCCATTTGGGACAACCCCCCCCACTGCTCCTCACACGCCCTGGCATCCCCCGCCACTCTCCATAGCCCCTGACATCCCTTTCCACTCCCCAACACCTCCCCAACATCCCCTTGCCACTCCTCACACCCACCCACACCCATAAACCCCCCCCACCCCACATCCCTAACCAGAAACCAGAGCGTCTCTCCTGGAGGACCGACTCCTGGGTTGCTGTTCTGTGCAGCATTTTTTTTTTTACCCTAGATATCCTGGGGTCTAATTTTGCCCCCACACTGCAAACTTGCAGTGCAGGAAACATTTTTTTGTTCTGACATGTGCCTCTTACAATGTCTAAAAGAGCTTTGAGATGCTGTCAGATGCACGCGTGCACTCATGTGGATGCACTCCATGTGTATAAGTATTGGAATTAAGCTTTATTTCATACATTGTTGTTTCATTGAGGAGTTGTGATCTTACATCCTAATCCTGCTGCGTTTGAGGATTGTGCAGTTCTCTTGGATGATAACACTTCCTTCCATTTCATTATGCTCACTTAGGCTTCTTAGTTTTTTTCCAGGTGCACACTTTTGAAAATCAGTTGCATCAGAAGAGTCAGTGAAGAAACAAAAATAATATATAGGTAGTGCTATTTCTAAACAGCAGACTGAAGTAGAGATTGATAATAAAGCAAGAGATAGTAGACACAAGCGAATAAAGTACCAGTGAATTACTTAGTGATCCTCATGTGTTGAATTGTTCTGCTGAACTCCCTCTTTGTGAATCCTGGCACCAGTAATTGGTGTACCACTTCCTCACTGGATACCTGGGGCCTAATCTTTGTCGCTGCTCTGGCATTTATTCCTGGAAGGAAGGAAAAAAAAGCAAAATAATATATAACAGTCTTGGAGACCATGAAAAAGCAATTACTCTGGAAATTTAGATGGGTTTATTTATTTATACCTTTTTTCACTTAACATTTCACTTGCCAGAATAGTTTGATGAGATACATACCTTGTTTTCATGAGGAGTTTTGTCAATTAAGCTCAAGAACAAGTATTGCTCTACCTCCACATCCATCAGGCATATTTATTGTCATTATAGTGATCATCATCACTGGCAAACCCTCACAGTCAAGAATGATTGTCTTCTAAGATTGCCTTGTTTGTGGTTCTGAAGGTAGCTGACAAGGCCAATCTAGGACTGACAGGTTCCACTGCAACTTGAGTGCGTTTCTGTGGTGGGTGGGTGGGTGGCTTTGGATTTTTGGATCCATCTGTGACATGCTGTTTCTGCCACTCCTGCTTTTCTGTCTTTTCTTCCCATCTTGAAATTTCAAAGTACTAAGATCCTTGTAGAGGACTCTTCCACCATTTGGGGCAGTTCTGGGTGATAGTTTCTCATAAGTTGATGTCAATTTTGCATTTTTTTTCAAGTTAGTCATGAGGACATCTTTGAAGCACTTTTTCTGCCCTTGTCTTGAGTGTGCACCTTGACTGAGCTGGGAAAATACAATTTTCTTCAGGAATCTGCAGTCAGACATCTGGATGACATGGCCAGCCCAGCAAAGTTGATATTGGATGATCATCACCTTGATGCTTGTGGTGTTTCCTTGCAAGAGGATCCTAACATTGGTTCAACTGTCTTCCCATGGGATTCAAAGAATCTTACACAAGCATTGATGGCATTTCTCCAACAACTTGAGTTGTCTCTTATACACTGTCCACAACTCAGCTCCATACAGTAAGGTGGGGATCACAACTGCTTGATAAACCATAAGCTTGGTTTCAGATCTGTGATGGTGTGGAAGGCAAGTGTGACAGCAAGGAAGGCAATGAAGCAGGACCTTACCTGCCAAGTTGGCATGAAGCAGTGGAGCAGTGGTGAAAAGCAGCGCCGGGAGGAGCAGCAAACACCAGGGAAACACCAGCACCGGTGTGGTCGCACTTTATAAGAGCATGCTGCTGACCTTTAAAGGTCCAGAACCCCATGCTGGGATTTGAAGGAGCCTGACCTGGAGAGAAGGGAGGACTGGAAGCGAGCTCTGGATGCCCTGGGAGGGGCAAATAGTGGAAGGCAGCCAGCCAGCGGCACACTCACCAAAATGGCTCAGAGAAGCCAAACAACTTACCCACAGCTTGGTCCTGGCCATCAGGGATGGAAGATTGGGATTTGACTGGGGACGTTAAACCTAGGAGAGAAGAGAGAGAAGAACTGTGAATACAGTGGACCAAAGTGCCCCACAGGGGACAGTTACTACAGGCAGACCCTAAAATACACAAGGGTTTTCACAAGACTAGGACCACGGCAGTCTGACTCTGGGCTAGAGGACTGTAAAGAAGGACCAAGTCTCAGAGTGATATTTTGGGTTCCATATTGCTTTGTTTCATATACATTATTTACCTCAGAAGGCACAATATGCAGGGATAGCCTCTGTGCTCATAACATCTGTTGGAGATCTCACAAGGTTGGCGTAAGGTGGGGTCTAGGGGAGGTGGAGCCCCAGAAGACAGCTCCAGGGCTGGCTAAGGACAGGACCCATGGAGAATAAGACCTTCTCCCAAAATGCATAGAAGATCAAGTCATGGCAGGAGAGAGTGGTTGCCCTTACCCCGGTTCCAGTTGTAAGACTCTAGAAACATTTGCAAAAGGACTGAGACAGTGAAAGTCCCCATGGACACATTAAGATGCGATTCATGGAATAGGCACGGGAGCTTCCACAAGTTCTGATATCATAATCTTTCAACACTCACTTCCTCACATGTCCCAAGGCTGCACTTGCATATTTGAGGTGATGTTGGATTTCCCCATCGATGTCAGCCTTTTGTGAGAGAGAGCTTCTGAGGTATGGGAAATACTCAACATTCTCCAGAATCTTACCATGAATTACCGGAGCCAGAGACTGTGCATGGAATAAGGCAGAGTTTGAATTGTAAAGCTGCTGGAAGAAGTAGAACTGATATTTCCAAAATCTCCACCACAAATGTAGGTTAGGTACAGACACTCAAAAAGCCTGAGGAGAAATCAATCTAAGTGTCAAAGATCAAAGTCTTTGATTTCAGATGCCGATGGCAAAAGGTCAAATGGCAAAGGGTCAGAAGCTAACACAACAAACTCTGTGGTTGTAATTTATCCCTCTGTATTAACAGTGTTCCATATACACACCCCTATCTGTGCCTCATTTCAAATCACTTGAGTTCCCACACTAGAGAGAGAAACTGGCCTTGACAGTTCAGCACAAGAGATATCGGTACCCATAGTGACCAGATAAAAATGAAACTACTTTAGTAAAGTTGTAAAATTAAATATACTATGCGCACCATCCTGTGACCAAACAGAACCAGTACCACCCAAGTAAAAATAACCCTCCTCTTTTTATGAAACCTGAGCAAACAAAGAAAGAACAAGTGCCAACTCATTAATTATTTATAATTGACATATAGTAATTGGTCACCTGTGAAAAGTATAACTTTGAAAGAACTTCCGCCCACAGCAGAGAGCAGAGAACAGAGAACTGTGTATGCACTCAAGAAGAACAAATCGTGCATCTCTCCACCTACGTTATCTTTCTGGCGTATCTCATCTTACCGGTCCGTTTATCTCTTTATCTTTGACGTTATCTTTCTTATCAAGAGCTCTTAGTAACCTGCAGACTGCAACGGCTTATATGAATCGCTCGGAAGCAACTGTCTTACCCACCCTGTAAATGCTGGGTAACATGATATCTGCATGCTGTAACTAAATCAATCAGCTCCTCTGCCTATGCTGCAAGCCATCAGAAGCGTAAGTAAAATAAATCTTTTGTGAAACCATCACACTGTGTTTAAATCATACTGACTCCTGCTCACCATTATCACCCACCTGCCCGGTCATAAATCCCCCTCCTCGTGCCGAGCCGGTCGTGCCGACCCAGGCTTGCAGGTCAAGGGTGCACCAGCATTAGGGGCGCGACACTAAGTTATGCAGTTTTCTGTAAGTGGTGCAGTTTGGATTGAAAGTGAACAGACCACACATTCATCCTTTGGTGGCGGGAGGGTAGCAAATCTTAGACCACCATTCCACCATTTTTAAGCCAGTCCATGTGTACTGAATTTCTGTTCTGTTCTGGGTATAGATCTGTTTCCAATCATTTATACCAATAAAAGTGTAATGTCTGTACCTGGCCTTAAAGAACAGGATCCCCAAACTCAACACACACAAAAAGCTGCTCAAAACTCCATCTCCTTAAAAAAACCCAAATCTGTAAGTCACATTGTAGAAATTTCAGAACTTATGAGGAAGCTAAATCTGGAATCTTTACTTTCTCAATTAAATTATCATTAAAATAGCCTGAAGGAATGCATCTGTCAAAGTGACAGTTTGCATATGGCCTCTGAATTATACAGTTGTTCCATGTACTATATCACTCTCTGTTCCCATTTCAGTCTTTCAATAAGTCAAAAATTATGATGCAATGTAACTCATCCATATTTTAATTTAACTAAAGAGAATATAAACATATTTTAATCAAAAAGTTCCTATACTGTTGTTTCATACATTTACAACAGCGCTTACATAATTTATAGGTTGATAAGACCTATTTCCTAAACAACCTGCTTTGAGTAATGAAATAGAGTGCTACAGTTCAGCAACTGAGTATCAAATTCAGCCACGGGCTGATTTCTAAATAGCTGAACACATGATAAAGGTACACTGAAGTAATAACTCCGTTGTGGTAAAATATGGAACCACAGTGTTGCATGCCATATTCAAACAGTGTCCCTCCAACGGTTTTGTCAGAAAGGAGTCATGTCTCTTAACTAAATATGTAAACATGACTATATTAGTAAATGAGCATCGTATTTTATGGTGAATCTGCAGTTTCTAGATGTAATTATAATGTTTATAGGGTGACATCTACGTTCAAGTATACAAAAGATAAAAAATGTAGGTGTCCTTTTAAAGACATAAAGCAAGAGAAAAAAAAATCTATGAAAGATAGGTGTCAGATGCATATGGCTATTTGTACAAGCCTGTACCACTTCTCTGAGTAAGGCTGGTAGTTAGAGCCTTCCTGTTTATGTCTTGTTTCAGGAGTGTAGAACACAAGGTAAAATGTTGTTGCTTTAACTAACACAGGGCACCAAGGCAGTTCAGGAGGAATTGTTGTGTACAACAATGAAGCCAGCTTTCGTTTGAAACACGTATACTCTCAAACATTTGCACAAATAAAGCCAACGTAGAGCTGTCTGGATAGCTCTGTTTTTGTTTATTTGGTTGGTTGGTTGTTTTCACATGTTGGCTATCTCACATATTCAACAAAATGTTATGTCAAAGATCATCGTTGCTTGTGGAGACATGGTACTCCTGGAAAGATTCTGAATCCAGAAAGAATGTTCATCTTTATAACCTCATTCTAACCTAGTTCGCCTTCCAGAAGAGGAAAACAATAGCCACTTATTTTTAACTAATAATCGGAAATGTCAAAAGAAAATAATTACAACTCTAAACATGAACCATATAAGAAATAGCCTGTCAATTATAACAATTTTCCCCCTTCCTTGTAAAATGTTATATCACAAGATGAATCAAGCTTAAAATTGCTTTCTTTTATATATTTTAGAATACCAGAAGTTAACAGCATATCAAAATGGAAAATTTATTTAAGATACGATGTTAGACAACAGCTGGAACTTGTGACTTCAGAAAATAAAGTCACATCTCATACATTCATTTCCTTTAAGCTGTAACATAATGGGGCCATTCAGTACCATAAACTAACAGCCTGCTTCATGATCATCTTCCAGCAATTTTCAGTCACTGTGAAATAGCATGTGCTGAGGAAGCATATGGCCTGGATAGTTGACACATTTCTCATGGATAGTATAATCTCATGAGAGGTATTTTTGGTGGGTATTATGTCACCTCATAGTGGCAAGGCAGCGAGCCATCTTTAATCAAGCAATCAGTTGTTGGGCTCAAACTCAAAAAGCCATCACCAGAGGTTCACAGTGCCCAGCACTCCTCTCAGCTTCTACATTTCAGGCTTCAGGCCAAAGTATAAGTAATTGGTCTGATCTCATTGATCTATGATCTTCTCTCTCAGATGGAGAAAAGTCAAATGTCTATAGTGCTTCCTTCATGTATATTTAATGTTGTTTAACAAGGTATTGCTCAGTTACTGTATCAGTGGATCCTGTTGGGATGGACAAAGTCATTCTAAAATAATCTATTTTGCAATTTTTTCTTATCAAAATTTCATGGGGTGATTTTCAACGGTTGTTCATATGCCTGAAATGTTCCTTCAGAGTTATTTCCTAACAATCATTCCATCCACTACTTATCTGAGGATAGTGGGTAGAGACAGATGGAGAGCAAAATGCATTGAGCTGCAGTGACACAATTATGTAGAGGAAACTTGCCCCAATGTCATCCTTTTAGTAACCTGAAAAACGTCATGTGTTTGTTATGGGGGCAATCACAGGTTCAGATTAGAATGAGCAACTGAAACACAATATAGAGACTGGTGGAATGACTGTAATGCCTTCAAAGGAATATACTGGAACAGTTAATACTTGTTTTCTTATTTGAGGCAACATGATTACTTTTCCTTAGCAGTCTGAAAATGGGAGGTCCATTTTTGACTTTCAGCTTCTTCTTGATTCCTAGGTCACTGCAGTTCCTACTCTTTTCCATTTGTACCTTACTAGGATGTGATGTCCTTTACTTTTTAGTATAATTTGCTGCAGTTCTCCATGCGTTCACCCCACCCAAATTAGATTAGGATCATTCCTGAAGCCAATGTGGAACTTTCAATTCATGCAGGAAGTGGTGCACAACTTAGTAGTCTCTCTCCTACGGAACCTGAAGCACCTGTGCTCTAAAGAGTACATTTAGCTACAAGTTGGTTTCCAGGATTTCTTGAAGATCCACTCCATCTCTCTACACTATCACGAAACTTGAGGAAAAAATGGGTTTGCTGAGCATTTATACCAGCCCCATTTTCTTTTGGCATCTTTAACTTAAATTGTCCTTGTTGGTTTTGGAGACGAGAAGTAGTCATTTGTCCTCATTCGATGGTTGCATTTCTTTTCTCATAGGAGGGAAAAGTTGCAGCAAGAGAAGTTTAGGTTAGATATATAGGAAAAACTCTCTCATGAGGAAAGTAGTAAAGCCCTGGAACAGGTTACCCAGAGAGGTTGTGGAATCTCCATCTATGAAGGTTTTAAGACAAGTTTAAACAAAGCTTTGACTGGGATGATATAGTAGGGGATGGTGCTACTTTGAGCTGAGAGTTGTACTAGATGACCTCCTGAGGCTTCTTCCAACTCCAGTTTTATACAATTCTATAATTCTATGAAGGGCTGTTTCTCTAAGGCACAGGCCTCTTTACAGGATGGCATGAAGTTGCAATGCTGTAACAGAACCAGCCAACAGTTTGTGCTTTGGAGAAGAGATGCACTGGCTAAAATTTTCACTTTTCTTTGTGTATAGATGCCATAATCAGAAAATACTGAAAGAAGGTGGCTCTTCTTGGTGTACTAACCTTGCTCTCCAACTGGCATAGGAAGCAGAGGGAAATATAGTCCTGTATGAAGACACCCAAAATATGGGAGGATCCAGATTTTCTTTTTTTCACACAGCCCTCTTGAAAGTTTCCCCTCAGCTGTCAAACCCCAACTATCTCCCATTTCAACCCAAAAAAGACTCCATGGCTTAGAATGCTGAACAGCCAAACAGACATCAGGACTCTCTTTCTTATGGGAAGAACCTAAGATTAACACCGTGTAGAAAAAATGGATCCTGTGGAAAGTGAAGTTCAAGATAGTGTTTTGCTTAAACTACCACCTAAAGATGCCTCCTCTGGCATCTGTGACTTTCTATCTTTGAAGCACCCATTGGTCATGCTTCTCAGGGCAACACAAAAATCCCCAGTGCCCTTGGACATATCCTTTGCATAACTTCACAAGTTGAGAATGACAGCAGGGGAGTTTCTTGTTTGCCTCCACCCTTCAACCCCCCTCCCCACACCTCTACACAATATCTACATACAACTTGTCCCTAAATAATCAGGGATTAGCTCTTTGCCAAACCAGAAAGCATCATTTCAAAAGCTGAGACTAGGCAGGTTAAGGATATAGCCATTGATACAGAGAAATACTGTATAAACACTAGTTAAGCAGTTTCACTGTCCCTTATGCTCCTTGTATTCTAAGTCTGGCAAGTAGCAGATTTAATCCATATTCTCTAGAGTTCTGGATGGATCCAAAACACTTATGCCACTTCCTTGTCTGAGCCAGTGCTGAGGGCACATCACACACTAGGGCTGTGTGAAGCTTTGGTTGCTGATTTGATTCAGAAGCCTCCAATTCAATTCAGAGAGATTCAACAATTTAGACATAAACACAACTTTACATGTTTTTTCTACATACCTCAAGGTACCAGGCAGCTCACAAACACTGAGAAGGTGGGGCAAATGGAGTGTCCCATAGAAGCGTGGGGGTGGGGGCCCTCAGCGTGCTTAGCAGAAGACCCAGAAGTGAACCAGAAGCACTTCCAGTCCACTTCAGGGTCTGCCGTGGAGCGTGTGGGGGCCCTCCCCCCACCCCCTGGTTCAGCGACTGGTATTTTCTGGGTCTGGGGGGGCATCTGGGGTCCACCCCATGGTCAGTTGCCCAGCCAGGGGGTGCAGGTCCCCAGTGTGCTTAGCACTGTGGACCCATAAGTGGACCAGAAGTACTTCCGGTCACTTCCGCTGAGCACATGGGGCCCCCCAATGCTCCTGGGGGATGCTCCATCTGCCCCACCATCTCAGCATTCATGAGCCACACCTGGTACCTTGAGGTATGTAGAAAAAACATAAAAAGCTGCATCTATGGCCGCATCACTGATTCTCCAAATCAGAATCGAATCTTCAGATTCAGCTGTATCGAATTGGGTCAGTGATATCCAAATCAGTGATTCGAGTCAGGCGGAATCCAAATTGAATACAGCCCACTTAACACACCCCTAACACACACCTTTGTCTAGCAGCAGGAGCCAATGCTCCTGCGGCCCTGATCAGTCAGTGTTTTGACTAGGACAGTTCATTTCAGTACACCAGGCCCTGCCCCTTCTTACAGAGACTTGCCTCTGAGCCCTCCCCTCAGCACTCCACTGGTGTACCCACCAGTCATCAACATTTACCCAATGAGCATGTTCAAGAGGGTCTCACTGTCCTTCCCAAAATGGACACTTTTTAAAATATTCCCGTTTTGGTATAAGGGGGTTATACTTGGTTTAGCAGTGGCATTATTACTGAACCTTATTGTTGGAAGGCATCAACAATATTTAAAGCATAAAATCTAGTCATTCTAAAAGTGTGGGATTTGAACCAGGGATCAACCCTTTAGTGGGGCCTAGGAAAACAAACTTGTGCGTCCTAGATCAGTCAAGATCCTCTTCCCTACCCCAGCAATACCACCCGTGAGAAGCTTGGAGCAGGACTTGGAGCAAGGCCAGCAGAGAGGAGGAAGTGGGTGGGGCTATTTGCTCCACTGCCATGGAGGGAAGGACCAGGCCCTCCTTCAGCTCAGGGACCCAGGCATGTGCCTAGTTTGCCTATGCATTAATCTGGCCCTGGTTTGATCTTGAGCACAGTGCTATAAATCAGAGAAAAATTGCTCTAATCTGGAAGCTGAGGACCTTCCTATATCAAATCCCTTGTTTTCAATGAACCTGAGATCAAAATGTGAGCCATTATAGTTTTTCTCTCTTACTATTTTTAAAATGCCATCACCTTTTAGCCTCAATTTTATCAAGTCCCTCATGCACAAATCTGATGTTTTCAAGCTGGCCCCAAAGCATCTTTATTTTTAGTTGGGATTCTCCTTTAAAACACCTTGTCAGTATAATGTGTCTGTTTGATTATCTAATCTATGAGCAGATCAGTCCTCTCAGGAAAGAATGTTAACTTTCTCCCAAGAGAGCAGAGCAGTTGTTAGACAGACATGTATATACATCCATCTCTCTCATATCTCTGTGAGTCTGCCAAAACAGATTAGCTAGATAGCAGCAGTTAGGATTGTGAATTTATAGCACCATTCCCAGCTGTGGATCTCAAAGCACTTTTCAAACATTAACTAATTAAGCCCATAAAGTCTGAAAGATAAGTATAACTATCAACTTTTTATGGATGAGGAAATCAAAGCACAGGGAAATTAAATGACTTACCCAAGGTCATACAGAAAATAAAAGATGAAGTGAAAAGTGGAAAACTCATACTATAATCTCTCAGCTATTTTTAATTCCAAGGTTTAATTTATCTGATTAGAGCCCCCAGGGAATTGCTTACAAATTATTGTTACTCTTAAGGATGTTTTGACATTTTAATTTTATAAATAAATAACTGGAAATTCTTTATTTAAATTCCTTAAAGACATAATGGCTGTAAAGAGCAAGTCACACAAAAACGCCAGAATATTGTATGGTTCTAGGAAAAATATATTATCTATGCATATGTGCTAGACCCTCAGAAGTAGTCTTCTACACATGTAAGTCCATTATTTTGGCTCTACTAACTTTCTCAGCACACGCTGCTATCCTTGGGCACCAATACATGATCAGCAAGGCTGCTCCAATGCACTCTAATTACAACGTGTCAGAGCAGACTCAATTGAGTCTGTTGGAGCGTGGTAATTACTGCGCTCCAGCAGCCTCTGGCATCTCATCTCTCTTTAAAATGGCAGTGGGGCGCTTTATCTAAAGATTGTTTAATGAGCTTTAGATAAAGTGCCCCTGCCATCATTTTGAAGAGTGGGGATGCAGATACTTTACACACTCCAGGTGCTTTAATTAGAGAAGCTCTCGGAGGTGTCTTAAAGTCCTGCCCCCACTGCACTGACACTCCTGGAGCACATGTATAAATACCCCAAGTTTCCATGATGCCCAGATTTGTACAGGGGAGCAGTTAAAAAATTATATCACCCACCAGCTCAAGCCAAGTCTTGCTAGATAATCTCTCAACTTAAGCACTCCCTTGTCTATAGTACTAGAGACACCTAAAGCTATAGGTATGCTCTAAGTGTACCTAACCTGGATACAGTTCAGAAAAAAGCAGGTACAAGCAGGGCATTCACCTGAAACATCAGAGGTCCAGATTCACATCACTCTTCTATGTGAGTTGGAACAAGGACTTTATTCATTTACTAGATTTGTATCCCACTCTGTTATGAAAGTCTTAAACATCAAGCTGTTTTGTATTTGGAGATGTATTTCACAGTGTATAGGTTGACATGGTGTACAGGTTGCCCCTGGTTTTCTGACCCAAAAAGTTAGGATTAGCATAAGCATGGTGTATAAATCAGGGCTGGGCTCGGCACTTGGCTGGTGCAGCCCCATCCCCTGTAAGCAGCACTGTCCAGGCTGCACCAGCTGAGTGCCAAGCCCACCACTGCCAGCAGTGCTGCTGAGTACCATGTGCAGGTAAGTATGGGGGCCCTTGGCTGGTGCAGCCCCATCCCCTGCAAGTGATACTGCTTGGGCTGCACCAGAGCCCCTCACAGGAGATGGGGCTCTGCTAGTCAGGCACCGAGCCTGGCCCCATCCCTGTCCCATGTGAGTGGTGCTGGTCTCTGCACTTGGCTGGGGACACACCAGTCACAGCGGATGGTGCCAGGGCTGGGGCTGGGCTCAGCACTTGGCTGACGTGGCCTCAACCCCTGCGAGCGGTATGGGGCTTAGCTCTCAGCTGGTGTGGCCCCATCCCCAACAAGCAGCCCAGGCACAGCGAGAGGCACTACCTGGGCTGCACCAGCTGGGCCCAGCCCCATCCACTGCAAGTGGACTCACAGGGGATAGAGTCTCACCAGCTGTGTGTCAAGCCCAGCCCTGTCCCCAACCCCATCTGCTGCAGGCAGTGCTGTCAAATACCAAACCCATCCCTGTCCCTTACAAGTGGCACTGGACTCAGTGCTTGGAAGCACCACTCACAGCAGACAGGGCCAAGCTCAGTGTTTGGCTGTCATGGCCCCATCCCCTGTAAGCCTGGCACTGCTCACAAGGGATGGAAACACATCAGCCAAGCACCAAGCCCAGCCCAGGCTGTCCCCATCCCCATCCCCATCCCCTGTGATTGGCACCTCCCCAGCCAAGCACCAAGCCTAGCCCTGTTGCCAACCTTGTCCCCATCCCCAGCACCACTCACAGTGGTTTGTCAGCAGTGATCTTTTGATGTGGCACAGTGTATATATCGGGTTTGTTTTTTAAGACACCAACATTGGTCTTCAAAACCCAATTTATACACCGTGAATATAGTATTTATGTAAAGTGAAACAGCTCCACTGGAGAGACTGAGGGGCACTTCACAATGCTCTGGAGCCAGGTGAGACCCTACCCCAGGATATGAAATCAAATTAGGGTCAGAAGGTGGTCAAGCAAAGATTCTGTGGGTTGGGATCCAAAGGGCACGGGGTGAAAGGAATCTGGTGGTGGGGGTCTACTATAGGCCACTGCACCAGGACAATGAGCCAGACCAGGAATTTTCCAAGCAGCTCGAAGAGGCTGTGAAGTCTGGAGATATGGTAGTCATGGGGGCCTTAACTACTCAGATATATGCTGGGAGGAGCAGTCAGCTAGATCTAACTGCTCTCTCAGATTCTTAACCTGTATTCAGGACCTCCACCTAACACAGGAGGTAAGGTGTCCCAGCAGAGGATGACCTGATGGGGCACCTGTGGATTTGAGGCAACTTAAGGGACAGCGATCACCAAATGATTAAATTCACTATACAGCAAAGGGTGGACATTATACGCAGCAGGGCACGGGTGCTGAACTTTCAAAAACCTGACTTTAATGGACTCAGGGGATTTGTTAGCAGGGTGCTAGGAGCCAAGAACTTGAATGCATTGAGGGTCCAGGATGGGTGGACATTCTTCAAGGAAACCAGTCTTTGGGCTCAGAGTGAGTCAATCCCATGGCAGAGGAAATCGGGCACAGGGGCCAGGAAGCCCCTTTGGCTAACCAGGGGCATCCAAGATACCTTAAGGGCAAAAAAAGAGGCATACAGGAAATAGAATCAGGGGCTATCTAGCAAAGAGGAGTATACTTCTTTGGCCTGCACATGCAGGGAGTCGGTCAGGAAGGCCAAGGCAACTCTAGAACTCAGGCTAGCATCAGGGATTAAGGACAATAAAATGTCCTTCTTTAGGTAAGTTGGGAGCAAAAAGAGGGTGCAGGGTAGTATAGGATCCCTACAGGATGGGCAGTGGGGCTTAGTGATGGATAGCAGGGACAAGGCAGAGCTCTTCAATAAGTTTTTTGCCTCTGTCTTCTTAAATGGGAATCTAGACAAACCCTCAACATACAACACAGACACCAACAAAGAGAACATCAGCCGACCAACGGTCAGCGCCGACACAGTAAAAAGGCACTCAGGGGGACTGGATGTATTTAAATCACCAGCAATGGAGGAACTCCACGCATGGGTAATGAAGGAATTAATGGGGGTCGTAGCTGAACCACTGGCAAGGATATATGAATGCTCATGGTGCTCGGGTCAGGTTCCAGAGGATTGGAAGAGTGCTAACATGATCCCAATCTTTAAGAATAGGAGAAAGGAAAACCCGGGGAACTATAGACCAGTCAGCCTTACCTCTATTCCTGGGAAAATTCTAGAAAAAATTATCAAAGAGTACACCTGTGGAGCTCGCTGGCTAATGTGATGTCGAGGGGTAACCAACATGGGTTTTTAGCAGGCAGGTCCTGCTGGACTAGCCTAGTTTCATTTTACAACAAGGCCACCAAATGTTTAGATGCAAGAGTCGAGGTAGGTGTTATCTATCTAGACTTCAAGAAGGCCTTTGACAAGGTATCCCACACCATCCTTATAAATAAACTAAGGGGACTTACCTTGGATGATTACACAGTAGACTGGGTAGTAAATTGGCTCCAGGGTCACACTCAGAGGGTGGTAGTGGATGGGTCGGTGTCAACCTGGAAAGATGCATGCAGTGGAGTCCCTCAGGGCTCAGTTCTGGGGCCGGTGCTGTTCAACATCTTCATCAGTGATCTGAAAGAGGGGGTGGGAAGCACCCTGTCCAAATTTGCAGATGACACAAAATTATGGGGTCCATCTAACACCCTGAAGAGGAGGAACCAGATCCAGGATGACCTAGACTGGCTGGGGAAGTGGGAAGAGAGCAACAGGATGCAATTCAATAAGTACAAGGTGCTGCATCAAGGGAAGAAGAACTGCCATCATACCTACAGTCTGAGGGGTGACCTTCTCAGTATCACTGAGGCAGAAAGAGATCTTGGAGTCACTGTTGACTCCAGGATGAACATGAGTCACCAATGTGATTGTCCCAGGGATACAAGCATGGGGGAGCAAGGAACCCCACCCGCCAGGGAACATAGGACAAGGGGAACCCAACCCCAGAAGAGAAACTCAGTAAAAGAAAAAACTTACCTTTTCCAGGACACCGACAATCTGAAAGAACAAAAAAAGGACCCGCACAGTTCATCAACCATGCTTATCTGTGGCTGGAGCCTAGTGATGTCAGTGGGAGATGCCACCTGGTGGATTCTAAAGCTGGCTCCAAGAGGGAGTGAGCAGCGACACTGGGAGCAGGAGAAACTGCAGGGATCCCCCACGCTGGGCGCACCCAGTACCAGTAGAAGCTAGAAGATCCAACATGGAGCCTGGCATCGGCGCTGACAGAGTTTAAAGGAATGTCTCGCACCAGTGGCAAACAGCATGGGAGTGTGGGACCAGAGGTGGCTCAGCAAGGATCTGAGGAAGACCCCGGCTGGGGCAAGGATGCAGATCCAAGTCAAGGGGATGCACCGGGTTAAGGCTAGGGCTTGGTGGAGGGAAGAGGGCTGCCCGGCCCAGTACCCCTCTCCTTTTTCCTTTTAGTCTTTTCTTTATTTGGCTTCATCTATAGATGGTTAGGGTAGTTCCTTGCCTTTTGTTTTGGTCCATTGGTTTTCTTTCCTCTCTCTTCCACTTTGATGCAGGCTCACTGATTACACTGTTGCAGATAGGTCTTAAGGCAACAGTAAGGGAATTCTGGTGAGGAAAAGGGCAGCAGTAGCGTACAGCACTCAATGGAACCACCAGTCTATTGAGACACGTCTGCATGGGCAGAACATCTAGAGGCCCCTGGGTTAAGATAGAATGAAGGTTTGGACCAACGAAAGCATAAGGAGTGAAGATCCAGAGTTGACATCACTGGGAGGGCAAGCCGCACTAAGATCTTGAGGGTTGTCTTGAGGGCTAGCATATGAACGGGGTGTAGGAGAGGTGGAGCCCCATGAACATCTGCCAGGGAACTCAACAGCGCCGAAGGTCCCCTCAGTGGGAGTCCCCACCACTGAAAATCTATCCAAAGTCATGGCAGGCTAGTTTTGGCATTCTCCCTGAAGTGACCAAGGGCATCCTCTGTGATTGTACAAAGTCCCATCATGTCCAAAACCAGGCACACATGCTAAAGCTGCACAGGAGTGGATAACTGAACTAAGACAGGCACAGTAATGAAGCAGTTGGCAGACCCAATTGCACCTTGTTGCGCATCCATAGGTGCTTCACAAACAGGTCTAGGGAAGTGATTCTCCCCCTCTATGTGGCACTGGTCAGACCACAGGTCTGTGTCCAGTTCTGGATGCTGTAGTTCAAGCTGGAGAGGGTCCAAAGAGGAGCCACTCACTTGATTAGAGGCCTGCAGGGAAGGTCCTATGAGGAAAGACTGAGGGACCTTAACCTCTTCAGCCTCTCCAAGAGAAGGCTGATAGGGGACCTTGTGGCAGTGTACAAATTCATAAGGGGAGAGCAACATGAAGTAGGCAACGATCTGTTCACCAGGGCACCCCCTAGAATGACAAGGAACATTGGCCATAAGCTACTAGAGAGAAGGTTTAGGCTGGACATTAGGAAAAAGTTCTTCACGGTCAGGATTGCCAGAATCTGGAATGGGCCTTCAAGGGATGTAGTGCTCACCCCTTCCTTGGGGGTCTTCAAGAGGAGACTGGACATGCACCTGGCTGGGATCACATGGCTCCAGGGTTGTTGACTCTTTTCTTACCTTCCAGGGGCAAGGAGTCCAACTAGGTGGCCCACTGAGGTTCCTTCCAACTCTATGAATCTATGAAAGATGAGTGATCAGGTCACCTGAACCCTGTCAAGCAGAGCAGGAATTGAAATCTCTATCACATTCCAACTGTGTGCTCTATTCACTAGGCTTCTAGGTCTGTTGAAGTTAGTACTGTTCTTTCTCTTGCTTTCTCTAGATCACTAATCTAGATTGGTCTAGATCACTGGTCCAGCTGGACACATTTTGTATGGTGAAGCCTGAGATGAAGATTTGACTAGGCCACATAATACTTATGTCTAAGTACTTTTAATGACCCAGTCCTTAGAGTCTAGAAACATCACAGTTCTTGTCACTGTATTTATCCTAAGCATGAAAGATAAATACTTAAAATTCATGCCTAAGTATTTCTATAAATTGCAAATATCTAAACTGTATTTTTGGTAACTATTAAAATATTGGGAATAGTCTTATATTTGTGTCTAATCTTCATTAACCATTTAACTATTTATGCTTTAATTCAGTCAAGGAAAGCTAAATGTGATTCAAGTAAGCCCAGTTTTTGGTGTGCAGAGAAAATCTCAGACTTGAATCAATATTCTGTCTATTGTTACAAACACAACTTGGGGATTATAGAAGTAAAAATTGCCTTCTTTTTTTGGCTGACCGAGTTCATGAACGAATCTGCCCACTGATTAGAAAGCAGATCATGCTTCCCTTGGCATTTATCCAGTTGCTGTCTGGTATGAAAGGTTACAGAAATCGTACACACCCTAGCTCAACAAAAGCAGAAAGGCCAGTGAGTCACATATCTTCAGTGCCTGAGGCAGAGAAAATGCTGTTCTCTTCTTCTGGTTACTTTCCATCTGTACTGTTCTGGAGAAATGCTGGACTCAAGGTATCAGCCTGTATTGTTGCATTTGGAGACTGACAGTTTTATTCATTCTTTGTCAGATGCTGAAGCACAGCTTGGTAGACAGCATACAAAAGCAGAAACCTCCAAATCTTTTTTTCTTTTAGTGCTTCTTGCCTACTGTGCATACCAGAAGTGCCACCTGAAAGACTAGAAGCCTGTCCCAACTGATTTACATAGAATATGGAAAGGAGTGTGAGCTGAGATGAGGTCTTGGATTTTATTCAAGTTGTAAAAGAAGGACAATTGTTTGGGTTAGTGGCTTTCCAATACGGCTGTCTATTCTTGAGCCACGTATTGATTCCAAATGTTCTGATTTACAGGAAATTCCCTCATTAAAAAGCAAAGCAAGCAATCAACTAACAAGTGTGTTGAAAACATTATTGTTCAATTCACAAGAGATTTCTATTACCTTCTTTTTTATTTTGATCACAAACTACAAATTTGTCCCATTAGAATTGGTCAATCTGAGAAAGTTGGATACTGAACATCTGCCTGCTTTTTTATCCCATAGCCGAAACCTAGTGTCTGCCTAGAAATCTTTGTACCACTGAAAATCTGATTTTCAAAGTCTAACAGAATGGATTGAAGGCTGTAACACTTTAAACCCTACCTTCATTTAATAAAAGCTATTCTGATTTCTTGGGTTTACAGACTTAGTGGCAGATTGTGAATGCTTTCCATGGAGGCCACACATGAGAGAAAATGCAAATATATTGTCTTCATGAGTGTAGCAGGCTTACCTTTTCAGAACTTGGGTTCAGTCCCAGAATTGAGGGTCTGCTGTTTGATTGGTGGAGCCCACCCACCAATCCAGAGGCAGCATAAGGGAAGTAATGCCCCACCCTTTTCTGAAGGGAGGGGGCAAGGAGCAGCTGGACCTGGCTCGGAACTGCACCAGCCAGGTCTGGAGAACTTCAGGGGTGGAGCCCCTGAAGAGTATAAAAGGGTAGCGTGCTCAGCAGGCTGGGGAAGAGATGTACTGAGGGACTTAAGAAGAGTAGAGTTAGAAAAGCTGGGGAGCCCTTCCTCAGCAGGCAGTAGGCCCCAGGCTCCTGAAGCCACTACTGGAAGAGCAGCCTTGGGAGCAGTGAGAGACCACTCAGGTTTTGGACAGCACCCGGGAATGGTGCATGGAGATCTAACCCTGGGAACAGTGTGAGACCGCTCAGGCTCATCACAGTGCATGGTTCAGTACATGGAGCTAGGCCTCTAGAAACCATGAGCAGTGGCTCAAGCCTGTAACCCCGGGGAGCCAGTGGGTCTCACGGTGTGCAGTGTGATGCACAGGCCAGGCCTTGGGAGCCACATCAGAGAGGCTCAAGCTCATAACTTCACAGTGCGGGCTGGCCAAAAGGTTAGCCCCAGCATAAGCCAGATAACTGGAGCCCCACAGTGTAGCCCAGCCAAAGAACTAAAAGAGCCCCGGTGCCCCAAGCAGGGCCTGGGAAGGGGAAAGATCCCTGGCATGAGGCTGGAAAACAAGAGCCAGTGAGGGCTCAGCTCCCATAGAGCTCTCTGGGTGCCCAATGTTGGGCACAAGGCACAGAGGGAAGAAGCCTCAACTCGAGGCCAATGGCTCCAGGAGGCCTGAGATGGTGTGGGGACCCAAGGGCCAAATCGACAGCCCACAGAGGAAGGACCATGAGTTACCAGGAACCCAAGTCCCGTAAGGGAGGTGCCCCCTGGCAAGGGACTCTGGGGGGAGTAGGCCTAGGGGGAGAAGACCCCACCCCATTTGAGGGACCAAGTGGTTGCAACCCAGATAGGGTATATCTATCTGGTATAGTTATGTTTTCTATTCGGTATCTATTGTTATTGTTGGTGTTATAAATAGTCGGGTGTATTAATTCTGTATAATGGGCTCTGTAAGGATGTCTTTATTAGCTAACCCACTTGTGGTATAAACTTGCTGGATTGACTGTCCTGGGATCTACCCCTCTTCTGAGCTTGAGGCACAGGTACTTACCCAAATGCCCTCCCTAGGGCCGACTTCCTCCAGCTAACAGAACTTTATGTGTATATTTGTATTTATATCTGTAATTATATCCATCTTAAAGAGTTTATATATATATATATATATATATATGTTGGTAAGTCATAAATTGTATATAGTTAAGAACCTTGGGCTTGGGCTAACTCTATAAAGGAAAGAGGGATCTGCTCAAAATTCTCCCTCTCACAACAACACCCCTTCTGCCTACCCATCCCATCCAATTGAGAATAGGGCACACCCTTGGGTGTACTCGGGTTACATGACCTCCTTCTTATGCAAGGTCAAAGCACGAGGTTGGCCTCTTTTCCCTGACTCCTGGTTATGGGCTCAATCTTAGTCCTCTCATAAACGCCAGCTACCTTAAAAAAGGGTAAATTTTGCAAGAAAAATGTAGACACAATGGTCCATGGGTCTAGGTCCTTAAAGGAGATACTAAAATGTCACACACCTGGCATTTCAGGCATCTGAGGGCATTTACTCATCTAAGTCGAAAACATAGATCCTTTAAAGCCCCAGTCAGTTGTTGCCTAATTCTAGATGTTTGAAAGTTCCTAGGCTGAATTTCTCCCAGTAAAGTTCTCTAGATATACAATGGTAAGTATACATTACCTTCATGCTGTACGAGGTAATGACACAGTGGGCACATCTACAGGAGAGGCTTACTGTGCAGCAGCCTATCATAGAAGAGCAGGGTCAGAAGGGACCTTGTAGATCTTCAAGTCTGACCCCCTGCCTGGGCAGGAGAAAAAACTGGGCTCAAATGATTCCAGCTAGGTAGGCATCAAGCCTCTTCTTAAAGACCCCCAGGGTAGGATCCAGCACCACTTCCCTTGGAAGTTGGCTCCAGATCCTAGCTGTCCTGACAGTGAAGTAGTTCTTATTGATGTCTAACCTAAACCTACTGTCCAACAACTTATGGCTGTTATTCCTCGTTATGCCAGGGGGCGCTAGGGGAAACAAGGTCTCTCCCAAACCCTTCTGGTCCACCCTAGTGAGTTTATAGATGGTCATCAGGTCCCCCCTCAGCCTTCTCTTATGAAGGCTGAACAGGTTCAGGTCCCTCAGTCTCTCATTGTAGGGTCTGCCCTGTTGTTCCCAGATCATGCAGCTTAGCCTAATTAGTTCTACAGTAAAGTCTTAGTGTCTACATGTGCAGTCATATTAGGCCTCAGTAAACTAATTAACTCTGCCATAGGATAGTTGTTTTAAAACACAAGTACTATCCTACAGTGGCATACTTCAGTACACAGCAACACACATGTAGACATGTAGATGCTTATCTTGCTGAGGAGATCTGTTTGGGCAGGGGGCTGGACCCGATGATCTCTCAAGGTCCCTTCCAGCCCTAATGCCTATGAAATCTATGACACTGATGGGGCCAGCTGCCCTGCAGCATGATGAACTGGGTCTGAGCAACCCCGGACTGGCAGACTGACCACCCCCCACCCCCGGGCCTCCTGCCAGCCAATGCCGCTCCAACCCAGCTCAACACCTGTGTAAACATGCTGCTTGGGAACAATGCAGTGGGTCAACCTGTTTCACTGGAGCATTGGCTATTGCTACTACAGTCTTCAGTGTAACACGCCCTAAATATCTGTCTCCCAGTAAGCCAAAAAAACCAAAGTGTTGACAATACCTCGTATTCACAAACACCTAAATCTTTTCAGGATGTACAAATAAAGTTTTCCCTACCTATCTGAGCTGCAAATTCCAATTTCAGCTCAGAGACATCTCAAGAACAGCTTCTTTTCTCTTAGCCAATGTAACTCCTGTGCTGAATCAGAGATGACTGGTTTAAAGCAAGCTTCCAGAAAAGCAACTGGCTTAAGATCCCTAATCATAGCAACAGGAAGGACATAGCCCAGCACATTTAATAACAGATATGCTTACCACTGGATTTCCAGTCCAACTTAATGTTTTCATTTCTTATGAAATGAAAAAGATCACAATGAGTTTCATCTAGCATTTGAAACATCCAGTTGTTTAGTATGGGCTCATTGGTGAGCAGTAGTAATCACAGTGAGTAGGCCAAATGCAAAAACACATGAAAACAGTAATGCTAACTTATAAGACAAAAGAGAATATGAACTTCAATGCTACCAATTCTTTCTCAAATGTATTATAACCCATGCAAAAAAAAAGAACACTCAGTCTAGCAGTCTTGACTTTTTTATCATATCACATAATTACTTTTGTGAACAAAATTTAAAAGTAAGTGGTCATTGAAGTAACTCACTGTGATAAGAGCTTGATTTCTTTATACCATGAGCATTGCAAAGAAATGTAATGCATTTTTCCTAGGTGGCCTTAGTATATTTTCCTTGTCATTTTAACTTAGCTTAAAATATGATGAAGCAATTTTCAGGTAGAAAAAGAAAAATATAAAAGGCATGTAATTCAGCTTGCAATGTAGTTTATGGGCCTCAACGGAATTAATTACTGAGAAGTTGCACATGTAGTAATTAATTTCATGCAATTCAGCACCATCTGCAGATGCATTATTTCCTTTCAAAGCTACTATAATTTGATGTAAAACTAAAATTGTTAGGAGTTTGAGGAAGCAAAAGCCTCTGTTTCTTGTTTATGCCAAAATAATTAGTTAGGGACATTAAATATTATTTCAAAAAATAAAATTTTCCTTACTGAATAGAAAATGACTTCCAGTTGTTAATGAGGAAACTGCTTCCAAATAACACAGCAATAATTCAGATTTTAAAATTTTGTTTGACTTTGGGAAGCCTATTTCCATCATTAAATATATTCATGACTTTTTGGCAGGATTTATCAGTTACAGCTTTACTATATTAGAATACTGATCTCTTTAGAAACTACAAACAGAAAGAATTTAAGGCTTATAAATAGGTAACACATTGTTCATTTTGATTTCAATGACAAAACCCACCAATATTCTTACTATATTAAAAAATTATATAAAATAGAGTGGAGCTGAGTGGAAGGTGGTCACTTCAGGCTACAGGCAGTGTGCTGCAAGGGAAACTTCTCCAGTTCAGCTATGCAATAGGTATGATATCCTTGCACCACTGGTGGAGGAAGGACCAGAGGCAAATGCTCCAGAGGAGAACAGGATGCAAGCTCCTGCCCAGAAAAGGAGATGTAGCATGGTGATAATGGGCAACTCATTCCTGAGGTGGATAGATAGTGCCATTTACCCGCTGGTTCCCTTTGCACAGGAGGCCTGCTGCCTTCTAGGAGCCCGTTTCTGGGATATGATGAAAAGGATTACAAAAAAAATCTCATCCGGACCTCCGACCACTACTCCATGCTTCTCATCCACGTAGTTATGAATGACATGGCTAGGAACAAACAACCCTGGGCAGGGCTCTGGGGGCTGGGCTCAAGGGACTGGGGATGCAGGTGGTTTTCCCTTTCATCCTCCCAGTCAAGTAGGCCTTCAAGGGAACTCCATATGTCATCTAGTCCAAACCATCCTATACAAATCCATAATCTAACTTCTCAGTAAAACTGCCATCAACCTTGACACAACATAACACATAACACCCTAACCTGCCATGGGTAAAACAGGGGAACCATAGTCACCAACATCCTGCTTCTATAAAATGTAGTTAATATATGCTCAAGAGATCCTGGCTAGAGGGCCACTCCTCCCACTACAGAGAGGAAGGCAGAATCCACATAGCCCATATCAATCTAACCATGGGTTTAAATTCTTTCCTGACCCCAAATGTGGTGATCAGCCTGACTGAGTGGAGGGGTAAGACCCTCACCAGAAACTTCCAGCTTTAAGATCCAGCAGGGAAGTTGGCAAATTAACCCTGACAGGTTCCAACTCAAAATGAGCCCCAATTTGTCTTAAGCATTGTACAAACAAACAGAAAGAGATAGTCAAAGCAGGCAAAAGGTAGACGAAACACAGGCTGGTTACACCAGTGGCTGGTTACACTAGGGCTCAGTGCAACCCTCTTCCTCTTGTATTATTATGCAAAAGCCAGCTACAGTCTGGCCTATACTTTCCATCTCATACCCATGTAAGACCCAAGGGTATTAGAGAAGGCAAAAATACCTTAAATGCTAGATCTGAAGTGAAAGGATGCACCATCATGACATTCCTTTCAGGATAGTCACATGTTAGAATACAGTAGAGCAGTAGAGGTGAGTATTTTATCAAAAAACAGTATATAACAATAAAGTCTTATTTTTGATAAAGCAAACATAGTTACCTAAAGATAAGAGGGACCTTATTCACTTCAAGGACAACTTTAAAACATCAAGCAGGAATATGTTTACCAAGATGAAAAAAAGCTGTAAAATCTTGCACAGCATTAGCAAATACTAAACAAATACACTGATGTGTCCTTATCCTCACAGAGTAGGGCAGCATGGAACCCTACTTCTGATCTGAAAAATACACCTAAAATGTACCTAAACGGATTTGTAAATCAGAATCGTAAATTTCCATTTCACTGCTGAGGGGAAAAATGTTGGACTTATCTTGAAAGTTTGAAAGGGTGAACGTGGATGTCATTTAGAGAGCCTGAATAGGCAATAATGCTTCCATAAAGGACCATGAAATTACACTCCTAAGAATGTTACTAGAATTGGTTATTTTTGTACTATTTCCCACTATCATTACCTTCACTGACAAGAAGAGAGATAAATGGTTTGGGAAGGGGGAGTTATTTGCTCACTTTTCAGTCTTGAGATTTTCTCTGGACTGGATTGACTGCCATTTTTCTGTTTCTGCTGTAATCTTTATCACAATAGGTTATCACTGAAATTTAATGTCTTATATATTCTCAAATATTCTCATCATCCTCATTGTGACAAAAGCACACAAAGGCATATAATAAATGTAGAAAATATCATGAATTTAAAGCACTCTCAGAAAAAAGATCTTTGTGCGATGAAAAAAATGGCTTAGAATGTATCCAATCTGATGATTAAATAGGGAACTGGTGAAACAAGAAAACAACCCCCATGCCCCCCACAAATCACTGTTTCTCCAGACAGCTTTAAGATTATGATCTTACAATCCTCTTTGGAGCTGTGTACATGTAGAAGCAATTCAGCCCCATGAAAGTTTTTATTTAAAGTGCTAGAGCTCAATTCATTGCTCACCTTTAAAAATAAAGGAAACAAAAATACTCACAAAACTATAATTCATCAATTCTAATAAATCTGCATAAACAATTCAAATCCAATCATATAAAGATACTATAAATATCTAGTGTAACCTATACTTTTAGTTAAAATCAATTACTGTAGGTTTACCTTGTGCTTAGCTTGAGCTCTATGCATACAGTACATACAGTATTGTGAACTACTTATTCTGGAAGGCAAGAACTTTTGTTCCTTTGAAAATGTTCACGTAACAAAATCTGAGAAATCAAAATCACATATCCTATGGTATGAAAATGTGGGCCCTACATTATAAGAGACAGCTTGAAGACCATATGTGAGTCCATTTTCACGTTAATACAAATTTGTCTGAATCAGTTATAAATTCATTTCAACCAACACCAAGTAATAATTGGCAGCCCAGAGTTTTTATCTTTAAAAATGTACTGTATCTTTAAAAAATGAAAAAGATACTGATGCAATGAAGAAATCATTTTATTGGTCTGCTGATATATGAAAGCACATAAAAATAAAGAACTGCACATGTATGGGCTCCTGTATCTGAAAAGCCCTTGAAATACATAAAGGAATTTGAGTGCATTAACAGTTTTATACGATTATATTTAACAGTTTTATACAGCCCTTGAGACATGCTCTTTATGGTCTAATTTGGTTTTGAACATCCAAAACATATCTGAAAAGGGTTTCTTACCTCTCTCCCAAGAAAATAGACACAAAAAAGGGGGCAGGCAAAATATGATTTACTTCAGTCACCTTCTTCTAGTCCTGCCTTCTTTTATTTTGAATTTTGCTATTTGAAACTTTAAATGTACTTACAGTTCAATGGAAGAAGTCTTCCAAAATAGATATAATTTCAACCAAGTAACTTGAATACAAATGTGTGCATGTAATTTATAGCATCTGGTTTCCTCCAGGGCATAAATTCCTTGACTCCGATATGCATCCTCTCCTGGGAGCAGTGACAGATCAACGCTCTCAGCCTTCAGGGCACCACTGAAGTCAAGGGTTGCACTGCACCTGCACAGCTGGGAGTTCCAGTCAGCTGATCTGGTTTCCAGCCACACCATGAGCCTATAAGCCTGCAAGCCAAGTCAGCTGATTCAGGCTCCCAGCCACAGGGGTGTACCATGCAGCTGGGAGCCCCACCTACCAGGTCATGGCCTGCTTACAGCAATTGCTCATCCCAGCCTGTAACCTCCTCAGCTTGCTATGTAGGCCTAGCCACCCTCCCACACCCTGTAACCAGTGGCCATTCAGGGTCAGGTGACCCGTTACCCCTTTCTATAAAGGTCCCTGACCAAAATAGGAAGCGTCTGGACAACAGGCCTCAACCTTCTACCCAGGCTGCCTTGTCCTTGGTTTGTGCCTTCTACTGGCTCTCTGATAGATTCTCTACCTATCTGACCTGACTTGCACATGGCCCCAGAATTTGGCATGACACTTTGGCTCCTGAACCCAACTGTGGTTTGATCTCCTGGATACCTGACCCTGTGCTCAGCTAGCCTCCATGCTTTCCCCAACCCTCCGGATCTCTAGTTCCTCTAACAGATCTCCTGGCTTCTGGCTTCCCTACACTCAGACTCTGCACACACCCCTCAAACCTCAGTTACTTCTTCAGCCCCTGAGTGATCCCCAGTCCTAGTCACCCATGGACTGACATGACATTATCAGCTGATCTGGGCTCCCAGCCATGGGGGAGTCAAGGGCTGGGAGCCTTTTCAGTTGATTCACAGGATCCCAGGATCCCCCTGGGAGGTTTGCAACTAAAGGCACAACGGGATGTGATCTCCTGGATCCCCCATCCCTGAAATGACAGGAATCACAATTGTGGGGTGAAGGCTAGCAAGGAGCCCTGGGGTCAACCTGCCAGTCTGGTGCTGCTCCAACCTGGCTCAATGTGCTTTAGAGGGGCTGGCTTGGACATGAGGGTGCTTCAGTGAAGGGCTATTTAGCAAGCAGCCCCTGCACTGAAGCAACCCTGTGCCCCATTCAGCCCCATCAACATCTACATATGTGCTTCAGCAGAGTAAATAACTCCACCACAGGATAGTACTTGTGTCTGGCAGTACTATCTTATGGCAGAGTTAATTAATTTACTCCATTCTAATAGCACCACACATGTTGATGCTGGCATTTTACTGCAAAGCTAATTAGGCAACTCCACAGTAAACATCTTATGTAATCTACACAACAGTGTAGATGCACCCAATAAGAGTTGTTCTGTTGACCTCTGTAGGCTTTGAATCAGGCCTACCATTTTCAGGGTCTTGTAACAACATTTCAGTGTGTCTAATCCTGTTGTTTCAGTAGACATAAATGTATATCAGATAAGATTCCTTTGAGCTGTTTATAGATTTTTAATTAGGCTACCATAGGGGATCTATTCTATTCTATGTGACCAGAGCAAGGCACTCTGAATTCAGAAATGGTTTAAAAATAGCTAGAGGTTGAACCATGGTGGATTGTTTCTAAAGGATGTCTGAGATGACTCCTCTCACAGGCAGATCCCCACACTGGGGAATATATCTTTCTGAAAAGAAAGACTACAGTAAGTACAAAAGGTATCTGAATTACAGATAAAGATATACAACTAACAATACGTGACACAATTCAGGATTGAACTTCACATGTAGCATAACTTTGAACAAGCAGCTGGCTCCCATTCCAGTACCATTTAGGAGCCAGAAACCAGTTACAGGGGGCTAAAACAAACTCTTTAAGTCACCATAGTGTTAGAAATATTATTAAAAATGCATTATCAATAGCTGTTAGCTCCCATCAATAGTGTTGTCCTCTGAATAAGCACGGCTGCCAGCCCTCCTTGTCTCCTTAATGAGAGAGGGAAGGGGGGGTTGGAAACTGAAGGAAAAACTCCAAGAGCTCTTTGTACTAAGGTATCACTCTCTCTTTGTTCTGCAAATTTACTATCTCTTTGTTACACTAAATCACACTTTCTTTCATGGCTCCCACATTCTTAGGCTAAGATAAGAATAATTGCAATCTTAGCCTTGAAGTTAAACCCTTCATAACCTCGAGTGCTTTCTGGGCAAGCACAATAACCTAATACATATTAAGCCTATCCGCCCCGCATACTTAAGTAGTTAATTATAATACACATGGGATGCATGATCTGACGTATTCACATGCATGTTTGTATGAACCGGAAATGAGTTGTAAGAGTTCCTGCTTCTGTACACGTGCCAGAAGAGAGGGGATAAAAGCCTGCTAATGATTGTGCCCGGGGGCAGAGGGTTTTGATCTTTTGTCTTCTCTCTCTGACCCTATTTGCAAATATATACCTTTTGTCTCACCAACAATGTGTGCCTAAGGATTATTATTCAATGAGCCTCCAAAGAAACGAACCATGATTTTTACATCAATAGCATAAAAGCATAAGCCCAATGACTCACATTCTCACCCAGCATCTGCTTAGCACATCCCGACATAGGCATTGTCCCAAAAATAAGGTTCATGGCGGAAGGGACCAGACCATAGCTCTCAATGCTACAAAAATAATGGCCACGGTCTGCTAACAGCCCAGTGAGTCCCGCAGTAGATATGAGCAGCACCAGTGACATCTAATTTATGCTAAGGACTGCAACAGTTACCCGAACTGGCCCCCATTCTCTTAAGATAGGAGACACATCACAGAATCTAATGTTTCCTTAATAGTATCTGTAACATCTCTTATTTCATATTTCAGACATTCTTGCATTTCACACAGCCAACTTACATCTGTTTAATGGAGATAGCAAATGAAAAAGAAGCTAGGAGTACATAATGCAAGTGTTTTCTAAAACCTTAAGAGGATCACCTTCACAGTATTGCAAAGCATCAGAGGTAGAGTCTGCAATTACTCCACACTGGTTGTCTCTCTCACATTGCAGCATAATGCACTTTTATCCAAGCTGTTAGTCTGGGTACAAATGCAGTACATATGGTGTAATATTTCCTAAAAATCCATTCTCACATTTTTATAGAACTCAGAGCAAAGAAAGAACCAAAAACATCTAAGATATCAACTGAAACAGATCAAGGTATTCATAGTGTGATTTCTGTGCATTGTGATGCAGACTGTCCTGTCAAAACACTGAGCTTACTAACGTGGAAGTTGAATTCTCAGGGCCTGTGCGAAGCGGCAAGTTTTCACTTCAGAGTTAGCCAATTTGGAGGACAGTGATTCGATTCAGAGATAGGGATCACTGTCCTGATTCAATTTGGCCAATTCAGAACTGAAAAATTCAGCGCCACTTTGGAGACTCACCATAGACTAAACAGGCAGCTGACAGCAGCCTCCAGCTGGTAAGTCTGTTGGGGATGGGGGATGGAAGGAGTGTAGGGGAGGGAGGGATTGGGGCTGCCCAACTGGGGCAGCGGGCATAGGACTTGGGGAGGGGAGTAGGGGGGCATGGGATGTGGGAGCAGCAGCACTCAGAATAGGGGCTCTGCCCTGCTGCCACTTGCCCAGCTGGGGAGGGTGGGATGTGGGTGTGGCTCATTCTGGGGAGAAGGGGACAAGCAGCAGCAGGGCATAGCCACCACATCCCACACCCCCCCCCCCCACTCCAGCTGGCAAGTAACGGCAGCATCCACCATGGTTTGCAAGTGGTGGCAACCCCCAACCCCTGCACCCAGCCTCAGCAAGGCAGAGCCCCCACTCCCAGCACTGATGCACCTGCATCCCATGCCCTCCCCATGCTGGCAAGAAGTGGCAGCACCCGCCCCACTGCCCTAGCTCACAAGTGGTGCAGCACCTGCCCCCCCCCACCCAGGCTGGCAAGTGGTGGCAAGGGAGAGCCCCGACTCCCAGCACTGATGCAGACGTGGCAGTGCTGGGAGTAGGGGCTATGCCCTGCTGCCGTTTGCCCTCTTCTGCCTGCATTAGCGCTGGGAGTGGGGTCTCTATCCTGCTACCACTTGCCAGCTGGGGCAGGGGGTGCAGGCACTGCTGCAGCTTGCAAGCTTTGGCAGATGCTGCTGCCACTTTCCAGCTGGAGCGGGTGAGCAGGCGCTGCTGCAGCTTGCAAGACAGGACAGATGCTGCCACCACTTGCCAGCCAGGGTGGCAGAACGCAGGATACAGGTGCATCAGCACTGGGAACAGGGACTCTGCCCTGCCGCCACTTTCCAGCTGGGGTGGGAGAGTACGGCAGCACTCAGAACAGGGGCTCTGCCCTGGTGCCACTTGTAGGCTGGAGCAGGGGGATTGCAACCACTTGCAAGCTGGGGCAGGGAAGGGAAGTGGGTGCAGCAGTGCTGGGAACAGGGGCTGTGCCTTGATGCTGCTTGCCAGCCAGGGCAGGGACATGGGTACTGCTGCTACTTACAAACCGGGGGAGGGGGAAGGGGGTGGATGCTGTTGCCGCTTGCCAGCCAGGTTGGAGGGACATGAGATGCAGGTGCAGGGCCTATGCCCTGCTGCCACTTGTCCCTTTCTGCCCAGAGTAAGCTGTGCCCACATCCTGCCCCAGCTTGGCAAGCAGCAGCAGGGCATAGGTCCTGCTCCCAGTGCAGCCACACCCAAATCCCATGCCCCCACCCCGCAACCTCCCTCCCCAAGTCATATGCCCTTCACCCCAGCTGGGCAGCTTGTCCCAGCCCCATCCCCCATCTCTCCCTCCTCCACACCCCTTCCCTCCCCCCCAACCAACCCCAACAGACTTACCAGCTGTAGGCAGCTGTCAGTTGCCTGTTTAGTCTATGGTCAAATCTTTGAATCTTTTCCAAAGCTTTTCTGAAGCTGTGATTCAGAGCTTTTAATTGGTCTCCTGATTTGATTCGGATTCAGAGATTCAGTCCCCGAACTGGGTCAAATCTTATCCAAATTGAATCAGCTACTGAAGCTTCGCAAAGCCCTACTTCATACCACTGATATGCTAATGAACCTCCACTGTACCAAACTGTGCCACTGAAGTCCAGAGACTACACCAGAAATGCCTCTAGATCTGATTAGACCAGGTACACATGCCCTCTTCAGTTATTGAGGAGAAGGTGGTAGAATACACCTTCCTCTTTCAGCAAGGTCCCCTGGCCCAGTATACAAAGCCTGTTTTGCTGCTCAGCCAAAAGCTACTGTCAACAGCACCCTTACTGAATGTAGGCAGAATAGGGAGCAGAGCCCCTAACAGCTATTCCTGCATCGCTTGTTCCTCGATTCCAGTGCAGAAATACAGATTTTTTGCTTAAAACATGTACCCCCCATTTTGTAAAGCTAATTTTGGTAATTGAGTAAATATAGCAATGAACTAGTTGTAGGTTTTGTTCAGTTACAATTAGAAGGATTTATTCAACACTTCTGTGCCTTCACAGAGAAGTTGAATCACATCAGGGCGTAAACAGATGTAGACTCCTGCAGGACAATATTAAATGGCTTTGAATATGTGCACTTTGCAGAGAAAAAACATAGCTGCATAAGGCATTTAGGCTGTAAGCACAATTCAGGCCATTACATGGAGTAAAGCAGAATGCCTTTGGGGACTCAGACAAGAAAGACTGCATAAGTAGCAATTAACATCTTTGCAGTGAAATAGAATTCTGCTCAATGTCTCTGGTGATTCTGGATGACCACAACACCACCATCTTACGGAAGTATTGCATGTGCTCCTTTGTGCCAGCTGGCAGTTTCCCAGCCTATGTAGTAGGGACCCCAGTTGCAACTCACATCTATCAGTGTCACTGATGATGCTAGACTAGGTCTCCCCCAAGTCCTAGCACTCAGAGAGTTCAACGATCAGGAACAAACTGCCCCCAAAAAACACCTGCATGTGCCGATGGCCAGCCACAATCTGGCCCTGTGACATTAAAGGAATACAAAAGAGAAATGGAAGATTCTAACTCTGCCTCTTTATGATCGAGTATGAATAAATAAAAGTGAATGATTCATAGTATATTAACCATGAGAGAATTCAACTACTATAAATACAGTGTCCATTTAAAATTATGATGACAATTTAGAAGGAATTGAAGGATACTATGAGGAAATGGATATCTGTATATGGGTAGGTTTTTTCACAAAAGATGCAGGAAAGATATAACATCCAATACCATTTATTTTATACCAAAATATACTCCTGAGGTAAAAAGAAAGTAGAAACAGGATAATGTGACAGAAAAAGGCAAGCAAAGGACAGTGAAAAATGCATGGAGAGAGGGGGAGGGAGAGGAAAAATAGGACAACATACTGATGGGGAAAGCTAGAGAGTAGTAAGGAGAAATAAAGGTTGGATGACATGGTATTGCTAAAACAGAGATATTAAGTGGAAAGGATAGGTGTAATGGAGGAGAGAGAAAGTAAGAGGATGTGAGACAAGTGAAAACAAAGTTGAAGGCTACTGTACAGAGGCAGATAATTAATATGATGGAGATAGATATAAAAGTAGTTCAAGCCTAAAGGGAGGGACAGAGGCAGTGAAAAGTTGATGGTACATTTCCAGGTGAAGACAAAGAGATTGATGTGATTAAAGTATACAAGAAAGAAGGAAAAAAATGAAATGCATTTGTGATGTAAGGCAATCTGATCTCTATTGAGAAGTAGGACAAAGAAAAGTTACTTATCATGGAGTAACTGGAGGGGGTTTTTTGTCTTGTGTTCTTTATGCACACATTTTATTCCTGGCATCTACAGGCATATCATGAGCTCTACTGCAGGCACTTTTGTTCAACAGTACTCACCAAACATTCCTGTAGTCTGCCTTCTTCTTGTCTGACACCCAAGGTTTAAAGGGTGTGGCTTCACCCTTATTAGCTAAGCAGTGCTTCCAGCTGGCCGACTTCCCAGCCAGGAAGACTAATATCCTCTGACCCCATGCAGTGTGGCTGTGAGCCCTTGAGGGGCTAAGCACTTTCTTACATTGGGTCACTGATGGTGGTCTAGACCTCTGGATAGTCTCTCTCAAAAATGACTGTTTATGAACTGCAGTAGAATGAGAACTGAGATGCTGCAGTAGGTTTCTTTCATCTGTGGAAATATGATCTCTTCATAATTAAGGAAATTTTTTATGGAAGGAGAAAGTTGGCCAAGTAATCAGTCTTTGAGGGGCCTATAGATGCTGCCTGCTATGTTTTCTTTCAGGAAGTGGAGCATCCCACAGAATTACCGCTGCATGCCTACTACTAACCAAGTCTAGAGTCACTTTTGAACTGATCTTGGCCATAAAAGAATCCTCAGCAAAGCAAACCCTTTACTGGAGTCAGGAGGTAGTTTGTCCTCTCCTCTCTGGAAGAAGGGAACCTTTCATAGATCCAGAAGTTATACCTTGATTGCATGGCTCAACAGTTTGTGACACTGAACCAGAAGTTTATATAAAATGAAGACCTGTGCTCCAATACATCTGGCCTCTATGCCTTCTTGTCACTTAGAGCATTTTGTTTATATTGCTGGGCTTTTTCTCCTCACTGCCACAACAACTAGGAAAAAATTGCGTGGGTACAGAAATATTCCACCCTCCCACCTCTTGGATCTGTTTTTTTTCACCTTGTCAAGCTCCTTTAAGTATTTCAGTGATGTGAATCTGAGAAATGCCTTTGTCCTTCCTTTAACTGAAAGTATCTCACACTGCCCATATATAAAAGAGGGGAAAAGAAGGATCCTGGGAATTACAAACAACCCAGACTGGCCTCAATACCTGGAAAAATCATGGAGCAGGTCCTCAAGAAATCTATTCTGAAGTAATAGGAGAACATAGTACTGAGAAACAGTCAGCATGGATTTACCAAAAGCAAGTCATATATGACCAACCTTATTTCCTTCTCTAAGCTGACAGACTCTTTGGATGTAGGGAGTGCAGTATATGCGGTATACTTCGATTTTAAGCAAGGATTTTGACACCATCTCCCGTGACATTCTCATTAACAAGCTGAGGAAATACAGAATAAAGTACTGTATGGTGGATATATTACTGGCTTGACCATCATGCTCAATGAATTGTTATGAATGGTTCTGTCTAGTTGAGAGACAGTTGACATATCTACATGTTCATTAATGGACCTTTGCTACTGTGCATTAAGTTTAGTACATCTAACATGGGGTACTAGATAAAGGTGCCATAGCTGTGCTAAAGCACAGTAACAAAGACAAAGATTTATTTGCGATGCTTAATGTGCAGTAAACCAACAGATCCAGGAGGTGGGGGCCACTGCACACATCCTCAGGAGGCCTCAAATGCCTCTACACAGATGCTCATAGTATGGGAAACAAGCAAGAGGAACTTACCGTCCTGCTAGCTGACACCAACCTAGACATAGTGGGGCTCACTGAACCATGGTGGGAACCCAACGCATGACTGAGCGGTAAATATCAAGGGCTATACGCTGTACAGGAGGGATAGGACAGGGAGGAAAGGTGGTGGCGTGGCGCTCTACATTATGGAGGAATACACATTCTCGTCAATTAGCAAAGAATCAGAGGAGGGGCACTCTGAAGTGCTCTGGGTTAGAATACAAGGCAGTCGAGGGGAAAGAGATTTAACAGTGGGGGTCTACTACAGACCACCCAACCAAGGGGAAGAGCTAGACCAGGAATTCTTAAATCAGCTCATGGAGGTAGTTAGGTCAGAGGACGTGGTCATCATGGATGACCTGAACCTACCAGACATCTGCTGGGAAGAACAATCAGCTAGATCCGACTGCTTCACGCAGGTTCCTAGCCAGCACGCGGGACCTCCATCTAACCCAGGAGGTGCACAGCCCCACCAGGGGAGACGCCTTGTTGGACCTGGTGCTGGCCACTGGCAACAACCTGGTGAGGGAGCTGCAGGTGCTCAACCACTGGGGCGACAGCAATCATCACCTGCTGAAATTCACCATCCAGCGCAAGGTGGCAAAGACCTACAGCAAGGCAGCAGCCCTAGATTTCAGGAGGTCAGACTTCAATGAGCTAAGGAGAATAGTTGGGGAAGCACTGAGGTCCCGGAGCGAAGGGGAGGGTAGGGGAGCCAGGTGTCCAAGAAGAGTGGTTGCTCCTTAAGGAGACAATCCTCCAAGCCTAAAGAGAGGTAATCCCAACATGGATCAAAGGGAGCAGGAGGGCGCAAAAGCCCCCATGACTCACCAAAAGCATCTGCAAATGTCTCCTAGCTAAAAGGGAGGTGCACACCCAATGGAAGGGAGGGGCCATCACCAGGGAGGACTATACTGCAGTTGCTCAGGGATGCATGGGGGCAGTCAGGAAGGTCAAGGCGGAGATGAAACTGGGACCAGCTTCTTGGATCAAGGACAACAAGAAGTCCTTTTTTAAATACATAGGGGGCAAAAAGAAGGTTCCGGGTAACATGGGGCCCCTGCAGGACACACTAGGAAATTTCTTCATCACACCAGACAACAAAGCTAACCTATTTAACAATTTCTTTGCCTCCATTTTCCTGAGCAGGGACCAGAACAGTCACCCCCCTCCGGGCCCCCCTTAAACCCCAGGGGAGGCACACCTAGGCCAAGGGTTAGTGAGGAACTAGTTAGGGAACTTCTGGAGGGACTGGATGCATTCAAATCAGCTGGTCTGGACGATCTCCACCCTAGAGTACTGAGAAAATTAGCTGAGGTCATTGCGGGACCCCTGGCAGAGCTTTACGAGCACTCGTGGTGCTCTGGTGTGGTGCCAAAGGACTGGAAGAGGACCAATGTGGTTCCCATCTTCAAAAAGGGGAGGAAGGAGGACATGGGACACTATAGGCCAGTTAGTCTTACCTCAATCCTGGGCAAGCTTTTTGAGAGAATTATATTGGCACGTCTACAATGGGCAGCAGGGGAGATTATGCTTAGGGGCAACCAACATGGGTTCATTAGAGATACGTCCTGTCAAACCAACCTGGTGGCCTTCTACGACCAGGTCACCAAATCCTTAGATGAAGGGGTAGCAGTGGATGTAGTCTTCCTGGACTTTCAGAAGGCCTTCAACACTGTCTCTCACCCTGTTTTCATTAAGAAACTAGGGGACTGTGGTGTCGACACCCACACAGTCAAGTGGGTCACCAACTGGCTGGAGAGCCGCACCCAGAGAGTGGTTGTGGATGGGTCATTTTTGACCTGGAGGGATCTGGGCAGTGGGGTTCCCCAGGGCTCGATCCTTGGGCCCGTACTGTTCAACATCTTTATCAGTGACTTGGACGAGGGGGCAAAAAGCACCCTGTTCAAATTTGCTGATGACACTAAGATGTGGGGAGATATGGGCATGCGAGACAAAAGGAATAGGCTGCAATCACACCTAGACAGGTTACAAGGGTGGGCAGATGAGAATAGGATGGGATTCAACACTGACAAGTGCAAGGTGCTGCGCCTGGGTAGGAAGAACCAGCACCATACCTACAGACTGGGGAACTCCCTTTTCATCAGTGCAGAGGCAGAAAAGGATCTTGGAGTCATCATTGATGCCAAGATGAACATGGGTCGGCAGTGTGGGGATGCAGTCAGGAAGGCCAACCACACCTTGTCACGCATCCACAGATGCATCCCAAGCAGATCCAAGGAGGTGATCCTCCCCCTCTATGTGACACTGGTCAGGCCGCAGTTGGAGTACTGCATCCAGTTCTGGGCGCCGCACTTCAAGAGGGATGTGGACAACATGGAGTGGGTCCAGAGGAGGGCCACTCGCATGGTCAGGGGGCAGCAGGGCAGGCCCTACGAGGAGAGGCTATGGGGCCTGAACCTATTCAGCCTCCAGAAGAAAAAACTGAGGGGGGATCTAGTGGCCTGTTACAAAGTAGTCAGAGGGGACCAGCAGGCATTGGGAGAGTCCCTGTTCCCCCAAGCACTACCAGGAGTGAATAGGAATAACTGTTGCAAGCTGGCAGAGGGTAGATTCAGACTAGACATCAAGAGGCGCTACTTCACTGTCGGGGCGGCTAGGATCAGGAACCAACTTCCAAGAGAAATGGTGCTGGCTCCTACCCTGGGGGTCTTTAAGAGGAGGCTAGGTGAACACCTTGCTGGGGTCATTTGACTCCAATACTCTTTCCTGCCATGGCAGGGGGTCAGACTCAATGATCTGCTCAGGTCCCTTCTGACCCTACAAACTATGAAACTATGAATTCTATCATGCATTAGTGCATTCGCACAGTTTTTGCCATGACATGCTTGTGCATTATTGCATTAGCACAGTTTTTGCCATGACATGCTAATATATAGTAGAACAGTCCACTGTGCATTAAGACACACTCAATAGCAAGTAAGGTTCCTGTCACAGAGCACTTAGGTTCCCTGCTCTTTTAAAGGGCTGAAACTGCTAGGGAGAGAGCCCTAGCAGTGAGTGGGAAGCCCCAGCTGCTGGTTCCCAGGGCAGCCAGAATTAGTTAGTTGGCCCACACCTGCCAACAGTCAGCTGACTGGAAGGGGCAAGGCCTGGCTCATATATAAACCCCAGGTCTGAGGCTAGGAAGATGGTTCCCTGCTAGCAGCCAGAGGGGGAGGAGGGGCCTCCAGGGAAGAAGTGCCCAGTGATGCTGCAACTGCCTGGTATGCTGCACCTAGGGCTAAGGGGATTCCATGAGCTGCACAGGTACCCTTGCCTACTAGACACTTAGTGCCAGGGACTAAACCTGATCCCTTTAAAGAGTCAGAGCACACCCTGATATTTTGTATTATGTTATAGCCTAGGGGCTTCTGTTTTGTTAGCTGTTGTATAAGACCAGTGGTTTGGGAGAGGCTACTGGGGAAAGAGGAGGCCTCATTGGGGCCTCGCTATAGTGTGGGGGCCCCAGCATCAGCGTGGGTGCCAGGAGGGACAGGGGTCCAGAGAGCCCAAAGACAACCCAAGGCTGAGCAAAACCAAGGCCTCAGAGGGACACTGTGGAAATACCATCTGCGAGGCTTGGGGTGTGGTAAAAGGGTGGTTTGGAGCCACGCATATAGCCCATAAGGCTGAGGTGTCCTGTTACATCTGTTTTGGAATGGGACCCACAAGGCGTCTGGGAATCTACGAATTCAAGGAAATTCATCGGACCATGTCCACTGGAACGTGAAGGCAGCCTCCCTATATCATAAATCCATCAAGACATGGTGGGTGAGAATAGAGGGTGCCCATCAGGCTGAATTGGCATGGTCAAGGGGCCTTAGGGGTAACATGGCCATCCTTAGGGACCCCATCCTGTGACAGTTCCCTAGAGGCATGTCCTATAACTAGTATTGTTTAATATCTTCAGTAATGATTTGGACAATGGAACTGAGTGCACAATTAGCAAATTTGAGGATAAAGCCAAGTTAGGTGGAGTGGAGGACAGTCTGGAGAGCAGAGCTAGGATCCAGAAGGATTTGGATAGGCTGGGGAAATGGTCCACAATCAATTAGATGAGATGATTTGGGAGAGGCCATTAAAAAGTGCAAAGCAACAAAAAGTGCAAAGCCCTATACTTGGGATGAAGCAACTGTATGCACCAGTACAGACTGGGGAACGATTAGGCAGGATGCAATCCCGTAGAGAAGGACCTGGGAGTTACAGTAGACCATAAGCTAAATATGAAGCAACAGTATGCTCTTATTACAAAACAAGAAAACAGCATCTTGGGTTGTATCAATAGGAGTGTCACTTGAAAATCAAGGGAAGTGATTTTTCTGCTGTATTCAGCACTGGTGAAGCCTCACCTAGAGTACTGTATCCAGTTTTGGGCTCCACACTTCAAGAAAGATGTGGACAGATTGCAAAGAGTCCAAAGGAAAGCAACAGCATGATTAGGGGCCTGGGAATCATAACTTACAAGGAAAAGCTGAAAAAAATCTAGGGTTATTTAGTCTGGAGAAGAGAAGACTGAGGCAGGACTTCATAATTGTCTTCAAATACCTGAAAGGTGATTCTAAAGAGGATGGAGATGGGCTCTTCTCTGAGGCATTAGAACAGGTTACCTAGAAAAGTTGTGGACTCTCCGTCCCTGGAATTTTTCAAGGGCAGGTTGAAGAAAGACCTGGGTGGGATGATCCTGTCTTAAGCAGAAATCTGAACTAGATGATCCTGTAAGGTTCCTTCCAGCCCTACTTTCCTGTTATTCACTGTACTCAAATCCATCACAGAGACTAGAGTATAGGTAGAATCCATGCAGGAGTCGGTAATTTGAGAGCAGTTTCCTTACCCTATCCCTACTGGAGTTAATTTTGCTCCACACAATTGTAAGGAATCTAAATGAGGAGATAGTCTTCGTAGTTTTTTTGACCCTGTAAAATATTTTGCAACAAATTGAGTATTTTGCTATTTATTTAAATTTTCTCCTCTTTTATATTACTTCTAGATAAACAGTTTGAGCAAAATCAGATATAAAGTACAAGGAAAGAAATTACAAAAAATATGACAACCCATATAAAGCTCTGAATGCTATTGACAATGGCAACATCTAAAAATTCTACATAAAAAAATTACATTTTGTTTTTAATCATATTGAAATCTGGTGTTTCTTTTGTTTTAATTCATATACCTCTATTTACAGCTGGAAGCAAGCACGTAATCAGGCTTTCTTGATTATAAAATTTATTCAAGCATGGCAAACAACTTTACATATAGCAGAAATCCACTTGCAGTTTTCTGATATGCCCCCCCAATCAGGAAACCATCTTACACATAGTTCAGTTCCGATTATCACTACTGTCCTTTTTTAGTGTTAAAGTACAGCATTCATAAGCAACCAGTAAAAATACGTAGCTGCTAGTTAACAAATGAAAAGTAAAGAAATGTATAGGACAAAATTCTAACTTCTTTATCCATGAGAAGTATCTTTGTCCACAAAGGTAAAGCCTCATTAAAATCAGGGACCTCTCAATGTGTCCAATAAATTCTAGGTAAGTAAGGATCTCAGAATCCAGCTTATAAAGTGGCTATTTTGTTATATGGCTATTAGGCAAGTTTCTGTAAATAAACAGAATCATTTATTTATATGGTATTTTTTTCAGTCTTTCAGGATCTCAAAAGCATGTGTAGAACTAAGCCCTATATACTTTGCAACTCTTAGGCCTTGTTTACTTGACTGAAAATTTTAGGTGTTCAGAGAATGCAAAATCATATGCTTAATACACAGGTCCTGCTGGTTCCACGGGGATGCTCTTTACAGTCAGTGGCAAGGTTGCAAGATTAAGGCCTTGTTTACTTGAAAAAGGTCTGTTGCTGAAGACATGCTTAATGCATGCCCTATATTGAATCAAAAAACCTGTATTTGAAATTTTTGAAGAAAACACCTCAGGCTTGAATTTCAAAACTGGTTCTATGAGCAATCTTCAGCAATACGTGTTTGTGCAAGAAGGAAAAAGTTTCATTCCTAAGTATGCTAAGAACAGTTACAGAAACATCTGAGCTTCATGTAATCAGACAATTAACGTAGGGAATTAAAATACAAAGGAAACAAAGCTTCCTCATGTTTAACATGTATATTTCTCAAGGAAAGCACGAGACCAGAAAAAGGCTCTTTGGCACTTCAATCTCTTCTGATTTTTTAAAGGTATTCTCAATAACCAGGATCATTTGAAAACACTACAGTATATTGGATACTGTGAAGGTAATTTAAAATATGTTACCAAAATATTATACTCTACTGCAGGGCTTTCCAGCGTCAAGGTGGTTGGGGGCTGAATGCCCCATGGGCGGTGTCGGCTGGTGTTGCATGGCTTATGGGTGTCACCAGGGTGAGCCACAGGCCACATGGAGGCTCCTGCCCCTGTAGTGCACACCTGTGCCACTCCTCTCACTACTGAGCCATGTTCCCACACGGGCCCTCCTCTCACCACTTCAGTGCATGTCCAAGCTTGTATGCCCCCACCACTGCTGCACCCAGAGAGGCCTACTGGCTGGCCCTCCCTTACTGATGCACCTGACTACACAGGCTCAGGTTTACCAACAGCTCTATGAGCCATACCACACAACGCTGCTCCATTCCCTGAGGCAGAGGCAGGCAACAAAGCCAGGGGAAGGAGGGAGAGCCTGGAGATGGCTGCTCCCAGGATGCAGTTTAATAATTGTATCTCTGTGTTAAAATTATTAATGGCATTAAGTCAAAATGTTTAAAAATTTCATTTAACCTTCTCATCATGGAAATGGCATGGAAAAAGTTAGATAAAAACTCCAGAATGAATAAACGCAGGAAAATGACAAAGAATACAGATACCCTAATGCAGGCAGGACAATGCTTTTCACAAAACAACCAAGCATTTTCTAACCTCACAATCCTTGCTCAAGACATCTACAAAATGTCTTCAAAATACAGGCATAGAAACAAAAAAATGTATTTCTACTGGACACCAAAACCAGGGATTAAATACAGCCATTGACTTTCTTTTCTCATTATAATCTATCTACTAATCTCTCTGAGCTTCAGGACCCTCTTCTCTCTTGAATAGTCTTGATCTAATATTTAAAAGAGTATCCTTCCTACTGCATTTATTTTGTCTTTCAGCTTATCCCAATGTTGTCTCTGTGATTTTTACAGTCCTGCTCCATTCCTTTTAGCAGACTATGGTTTTTATTTATATAAGGAGTTTTTCCACAGATGTTCTTCTATTCCTGCTCAGGAGCTTATATGAAGGAAGTGGAGGACTAACAGTAGCTTCAGGCCCAGCTTGCCTAGTCTGGCTGGTCAGCTGTAGCATGGGAGGCTCAGATAACCATGCAGTTGCTCCAACAAAAGGTATTACTCACAAAGTTTTCATAGTTTAGAATTTTAATTAAATATGAGGATAATAAACTCATAGTCATCCCCATTTTTTCACCAAGTATTTCTCTTCTACAGGAAGGATATTACAAACTGTAAACACAAAGGAGTTGTGAAGACTGAATTTCACAGCCTGGTGGAAGTAAGGGACTAAATTCATGCTTTCATAGTAAACTTACTGTGTGAGGCAGAGGCATCCTCAAACACTCCACACAGTTCCTTATGGGTTGCCTCTTCAAGTTGAAGCAGTGTAGGTGTGTCCACATATTTCCATAGGTGAGCCAAGTACCATAAAAATGGGTTAACTGTCACTGTCATTCAGCCATGCTAATTGATCGAGCCATAGCACCTGGTTGATATATCACCACTGTTTCTGGTTTAGGGAAGGTGGTTTATGGGAAGCAGCATGCTATGTAGGAAGGTTCAGTAAGTTTGCCTTTCAAGAAGGCTTGAATAAACCCATTTGAACTAGCCAGAAAAATCTATGAGAGAAGAGTAAAAATGGTCTTCTACCAAAGCAGGCTCATAAAAGAGAACTGAATAGCATGAGAGATATCACAATAAAACAGAGGGACAAATGTTGAATAAAAAATACCATATTACATCTAAATAAAGGTGGATAAATGTTTGGAATGTTTAATGAGGGCAAGTGCTCTGCCATTTGTCTTTCAGGAATATTTTTATTTAAAAATATGTATCTCCTTTTTAAATATTAAATGTATTTCCTCCTATATTAAAATATTTTACAGTATGATAATGATACTATTAATAATAATGACAACACTAACAAAAGAAGTATCGAGTAATAAACAGCTGAAGTTGTAGCAACAAAATTACCTTCACAAAAATGATATCGTGGCAACTGTGCTAAAATAGTAATAATCCTAGTCACAGGGAGAGAAAGCAGAAGGAAAGAATCATTATAAGATTCACAAGAAAGATTTCTTAACAATATACACTACAGATCAGAATCTACTCAGTGCTGTATAACACATTACTGGTTAAAAAATCATGTCCAGCTAAAGTCCTACAATGTTTTCAGGAGTTACAGAACACTTTTTCAAATCAAAGAATGTCTTTAAGATTTCTAATGCATTTGTCTCTTTGTGGAGGGAATTCTACTCTCCAGTTTATTTGCTTTTTGGCAATCAATAAAGCTATTTGTACAAAAGTCCCCTTATATTTGTCTAGTCTGGTATTTTCATTTACGTGAAGTAAACAAAAGCTAGGGCATAAAGGAATTTTCACATTACCTATTCCACATGTCATATGAATCACCTGAGACCAAAACTTTCACAGTATAGGAAAAGTCCAAAATACATGCATGGAGTCACCTTCATCTTTTTGACATCTTGAACAATAGAAAAAAATAACCTTTGCAGGTGGACAAATATGATAGACAGCTGACTGATGTTATAGTCTATACTAGCCAATTGCCTGTTAAGAATGATGGGAGGACGGGGGGCAGGAACACAGACCTATGTTGGGCCCCCACCCTACCTCACATTTCAGGTCTGGGCCCGTTCCCCCCTTGCTCCCCTACTTCAGGTCCAGGCCCATTACCCCCACACTCTGGGTGTGCCCAGCCTGTGTCCACCTGCCTCCTCTCCCCACTCCCCTCCCTCCCAGAGGTTGGCAGCACCCAGCAGCAGCAACAGGGCACCATCACCGTGCCCCTCTCCCCCTCCCACTCCTTTCCTCTCCCTGCTGGCTTTTGTCAGGACCCAGCCATGGCGGGGCAGTGGCGGCATGCGCCACACTGTCATGGTGGGTGGGGACAGAGTCCTGTGTCCAGCCCTGCTGCCACTTCTTGTCCAATCGGGGGAGGAGGTGAACAGGCCTGCTCCCTCTACCCTTGCCCCTGCCACTTCAGGGCCAGGCCCAATTCCACCCCCCACTTTGGGGCTGGCAGCAGCAGGGACATGGCAGCAGCAGTGGTGCCAGGGTGCCATTACAATGCCCCTCCCTCCCTGCTGGCTTTTCTCAGGGCCTGGTGGCTCTACATCCCCCCCATCCAGCCCCACCCCCACTTTTCTTCCAGTTGATGGGGGGAGAAACAGATCCACAACCCCCTCCTCTCACTGAATCACCTGCAGAAAGCGGGGGGGGCAGGCCAAAGGGTCTGCCCACACCCCCCATGCGCTATCACCTGTGTCACTGCCATCATGGTGGAGCTATGCCATGCCATCTCCCTCCTGTCCAAACACTCTTGGAGCACTCTGATTGGTTGTTTCAGTCAGCCAATTGGAGTGTGAATAAAGCATTACAGGCAGACAATTTTGCCTCCATTTTCCTAAGCAGGGACCAGAACAGTGACCCCCCCCGCTGGGCCCTCTTCAGGCCCCAGGGGAGGCACACCTAAGCCAAGGGTTAGTGAGGAACTAGTTAGGAAATTTCTGGAGGGATTGGGTGTATTCAAGTCAGCTGGTCCAGACAATCTCCACCCTAGAGTACTGAGGGAATTAGCTGAGGTCATTGCAGGACCCCTGGCATGGCTTTACGAGCACTCGTGGTGCTCTGGTGTGGTGCCAGAGGACTGGAAGAGGGTCAACATGGTTCCCATCTTCAAAAAGGAGAAGAAGGACGACCCTGGAAACTATAGGCCAGTTAGTCTTACCTCGATCCTGGGCAAGCTTTTTGAGAAAACTATTCTGGCGCATATCCACGAGGGGCTAGCAGGGGAGATCATGCTTAGGGGCAACCAACACGGGTTCATTAGCAGAAGGTCCTGTCAGACCAACATGGTGGCCTTCTATGATCAGATCACCAAATCATTAGATGCAGGGGTAGCAGTGGATTCCTGGATTTTTGGAAGGCCTTCGACACTGTGTCTCACCCTGTTCTTATTAAGAAATTGGGGGACTGTGGTGTCAACACCCACACAATCAATTGGGTCACCACTTGACTGGAGGGCCGCACCTAGAGAGTGGTGGTGGATGGGTCATTTTCGACCTGGAGGGATGTGGGCAGTGGGGTTCTGCAGGGCTTGGTCCTTGGGCCCGCAGTGTTCAACATCTTCATTAGTGACTTGGATGAGGGGGTAAAAAGCACCCTGTTCAAATTTGCTGATGACACTAAGATGTGGGGGGATGTGGGCATGCGAGATAGGAGGAATAGGCTGCAATCGGACCTAGACAGGTTACAGGGGTGGGCGAATGAGAATAGGATGGGATTCAACACAGACAAGTGCAAAGTGATGCACCTGGGGAGAAACAACCGGCGCTGTACCTACAGGCTGGGGAACTCCCTTCTTGTCAGCATGGAGGTGGAAAAGGATCTTGGAGTCATCATTGACTCCAAGATGAACATGGGCCGGCAGTGTGGGGACGCAGTCAGGAAGGCCAACAGTACCTTGTCATGCATCCACAGATGCATCTCAAGCAGGTCCAAGGAGGTGATAATCCCCCTCTATGCGACACTGGTTAGGCCGCAGTTGGAGTACTGCATCCAGTTCTGGGCGCCGCACTTCAAGAGGGATGTGGACAACATGGAGAGGGTCTAGAGGAGAGCCACTCGCATGGTCAGGGGGCAGCAGGGCAGGCCCTACGAGGAGAGGCTACAGGACCTGAACCTGTTCAGCCTCCACAAAAGAAGGCTGAGGGGGGATCTAGTGGCCTGTTACAAAGTAGTCAGAGGGGACCAGCAGGTACTGGGGAAGTCCCTGTTCCCCCGAGCACTGCCAGGAGTGACCAGGAATAACAGTCACAAGCTGGCAGAGGGTAGATTTAGGCTAGATATCAGGAGGTGCTACTTCACGGTCAGGGCGGCTAGGATCTAGAACCAACTTCCAAGAGAAGTGGTGCTGGCTCCTACCCTGAGGGTCTTTAAGAGAAGGCTAGATGTACACCTTGCTGGGGTCGTTTGACCCCAGTACTCTTTCCTGCCATGGCAGGGGGTCAGACTCAATGATCTGCTCAGGTCCCTTCCGACCCTAGAAACTATGAAACTATGAAACAAACAGACTAAGGCTTTTATAATATTAGATTTAACATTGCTTGGTATTTGAAGGTGTACATTCAGTCTTCAGTCCAGTTTTGAGCAAATTTCTCCAGATTTGGATTTAGTTTGGAAAGTGTTCATTATTTATTTACAGCACCATTCCTCTCTGACTTCCCCATATGACTCAGAACAATTTCTACTGCTATGTCAACTTTACACTTCCATATCCGGCCACCAGACCCCTCCTGCACTCTGTTTTTTTGGTGCCTTATCGGTGCCTTGCTTCCCACAGAGTTGTCAGTTCCTATAGTTTGGGATGCACATTTAGTTTTTTGGAGAGTCACGCTCCAATGAGTCAGTACTCCCTCACATCTCAGTCTGGATTTCACATGAGTACTCCAAAGTTATCTGCTAAAAAAATGTAAAAATGGACATGTGATAACACTGTTACCATACCAGACTTCTGCCATCAGGTGTAGAATGGCTAAACAGATGGCTTGTATAAGCTACTTCTGCTCACTGAAACAAAGTCCCATGCCTTCTAAAAGCATGGGAAGAGCTCACTTACTATCAAATACTGATTGGATCAGAGATACCAGGTGAGTGGTTTCAGGTAATTTCATGAGATGCAACAATATGTGGGGGAAATATCTTTTATTGGACACTCTGGGGTGCGTGCTAAAGGAGATAGACGTACAGGTGGTTTTCTCTTCTATCCTACCAGTGAGCAAACGTGGAAGATGGCATGCAATGTGCATTGCGGAGACCAACTGGTGGCTCTGGGAATGGTGTCTCGAGGCAGGCTTTGGCTTCCTCAACAATGACAGGCACATCACAATGAGAGACATGCTCAGATGGGATGGGCTCCACCTTTCCCCTAAACGTAAGCGTGTGTTTTCTTCTAGGTTGGCGGATCTCCTCCGGCGGGCTTTAAACTAGGCTGGTTGGGGGAAGGGGAAGATGAGGTGGAGGAAACATCGGACTGCCAGACCAAGCAACACCCACAAGTACAGCCCAGCCTAGACCAATGAGCGGAACATCTATACAGGTAAGCAACAGGGGCCAGGGTAATGCTGAAAGTAGGGAACCAGTGCACACATCCTCAGGAGGCCTCAAATGCCTCTACATAAATGCTCGTAATATGGGAAACAAGCAGAAGGAACTTACTCTCCTGCTAGCTGACACAGGCTAGGAAGGAAAGGGGGGGACGTGGCACTCTATATTAAGGAGGAATACACATCCTTGTCAATTAGCAAAGAATCAAAGGAGGGACACTCTGAAGTGCTTTGGGTTAGAATACAAGGCAGTTGAGGGGAAAGAGACTTAATGATGGGGGTCAACTACAGACCTCCCAACCAAGGGGAAGAGCTAGACCAGGAATTCTTAAATCAGCTCTCAGAGGTAGTGAAGTCAAAGGATGTGGTCGTCATGGGGGACCTGAACTTTCCAGACATCTGCTGGGAAGAGCAGCCAGGTCTGACTGCTCACGTAGGTTCCTAGCCCAAATGCAGAACCTCCATCTAACCTAGGAGGTGCACAGCCCCACCAGGGGAGACGCCTTGTTGAACCTGGTGCTGGCCACGGGTGACGACCTGGTAAGGGGGCTGCGGGTGCTTGACCATCTAGGCGACAGTGATCTTTGCCTGCTGGAATTCACCATCCAGCTCAAGGTGGCAACGGCCTGCAGCAAGGCAGCAGCCCTAGATTTCAGGAGGGTGGACTTCAACAAGCTAAGGAGAATAGTTGGGGAAGCACTGAGGTCCCAGAGGGGAGGGGAGCCAGGTGTCCAAGGAGAGTGGTCACTCCTTAAGGAGACGATCCTCCAAGCCCAAAGGGAGGTAATCCCAACATGGATCAAAGGGAGCAGGAGAGCACATAAGCCCCCATGGCTCACCAAAAGCATCCGCAAATGTCTCCTAGCTAAAAGGGAGGCGTACACCCAATGGAAGGGAGGGGCCCTCACCAGGGATGACTATACTGCAGTTGCTCGGGGATGCAGGGGTACAGTCAGGAAGACCAAGGCGGAGATGGAACTGGGACCAGCTTCCCGGATCAAGGACAACAAGAACTCCTTTTTTAAATACATAGGGGGCAAAAAGAAGGTTCCGGGTAATGTGGGGCCCCTGCAGGACACACTAGGAAATTTAGTCATCCCTGTTCCCCCCGAGCACTACCAAGAGTGACCAGGAATAACAGTCACAAGCTGGCAGAGGGTAGATTTAGGCTAGATATCAGGAGGCGCTACTTCACGGTCAGAGCAGCTAGGATCTGGAACCAACTTCCAAGAGAAGTGATGCTGGCTCCTACCCTGGGGGTCTTTAAGAGGAGATTAGATGAACACCTTGTTGGGGTTATTTGACCCCAGTACTCTTTCCTGCCATGGCAGGGGGTTGGACTCAATGATCTGCTCAGGTCCCTTCTGACCCTAGAAACTATGAAACTATAAATGTATAGTTGGGATAAAATTAGACAAACTTTTAAATGCAAAGCATTTTTCATCAGATATCTTCAGGTAGTTGGTGGTTTTAACAAGCCTCAGCTAGAATTATCTGGCAAGTTAAGATTCTAAGTGTTTAGGGGTACTTTGACTCTTGAATAATTAATTAGCTTATCAATAATGGCTTATCAATGTAAACAGCAATAAAATAAAAGGATGGAATGATTTTAATAGATGTGCATAGTAAACTGGAGGAAAAATGCCTTTGTGGCTGGTATTCTCCACAAGAAAAATTGGCTCATTAACCTTAACTCTATCAATCTCTTTTCATTATCAAGGTCAAAGAAATGAATGGATACATTTGTGGGGAGTGCACAGTTTAACACAAAGGACTGCCACTTAATCATGCCATAGAAATCCAGTGTTTAAAAAGACTGCTTGAAAAGGAGGGAAACAATCACATACACACACATTAATAGAAAGGTTTGTTATAACTGAGAGAACACCACATGAGAAATAGATTCAGGTGGCCTTGCATCCTTACTAATGACAGGGATATGTTTTAAGTTAAATTTATTCCTTGGAGATTGTTTCTCAAAAAACCTGCCTGGGCCTTATGTAAACTCCACTTCAGTGGAGTTTACACAACAGGAAAAGTACAAGACTACCTAATAAGCACACCTCATGGTAGCTTTATATTACTATTGTCACTGTTATTAGCATATAGTAACATACAGAAGATCCTATTAAAGAGTCGAGTCCCTGCTGTGCTAAACTTTGAGACAGACAGCAGGTCGGGCATAATGGTGAAGTCCTAGTGAACCAAGTAAGCATTATACAGTAGTCATTACTCACCACCGACATAGCCATGGTCACAGCCGACATGCAAGAGAGTCAGATTTGTCATTTCTGCATTCCCTGCATCACACAAGGAAGAAATTCAGACAGGCTTGTGCAGAGAGCCACATAGGGAGCTGGTATAGTACGCTGACTCTACAATGACATGGTATTTTTATGAGATTAGCTTCCCAGAGGTCTTGTGCTGGCTGTGGTTGCAACTGTTGCCACATATTTCTTCATCTTAGTGTAGGTGGGAAAGACATTGTTGTCAGTAATAAGCCAGGCACTCCAAGGAGGATAAAGATTTGTTTGTATCTAGCCTATGCAGAAGGAGTGAAGTGCTGTCTCTTCTGGTATTCCTGGGCTCAGCAGGTACATTGCCTCTCTCTGTTCCCACAACAGGATCAGCAGTGGTACAGGAAAGAATTCAAATTTGTGACTGAAAAGATCATGGATACATTGGGTGCATCCACACATGCAAACACATGCACTTGCAGTAGCTCAAATAGAAGCAATGCAAATTTGAGCCAGGGCTTTTTGCCTCAGCGCATCTGCTCAGACACGCACTTTGTTGTGGAGCAAATTGTGCCACTTGGGGCAAAATAACGCTGCCTGGCTCCTCCCAGATCTGCAGTTGCGGGGAGCCAGAGCGTGAGGCCAGCAACTATGCTGTCCCCAGCAGTATAAAAAGCTGCTCTGTCCTGGCCCCAGCAGTACAAAATGCTACCCTGGCAAGTAGCTCAGGGCTACTCATTCTCAGGAGCTTCTGGGGCTTTCAGAGGGCTGGTGGGGGTGGGGCCGGGCACAGCAGGGGTTGGGGACTGGGGCAATGTGCAGGGCCAGTGGGGGTCCCCCCACAGTCCTCTCCCACCTCCTCCAGCCCCCCAACTGGTTACTCATGGCACTGGAGCCCTGGTACTTAACACGCAGCCTGGAGCCCTGTGTTCAGCACCAGGGCGAGGAGCTAACCAAAGAGACACTCTGGCAGTAAGAGCATCTCCATGGAGGACCCAGCCTCCAGTTGCCTCAGGGCATGGTCCAGGACTGTGCCCTGCCCCAATTTTTTTAACTTCATTTTTTAGAGCCCTGAATATCCAGGAAACTAATTTTCTAAGTTTGCAGTGCGGGGAACATTTTTTCGTTCTCGCATGTGCCTCCTGCCCCATCTCAAAGGGGTTTGAAACAGGGCAAGAGGCACATGCAGGTTTGTCTGGACACACCCATTTGGGCTACAGCAAATCACCTGCCTAACCCATACAAACATAGTGAGATGTGAGCTGTAATGATAAGGCTACATATACTCTACTTTCACAAGATAATTGTAGAAGTAAAGTGAATGCAGCTAGCAGTACAGTTGTACCCAGAATATACTATTCAATAATAGTACTTGGCAGGGTGATACTGAGTGATGCCACTCTTGCTCTGAACACTGTATCTACTAAGCCTGAAGCACTGGAACCACTAAGGTGGAGGTGACGTACTAAGGTGGCTCCAGTATGTGAGAGAGAGAAGGAGCCAGCAGGCTCCAAGGCTCCTGGGCTAAGCAGAGGGTCAGCGGCCCCGGGTCCACAGCCCCAAGGAGCCCAGCAGAGATTCCCCTTACCCAGGTGTGTCGAGAAGGGAGGGGCTAATAATTTCCCCGCCAGTATAAAGAAGAGCCCAGGACAGGCAGGAAGCAACAATGCAGAACCGGAAAGAGGATGAGGTGGAGGTGGAGGAGGAGGAGGAGGAGGAGCAGCATGCCGGCACACGCTTCAGGGAACTCTAAAAGTAACATTGAGTGCTGGTAGGAGCCTCTGGCAAAGAGCAAGACCCCAGCGGGGTTTTGGAACCCAGTTTGCTGGTCCCTGCGGGGAGTAGAACTGTTTGTTTACCACCGGGAGCTGGCTGAGCCCGGCATTAGAAGGGCACCGTAATAGCCCTAATAGAGGGGCACGATTGACTTTGGGGTACTGTAGTACATGTAATAGTGGCACATGCCAATAGTATAGACTTAAGCTGTTAAGAGAAATTGTGGAAAGCTCTACAAGGGGATCTCAGAGAAAGAGAGAGAGCCAACAAGAGAGATTGACCCGACGGTCAGGTTTGATTTCGAGTCTGGCTGCAGACAGCCGGAGCAGTGACACAGGCCAGGAGAGCCGTCTCTATTTTCATCTTTTCTTTTTGACCTTTCTTTTGTTTTTGTTTCGAGAGGAACTGAGGACACATGGCCGGACCAATTGGCTGGCCACCACCCGGTGGAACGGGTGAGGGTGTAGGGGTGGTGGAGCCCTCAGCAACTCGGGACCTTGCAGGGCGCCGGTGAAACTAATAATTGAACTACACGTAAAGGTATCTGAACCAACTCCGTTAACATCAAGTTGTGGCAGGTGAAACATACACATGTAAGATCCCCAATTATAGCTGATAACACCCTAGGCACCATCTGTTAGGTCCACAGGGGACGGTGATCCCCGACACAGTACACACCAATAAAACCCTGCTTCTCACAAGCCCTACTTGACATTCCACATGCATAATAGTAAACCAGAACATCAACCCAAAATGCACTCCTAAACTTGTTTCTTTACTTTCTCAAGTAGCTTCCATGTCTACCCGTTTTGCTCCCCTTTGCTAAAGAATTATATTCTTGTTCCACCAAATCTATAACATAAAGAAATGGAATAAATAACACTTCTTAAGATGCAGCTTTATTGGAAGTCCATACTTTATATCTGACTGAATGAAAGCCAAAAGGTCACTGATACTGTCATGTGTTTTTCAGATTAGCTGTCAGCCTCAGAGCGCACTTAGATTCCTATTGTATTTCTTCAGAATGTGCCTGGCATATTCTTTTATATGTGTGTACAGTGTCTTGTAGTTTTGCTGTCTGGGATTTAGGATTGTTTTACAGTCTGTTTTTGCAGATACTTGGTGTAAACCTGACCTCCCAGAGCTGAATTACTGTTTCCAAGAAAGACTTCCTGAAAATATTTTGTCTGTACTGAATAAGATATTATTTAAAATGTTCGCAGTATTCATTTCAATGGGAAGTGAAGTAAAAATTAGGAAAGGGCCTCAGAATTTGGCTCCTGGCAAAGGAGGCTAAGAACAACCAGAAGAGGCTCTATAAGTATGCTGACCAAAAAAGAAGGACCAAGAAAGCTCTGTTAATGAGCCAGGGGGAACTCTTAACAGAAAATGTAAAGGATCTATTCAACAGTTACTTTTGTCTCGGTATTCACAAAAAAAATAAGCTACAGCCACAAACCTATTAAGGATTATCTGGAGAAGGAAGGAAGCAAAAGAGAGAATCAGAGCACTCTTGAAAGGTTTCAATGAATTTAAGTCAGCAGGACTAAATGAACTTCATCAAGGGTATTGAAGGAATGCACAATGCTTCTTGGCTGACAGAATCAAAAGCTTTTGTGAGGTCAAATAAAGCCATGTAGAGAGGCTTATGTTGTTCCCAACATTTCTCGTGCAGCTGGCAAGTTGTGAAGATCATGTCAGTTGTGCCTCTTGATGCCCTAAAACCCACAATGAGATTTTGGGAGAAGCTCTTCAGCAAGTGGAAGGACACAGTTCAGAATGTTCTCACAATGATCTTTCCTGTGGTAGGCAGCAAGGTAATTCCTCTTTAGTTTCCACAGTCAGACTTGTCTCCTTTAGCATGGCATCCCTCAGGTCACTAGGATTTCCAGATCCTTAGGTCTCAAGGGTGTTGGTCCCCAAGTACTCAGACCGTAGATGGTTTTTGTGGCACTGAAGACACCACACATATCATGGATGTCAACAGATGTTGAATCTCCTTAGCCTTGTCCTCCCACCATTTGTTTTTCATATCACATATCTGTCTTTGGACCTCTGCCTTGGCTTGCTGGAGATTCAATTTCTTTTGCTTGGAGTAGGTGTCATTTTACCAAGCACAAAAGGCCTTGTGCTTGCAATCAATCAACTATTGGCTCTCCCGGTCATTCTCATCAAACCAGTCTTGATGTTTCCTTGTAGAGAATTCAAGTGCCCCTTCACACGTGCTGACGATGGTGGCCTTGAGGGCACCCCACATGCTTCTGTCATTCTCCCATTGTTGTTGAAAAAAATTCAGTGTAATACATCTTCACAAAAGGTGAATGCAGTTTTGGCCTGCAGCAATAGAAGCATTAGGTCCAAGATGCAGGAGGTGATAATGCCTCTCTACTCAGCACTGGTTAGTCTTCATCTGGAGGACTGTAGTTCTGGGATCCTTATTTTAAAAAGGACATGGAGAAGTTAGAGAGGGTACAAAGGCAGGCAACCAAAATGATAAAGGTCTTGGAAAACAAGTATGAGGCAAGACTGAAACAGCTAGGCTGCCATAAAAAGCACCTTTCCTCTCTTGATGAAGAGAGGAGGGTGCACACCAATGGCTTGAAGTTGCAGCAAAGTAAATTTAGATTGGATATCCAGAAAAACTTTTTCGCCGTTAGACTAGTGAAGCAGTGGATAAGGCTGCCTAGGAAGTTGTGGAGTCTCCATCACTGGGGCTGTTCAAGAAAAAGTTGAGGTTGGACAGCCATTGGTCAGGGATGATCTAGACATAGCTATGTCTACATTCTACTAGGCATAGTTATTCTCATGTTCTACCCTTGCTTCTTGGCTTTTCTGTTTGCCTCTGCGCCCCTCCTCCCCCCCCTTTCTGCTATGTGTCAGGGTGTTTTTAAGACTTCCTCAGAGGCATTGGGTATTGGCTACTGCAAGGGTTGGAGACTTCGACTGATTATGTCAGTGCTCCTACTGGGAGGCCCTGACTAGAAGGTCTTGCCCCTCCACTCAGGATCAGACCGATTATCCTTTTTGGGGTCAGGAAGGAATTTTACCCCATGGTCAGACTGGTATGGATTGTGGGAGGCTTTGCCTTCTTCTGTAGTGGGGGCTATGGCCCTCTACCTGGTATAACGAGTATATGTTGACAACATTTAATAGAGGTGGGACATTGGTTGCACTGCTCCCCACCCCCCTCCCCCTGCTTTACATGTGGTAGATTACAGTGTTAGGTCTGTGTTGTATCAGGGTTGCCAGTAGTCTTATGTACCATTTAGATTATGGATTGTATATGATGTTTTAGATAGGGATGAGCCTTCCTCAACCAAGGGATTGGACTAAATAACCTCTGGAGGTGCATCTACACATGCAATAAATGCAAAGAAATAAACTCCAGCACAATTTGCACTGGAGTATACTGTTCCCGGGCACAGCATCTGTGCATGCACCTGGGACAGCAGCAGTTTGAGTCAGGGTGAAGCAGTCCTGGGATGGGAGGTTTGCAAGGGGTAAGCTCCAGGCTCTGGGTGGTGGTGCTGGACAGCAGAGGGGCTGCCTGGGGCACAAGAGTGCTAAAATGCAAAACCATGCAGCAGGCAGCTCCCATACATTGTGTTCCAGCCAGCCCCTGTCACCATTTACATATACGTTTTGGTGGAGTTAAGTACTCCACCATAAGATAATACTTCCCCCAACAGTATTATCTTATGGCAGTGTAATTAATTTATTGCACCCTAATACCAGCGCATATGTAGATGGTGGCTCCTTACTGCGGAGCTAACTAGTCAACTCAGCACATGTAGATACACCCTATAATTTTATGATTAAACATTTAACTACTCACACAGAAATATTTAGCTAAATAAGTTATATGAATTTGTAGATAGATACGTTGCCAGGCATAGACCCTATTAGCTTAATTGTTCTGGTCTAAAGCCAAGATTTTAAAGGTGGCTAGAGATCCTGAGTGATACAGTTTTTGTATGCCCATCTTTAGATACCTTAAAGGAGCTGTATTTACCAAAAGACTTGACCACTCATTCTCTAAAAATTGAAGACTTTAAAGCTATTTCAAGATGGGTACCCAAAATACTGAAAGACATGGAGACTCTCTAGTCACTTGAAAATCATGGTTCTAAATGTAATTTAAAGCATAGATCTGCACTTTGTACAAAGACAGCTAGAGAAACAAGCAACATCCATTCTGCATTTCCAGTGCTGTTCATTGTTACCACACATTCCACAAGGTCCTTGCATAGCTATGTACAATAACCAGACTACGGTATGAAGAGTTCTTATCTTGTATAGACAATAGGAGATTGACTGAAACAGTGAAAATCCTTAAGTAACCCAGAGAAGCTCTGAGATAATTTGCCTAAATAAAACTGAATAAGGAACTTGTGATCTTTCACAGAATTATTATTTTTCTATATAAAATTTGTCCTGTCATGGTAATAAACAAGGCCAGGCAAAGTCAGATGGACCTGTTATAACCCATTTCAGTAGAAAGGCTACTTAAAAAACTATCTGAGGTACTCTACTCTCCATCAAGTTTAACTCTTCAAGGCCACAACCATAGATGCATAATAGTCACTCTAAGCTGTTGCTAGGAAGCATACATTCTATAAAGAAAAAAGTACCTTGCAATATCTATTTTGTGCACTGTTGCTTTATACACAGCCACACATAAATAGCACACATGCAGAAAGATTTTCAACGGAGGTTTCTGGAATGAATGGTAGCTGAATGTATTGTTCAGTGTCCTTGAACTAGTTGAACTGTTTTTAAACTAGGAGATGATGCTTATAACTAGAGATCTGAATATTCAAGTACCTTTATGGGTATTTAAGCTGTAGTGAAGCTATAGTTGCAGCAAGAAGTTTAACTGTTGGGATTAGACTTTGGGGAGAAGGTGAGCAGCTCCCAGTGGTGAAAGAACAGGTTAGATTTAGGAAAGCTGGATCCATACAAGTCCATGGGGCTGGACGCGATGCACTCGAGAGTGCTAAGGGATTTGACTGATGTGTTTGCAGAGCTTCTGGCCATTATCTTTGAAAACTTGTAGTGATCAAGAGAGGTCCAGCATAACAACAAAAGGCCAAATATAGCACCCATCTTTAAGAAATGGTAGAAGGAAGATCCAGGGAACTACAGACTAGTCATCCTCAGTGCAGTCCCTGGTTGCACATACACACACTAAGCACATACACACCCAAGATTACCAATCTAGGCACATGCACGCCTATCACCAATTCAAGCACATACACACTATACACACCAAAAATTAGACAAATCAGTTGTCAATACCCACACACCCAATACACATATACGGATCACTAACTTGTATATCATGCACACAATGATACATACGTATACAGTAAAAGCTTTGGTTACCAGCACCTTCCAAGCCAGCATGCCCTGTTAACAGGCATGCCAGCTTGTAAGGTAAAGTGGAACCAGAAGTGCCCACTGTGGCATTTCCAGCTTCTCCAAGCCCCCATGACCTGGGGCAAAGCAGCCTGGGCTGTCTAGCTCCCATGGCTTGGGGTCAGAACAGGATGTGCGGGGCCTGCTTCCCTGTCCCATGGGGCCTGCAGGGCCTGCAGGAGGGTTGGAGAGGCCATGGGAGGGGTAGTGACAACCTGGATGCAGTGGGAGAAGCAGTGGGGAAGCGGCGGCCTGAACAGACAAGGACGCCTGTTCAGGCTACTCAATTAACCAGCATATTTTGTCATCCAGCATCCCCCATTCCCAGGGGATGCCAGATAACAGAGCTTTTACTGTATATGTATATATATTTGCCAGTTCACACACACACTACTGACCTACACAGACACACAGGCGAGTTCCTAACTTGGGTGGTGTGGTGTGTATGTGTGTGCTTGAGGTACTTGGGATACCTAGGGTGTTTGGTGACTATGGGAAGGGAATTTAAGAGAGTCTGGTAGAGGGATGATGATTGTTGAATTTCTGATGGAACTCAATCAGAGACTGCAGGTTTTCAGTCCAAATAATGATGATTGCCACCTCACCAATCTTAAAAAGGCTTTCATCCAACAAGGACAGTCCTTCAGAGAGACAGAGCACATATTTGAAGGAACCACCTGGATACCACATGAAGAATTGCTACAGTACCGAAGAAAACCCCTCATAAATCATACACTGCTGGTTATGACATATCACCCTTACCTCAAACCCATACAGAAAATCCTAAAACCATTGCAACCCATATTAGAAAGAGACCCTATTCATAAAGAGATTTTCCCAGAACCACCCATCCTAGCCTTCAAACAAGCACCGAACCTCACTAACTTGATCACCAGAAGCAATTTTCCTCAGGCCCAGAACAAACCGAATGGATACAGACCAGGCTGTGACAAACAATACAAAACCTTCCAACACATCTCCACCACCCCCACAATTACTACACCCCACAACAGAGCCATCAGCATCCCTGCATCTTACAGCTGCACCTCCAGAAATGTAATACATCTCATCCAATGCACCAAATGCCCTGATGGAAAATACACAGGAGAGCCCAAACAACAACTGCGCAGCAGAATGAACGCACACTGGAAATCTATCAAAGACAGGAATACCCAATTACCTGTGGGGGCACATTTCTCACAAGAAAACCACTCTCTCACCAATCTCTCAGTTCTAATCCTCAAAGGAAACTTACAAAACACTTCTCAGAGACGAGCCTATGAGCTTCACTTCATCAACCTTCTGGATACAAAAAATCATGAACTAAATACAGACACTGGATTTATGACACGTTATAACCTGCTTGACATCTGACTCCCCAGGTCCCTCTTCACTATTTAACTGCTACATTCATCCCCCTTCTCCCCCCACCAACCAGTCTGTCTCTTACCCACTGACTCCTCAATTTACATCTTCCCTGACTGCCTGTCTTGCATGCATACCAGCCCAGCCTTTGGCTTCTTTACTATGCATTTCACCCAGGAAGAACAAACACCAACTGCAGAAACTTCCTCAGCCTGACGAAGGGTGTTTAAACCTGAAAGCTTTCTAAAAAAAATGTTCCCAACTATTTAAGTTGGTCTAATAAAAGATATCAGATTCACGCAAAGAACCTTGTCTGCCTACATCCTTAGACCAACACAACTACAACCTACACAACCTAAATCAAATCTTACTCTTGTATATTGTGCCTGAGGGTGGTTGGTGGGGCATGGGTTATGTGTGGGGGGGGGGGGGGCGGGGGGGTTGTGCACCTGTGTGTGAAGGCAGCCTGCACACTAGGCCTCAGGAGCCAGCCAGGGGTGGGGGAAGGGGAGGAGCAGGGGCATGTGCAGCAGAGCTCTCATGGGCAGTGAAAATGAAGATGCAGGTATGGATGCATACCACACCTTCCTCATATGGCTCACAGTTGCCCTGTGGCACCCTGAATCAGGCTGTGTGGATACTGCTCAGCTCCCAGCATCTTCAGAGGCTCCTCCTCCTTCTGCCCCTGCTGTGACACTCCAGGCTGGAGGGGAAGCTGCATTTGGGTGGCTCCTGCCCCAGCAGGCAGGGATTCAGCTCCAGCTCCTCGCTGCCTTCCATCCAGTCAGCCACCTTCCATTCAATGGCTGCAGCTGGGGCCAGTGGGTGTGGTCAAGAGCATAGCGCAGGCTGCTCTGGGTGGAAGCAAGTGGGGATTGACCCCACACAGAGTAAAATGGAGGCAGCCACAGATGAATCCAGTCAATTGGCAAGCACCCCCTCACAGGCTGGATCCAATCAGGTGGTAGGCCAGCTCTGTCCTGCAGGCTGTTTTGCCCACCCCTGAAGTATGGGTTGGATGAATGGACTGTAAGGTGGATAGAAACCTGGATGATCATCAGACTTAAAGGGTAGTAATCAATGGCTTTATGTCCAGTTGGCAGGTGGAGTACCCAAGTCCTGGGGCCAGTTTTGTTCAATATTTTCATCAATGATCTAGAAAAAAGGTGGAATGCACCCTCAGCATGTTTGTGAATGAAACAAAGCTGGGTGATGTAGCTATCCTGGGGGGTAGGGCTAAGATTTTGAGAAACCTAGACAAATTGGAGAATTGGATCAAAAGAAATCTCATGTATTTCAATAAGGAGAAGTACAAAGTCCTGCACCTAGGACGAAACAATCCCACACACTAGTACAAGCTGAGGACCAACTGCCTTAGCAGCAGCTCTGCAGAAAAGGATCTGGGGGTTACAGTGGACAATAAGTTGGATATGAGCCAACAGTGTACCCTTGTTGCCAATAAGGCTAATGGCATACTGGGCTGTATTAGTAGGAGTGTCACCAAAAGATTGAGGGAAGTGATTATTCCCTTCTATTCAGCACTGACAAAGCCACATCTGGAGTACTCTGTCCAGTTTTGGGCCCCCCAGTACAGAAAGGATGTGGGCAAATTGGAGGGAGTCCAGTAGAGGGCAGCAAAATGGGTAGGGGCCTGAAGCACATAACTTATGAGGAGAGGCTGAGGGAATTGTGTTGGCACTGTATTTAGGACCCAGATGCCTTGTTCTGGGAGGACCCCAAACCCTCAAACCAACCAATACCTTACCATTCAATAATAGGAAAATTTACTGATATGCAGTGATGACAGAAAAGAATAATACAAGCAATTCTATAACTACCAATCCTAGGGCTGTCATCAGAGTCAAGATACATCTGGCCAAGACATGAACTTCACTCTGAGGTTCACCGTGTGCAGCATGTTACAGTTTACGTTTTGTTGTTTGCTTACTCCCATTTTTGTCTGCAACCTGAAGGTCAGAGGTCAACCCCCCTGCCACCTCCTCCCCCCGTGGGGTGGATGAGATAGACTGATGGTATGCTCCCTGTCCTGTGTCTTGGGTTCCCCTCTCAGGGATGGAGACCCTCTATAGCTTTATGGTCTGCCTTTGTATTCTCTCTCCCTCCTGATGACTCTTCCTCTATGGCTATCGCTAACTGGTCTCTCTTGTCACAGCAAAATTTTAGGTATGTGCTGCCAGCACAGAAGATTGAGACTGACATGCATATTGGACTCTGTGAGTGGAAAGTTCCAAGGCTCACCCAGCCCTTGCCCCCTGGGTGACCTGCGGAGCTGTCAATCATTGTTGACCTACTTTCCCCACAGACGCATGCTCAGATTGTGTCAGCTTCTGACTGAGAGCATGCTCAGTCAGAACCTGACATGAGGTAATCTGGCTAGAAATTTCTCTGCGGAGAGCGTTCTGATTGGCCACTAAATTCATATAAAAGTTCAGTGCGCCTCCCCTCAGGGGGAGATCGCGTTAGCAGGAGACAGAGGCTGGTGCTTCAGGGACTGTCTCTCAGTCAGGCTTTAGGGCCTATCGATCTCCTCCTTTGCTTGGCGTTTCATGCTGCTTGTGTTGTTGTATTACGGCTTTGACTCTACTTACCTGGCTTCCGACTTACCTTGGCACAGACTATCGACTACGATTCTGGATCATCCATTGGACTTTGGTTGCAACCTCGGCTCGACTCACCTGGTTTTGACCTCGGCTTCCGATACCACCGCTTCTCATTGTTGTCCTACGGGACTGGCGTCACGCGACTCACCGTGTGCAGCATGTTACAGTTTATGTTTTGTTGTTTGCTTACTTCCATTTATGAGCTGTTGACCAGCCCTGGGACTTATCCGACAGGCTCGCCCTGTTGGTGAAACTCGTGGGCCAACAGACCCCTTTGTTTGTTAATTGTTCGTATTCATTCTGCAACTGTACCTGAAGAAAGCAGCACTGCGCCTCCGCTTAAAAGCGTGAGTAAATAAACCTTCTTATTTGAAACTGTTACGCTTCCGTGCCACTCAGACTCCCTTGCTGAAACTCCCGCCTGTCCCGTGTCCAATCCGCCACCACCCGGCCGCCCCACTGTGACACCATGAGCTTGGCTCCCCAGCTCCGGGACATCTCTGTGGTCATATACCGTCCATGTTCTGTTCTGTCAGCATATTCCTTTGTTTCACAAGCCCATCACATGCACACATCCTAATTTGAGCTTTCCAGGTCTTGTCCCTAATTTAGTCTGTTTCCCCAAAACCAGAACCTCAGGCTCCGCACTCTCTTGGGCCTTGTGAGCTGGTGTCACCTTATTTCATGTTATAGAACAGTGTGGTATAAGCCCACAATTTCCCAGGCTATGTGTATATCCATTGGCCTTCTTGTGTTAGACACCCTATCTGCCTTAAAGTCTGTGAGAACTTTGTGACTGTGTGACCAGGCCTTTAGCAATCAATTAACCCCTGCTGCCACCCTGGACTATTGTTCTACTGCATATATATATTACCTATAAGCTCATTCCCAAGAACAAACCTCTAAATACTATTTTCTAGCCATCAACTGGGCTCGTTTAGTCTGAAGAGAAAACTGAGAGGGGATTTAATAGCAACCTTCAACTATCTGAAGTTTAGTTCCAAAGAAGATGGAGCTAGACTGTTCTCAGTGGGGGCAGATAAGAACAAGGACCAATGATCTCAGATTGCAGCAAGGGAAGTTTAGGTTAAATATTAGGAAAAACTTTCACTAGGAGAGTAGTAAAACACTGGAACAGGCCACAGATGTTGTGGAATCTCCATCTTTGGAGGTTTTGAAGACCTGGGTAGACAAAGCCTTGTACGGGATGATATCGTTGGGAATGGTCCTACTTTGAGTAGGGGGTTGGACTAGATGACCTCTTGAGGATCCAACCATAACTTTCTATGGCTTTATGATATTATAAAAGAGAAAAAGCACTCAAGTCTGCATGTGTATTTAAGTTGTAGGGACTGCTGTCTGTGGTGTACATTCCTTCATGAATGACCCAGGATCACTTCATCAAGACAGTGGTCAGAGGGATGAGATGAGCATTTGTGAAAGCCTGAGTTTAGTAGACAGCTCATCTTTTAAATGCCTTGTCATTCATTTTAATTACAGAGCTACTTAGGTTCCACCACAAATACATTCATTATTAAAAATATACATATCATGAATGAAGAATCACAAGGCTGGATTTCTAGAAAGAGTTGTTTGCAGCATTGTGCTTTTTATAGATTGATGGGCTTGGACTGTGGCACCTGGTAAACCATGGCATTCAATTCTTTAGATGCATGCCAGGACCCTCTACCTATCGAACTCATTACCCAGGGCACAAGAAGAGGGCAGAAAAGGATGTGTATTCAACTAACAAGGTTGTATGAAACTGTGCTGAATGCTGACACTTGAGTTCTGCAAAAGAACATTTGTTCCCACATAGGATTTAAAAATCTCAGCACCAACCACTGCATTACACTTACTGACACAACTCTGAGGGATGTCTTACTATTTGAGTTTTCTAGTGCACTTCTTCACTAACTATTCAGTTTCCAAATTTACTCTGATATCAGACATCCAGTGAAGTGTCCTTTTCCTTTATCACTTTCAAGACATTTGTCCATAACCAGCCAACAGCTAAATTGATTAGCTACACTTTCTTAACTTTGTTTTACTTCTATGTGGATGTTGTTAGTTATGTCTTACCTTCTTTGTATGCGTGGCAAAGTGGGAACTCCCTGACCAGCCACAGTGCTGGTTTCTCCACTTGCCTCTGGGCACGCCACTCACCTGTCTCTCCTGCCATGCCTTATTGCAATTAATTAAGTTGTTAATTAAGGCAGGAGGCTGCCCATTTCTTGCCCTAATGCCAGAGGGCACTATCTGTGGCTCTATTCCTTCCCTACACTGCAGCCCAAGCCTCACAGATGGCATCCAGATAACACACTACTCCCAGCCTACAGCTGGACCAAGCTTAGTCCTCATTGTCAGGCCACAGACACGCACACATTCATACCACCCTCCTCTCACTAGGGCCTCACACACTCCACCCCCTCTTACAGGGTCTCTTTCACACATCGACAACTTATACTGTCTTGCTCCCTCTTTGAGCTGGCCCCTTAGGCCTTAGGCTTTAGCTAGCTCATACCTTGGGTGGCAGACAAACCATCTTTTGGGCCTCTCCTGTGACCCTCACTGGGGTAGTGGCCAGACAATTACCTGACTGGATCTAAGCTTGTCCTGGCCCCTTCTGGGGCAACTCTATACATTCAGACATACTGGGGTCCCAGACCTCTGGTTTTCCCCTCACTGGGACTCCTCATCTCCTCCCCCTCACTGGGGCCACCCCCTCGCTGGGGCTCCACATCTCATACCACCGCCCCACTGAGGTCCCCCCTCACTGGGGCTACATATCTCTGCACCCTCACTGGCACTCCAGACCCACCCCCCACACTGGGACCATGGGGCTTCCCTCTCCAGTGGGCTCAGGTGGCTGCAGCCATGCCTGACCCCCACGATCACTCCTCAGGGACTTGCACACCACAGGGCTAAGGTGACTGCAGCCATGGCTGGCCCCCAACTACCTCCAATGATAAATGATCCACCCAAAGGTGAGGGCTGGGGTTAGGGCACCCCTACCCACCTTTCACCAGGGTGGTAACTGGCCTGGCATTTCCTGGGGGCTCCCACTCCCAGCAAGGTACAGTTTTAGGTCATGCCCAGGACCAGGAGCCTCCAAACCATCCCCTATAGCTCCTGCCCTTACCTCTAGGATGTTGCATGCAGCCTTGCAGCCAGGTGATGTTACTGCCTGGCCTGCCAGCAGCAAACTGCTCTCTTTGTATAGGCGCCACAGGTCTAAAATGGCCGCTGCAATCAAGCACCTGCTTGGCTCTGCTCTTAAAGTGGCAGGCACCAAGAGTGCCCTACCACAGTATGTTTTCCCTAGTTCGAGTCATTTTTGTCTTTAATAGTTAACTTGATCTTGATCAAGTTGTTACCATGTTCTGTTACTCTATCTATGACAAAATGTAGTGCCCTTCTTCCCTTTCATTGTTACAGACAGCAATAATTTTTATCTTTGATGAAGCTATTTCAACTCATCTCTGTCTTTATGATTCTCTTTCTTAAGATCAAGTGTTACTGCTCTCTCTCTCATGCTATTTGCTGTAGCAGCAGTTCACCAGGGATTAACTATTTCTGGAATTCATTCAGTAACTCAACTAGGCCTTTGTACTTTGGACAAAGACAGTGTCTCCCACTATAGCTATTCATACTACTCTGGCACAAGACTTATTGATGGCAGGAAGGCAATGATTACAGGTGTCACAAGGGTATAAAGATAGTGAAAGTCATAGATTCTCAGATGTCTTTCTTATTCTACTACAGAAAGGTATTATAAGGGAATTCTATTTTGAGGCTTTCATATTTATAATTAGATTGCCAAAGAGGAGGAAAAGAAATTATACAGTTCATACAACACACTTATACTTGATGCCTTCTACATAGATTTCTGCTCTGTAAGGCAAAGGTAACATGATAACATTGTGTAATTTATGATGAATAATAGCTATACCAGTACACAAATATTTTTTGAATCATTCCTCCATATTTATTTATGAACCAAATCATTCATACTGTTATTCTGAACTACTTTACTTACATTGGATGGAAAATGTAGCTGCACAACACGAGTGCCGAGCCAGAAAGTGTTTAATACTTGTTAATGTATTTTTCCCATCTGTAAAGAGAATTCAATAGTAAAAGAAAATGTTAAACAGTGTGCCATTAAAATGATGCATCTAACTAAAAATGTATATACCCCAGTTAATTCATGACTGCAGGGCATCTAATACAATTGCAATAAATGTGTTAAGCACACATAGCTTAATAACAATACATTATGTTGTTAAGCTTTAGTTAGTAGTTACTAAGCTTATATTTCTGTATTATAATATGCCTGGCAACAACTTCTAGAATATTTTCACACAGAGAGAATCCAGAAGCCTCTAGAGACTTTTAGAAGTTAGAATGAAAAGAGCTGCCTATTGCACGTTGTTGTTAAAAATGATTTAAACCTCAAGAACACAAATTCTCTTCAGATCACAGCAGCATATTAGGTCATCTGTGAGTACTTTGTTCCAAATATCAGCTCTGGAGGGTACTGGCAGAAAAACATGGCTTTTGCATATGTTTCCTTCCTGGTATCAAGAATGAATAATGTGGGACTCAGATAAAGTGGCTAACTCTAGGAACTATGGACCTCATCATTATCCCTGTTACTGTGGCCCTACAAAACTGAAAGGGAAAGACTCTGGTACTATTCTATTCCTGAGATTATCCAGCAAACAAAGACACCTGGAACAAACAACTAAATCACCAAAAGCGCATGTGGGTCCAGGTTGGCAGTTTTATGTTTATGAGAGAACTCAAGCTTCAAAATACGTACATAAACCAGTATCAGTGGCTTGAAGTATAAGCAAAGCAAGGTTTCCATCTTATTTCAGACAGGAGGCATCATAGTATATGCACTCTGGTATGCTTTGGATTGGTACTACCCTATACGGAAGAGTGAAACATAAAAGCTGCTTCCTCCCTCATAAAAAAGGTGAGGGCAGAGAGAGTAGAACCACTGAGAGAAGCCTACCTGGCTAAACTTGATTTTAACTGCCAGTTACTGAGGAACGCTTAAGACCCCGGTAGACAGAGCAGCTTGTTCATTTGGAACTTTATTGTAAGACTTTAAAAAAAAGTGCATTTGGACCTGATCATCAGACCTCTGGACTAAAGTTGGATTCTCTGAAACAGGAACCTATAGACGGATTGTACTTTAAAAGCGTATGGACTAGGCCTTCGGTAAATATTGGATCTCTCCAATGCCATTATGAGTAATTTCCACAAAGTATCTTACTCCCCACATACACACGGAATGGAATGCCATGAAGCAGAAAAATTTCTATACAGAAATTTTACAAGGGTGTTATGATTCATTCATATTGTAACACTGAGTTACCACCATACTGAAAACTAGAACCCAACACACATAACATCCATTTGAGACTAGTGGAGCTCTTTAAGAAGTTCTGTGCAATTAACAGTGTAACACAGATTTCTCTATCAGCTACTGCTACTACTGTTCCAGAACTGTTCAATCCAGCCTGCTAGTAATCCTGTGGGCTACCAGAAATTTGCAGGGCAAGGCAGGGAGGAATGGCATGGCTAGCGGGGCATGGCCTGCCTCACAATTCAGGATCCCTGAACACCTGGACATCAGGGATGAGCTAGGGCCCCCCAGCTCTGCAGCAGTCCAGATCCCTATTGCCACTTGCCCCAAGACACACAACTGACCCACAGATATGGCCCAGGGCCCTGGGTAAATTTGACATCCCTCCTTTGTATAATAGCTATTCCTGTGTACGTAAGGAAATGTCTCATAATGATAAAAAGCACTCTTATACAGACATGTTCCCCACTTAAAGCTATATGGGTAAAACCCTATCAGTAATAAAACACACCACAAATCAAAGTGATATATATACTGGCCTAAAAATGTGTGTATAGACCAGGTCTAAAGCCAGACAAAGAGACTTTGACCCAGTCCAGACCGGAAAAAATATATGTATCGGTATGTATAAAAGTCTGCATAGTCAATATATTAGTTAAAACATGGTAATTTAGATGTTTTAATCACTAGTTATCACTCAGTGTAGCCAAAAATGACAGGCTTTCAATTGGTATTGAATTTAGTAAGCCCAGTTTTGATCAAAAATTATACTCATAGTTACTATCTTTGTCTATACTAAGCATAAAGTGCTATTTAAAATGTGTTAATTAACTTGCTATTTAATACATTTGATTTAAAAAAAAACACTTTGTTTTGTCAGGGCCACTTATTGTCTATCCAAATATCCACAAAATACTATTAGAAATGTATTATGTGCACATGTAAAAAAAAAAGAAAAGAAAACTCAATATTACCTTGCAAAATAAAAAGCCCTACTCTGAGGTAAATCTATGACCAGGTTAACAGATTTTCATAAATTCAGAGATTTTTAAGGCTGTGAAAAGAGCAGTGTATTCATTTATTCTGATCTCCAACATAACACAAGCCAACACCGCAATTTATCTGCCAATCCCATATATATCTATTCTATTTGAATATATTTCTATTCAGCTCCCAGATTACTGCACTTGGACGCACAGTTTGGGGAGGAGGTGAATAGCCAACAGTGGCACAGGAACATGCTAGGGACTATTTAGAAAAACTGGACGTATAACAAGTCCATGGGGCTGGATGGGATGCACCTGGGAGTGCTCTGAGAGTTGGCTGATGTGATTGAAAAGCCACTGGCTATCATCTTTTAAAATGCATGGCAATCAAGAGAGGTCATGGACACCTGGAATAGACAAATATACTGTCCATCTTTAAGAAAGGGAAGAAGGAGCATCTGAGGAACTACAAACTTGTCAGCCTCACCTCAGTCCCTGGAAAAATCATGGAGGAGGTCCTCAAGGAATCCATTTCTAGGCACTTGGACGAGAAAGTGGTGATTAGGTACAGTCAGCATGGATTCACCAAAGGCAAGTCATGCCTGATCAACCTGATCGCCTTTTATGATGAGATGTCTGGCTCCGGGGATGTGGGGAGACCAGTGGATTTGATATACCTTGACTTTAGCAAGGCTTTTAATACAGTCTCCATAATATTCTTGCAAACAAGCTCAGGAAGTACAGGTTGGATGGATGGTCTGTAAGGTGGATAGAAACTGAATGGATCTTCAGGCTCAGAGGGTAGTAGTCAATGGCTCAATGTCTAGTTGGCAGCCAACATCAAGTGGAGTGCCACAGGAGTCAGTCCTGGGGTCGGTTGTGTTTAATAATTTCATAAATGACCTAAAAGATGGGATAGAGTGCACCCTCAGGAAGTTTGTGGATGACACAGAACTGGGGGAAGTAGTAGATATGCTGGAGAGTATGGCTAGGATTCAGAGAGACCTGGACAAATTGGAGGATTGGATCAAAAGAAATCTCATGAGGTTCAATAAGGATAAGTGCAAAGTCCAACATTTAGGATGGAATAATCCCATACACTGGTACAAACAGAGGATTAACTGGCTAAGCAGCAGCTCTTCAGAAAAGGATCTAGGGATTACAGTGGAAAATAAACTCAATAGGAGCCAATAGTGTGCCCTTGTTGCAAAACAGTCTAACAGAATCCTGGGCTGAATTAGTAGGAGTGTTGCCAGCAGACTAAGTGATCATTCCCTTTATCCAGTATCGGTGAGGCCACATCTGGAGTACTGTGTCCAGTTTGGGCCCCACACTATAGAAAGAATGTGGACAAATTAGAGAGTCTAGCAGAGGGCAATGAGAATGGTTATAGGGCTGGGGCACATGGCTTCTGAGGAGAGGCTGAGGGAACTGGGCTTATTTAGTCTGGACAAGAGAAGACTGAGAGGGAATTTAATAGTAGCCTTCAACTACCTGAAACATGGTGCCAAAGAGGAGGGAGCTAGACTGTTCTCAGCAGTGGCAGATGACAGAACAAAGACTAAACATCTCAAGTTGCAGCAAGAAAAGTTCAGGTTAGAAATTTGAAAAGGCTTTCTTACTAGGAGGGTAGTAAAACACTGGAACAAGTTACCCAGAGAGGTGGGGGAATCTCCACCCTTGGAGGTTTTTAGGACCCAGTTGGGGAAGGACTTGGCTGCAATGGTATAGCTGGGGATGGTCCTGCTTTGAGCAGGGGGTTGGACTAGATGACTTCTGGAGGTGCCTTCTAACCCTAATTTTCTATGATTTTTTAACTATATAATCAATTCTATTTGTGATTTAAAATCCATATGCACTTTCCTGCATTTGTCAGTACAAAAGTCTCTTTGCTACACAAGTATATTTAAGAAAGTTTTTCATTAACTTATGGATATTTCCCATTTAAAAACAACCCAAAAATAATTTGAGTTTTTATACCTTCTTATGATTTAGTGAACATGAATATTACAGCATTTATTGGCATATTACATTTTAATCACATCTAATAAATGTAACTTTTTAAGTACACTTTATGTTTAGAAAAGTGGCTTGATTTGTCTTGCTTTATCACAACTCCTGCACCCCAAGTATCAGCCCACCTTAAAGAAACTTACCATGATGTTTCTGAATGATGACATTATACAAATATAATAATATTCTTACAAACTATATATCTGTTAGATTTTCAACAGTTTGGGGACAACCCAGTTTCTTTAGAACTGTAAAAAGGCCCTGCGTGTTGACCACATTGAAGGCCTTCATCAGATTGATGAAGGCTATATGCAGTGGTATTTGTTTTTCTCTGCACTGCTCTTGTAATTGCTTCCCTGAAAATATATCAATAGTGGAACATCCTAAGTGAAAACTGCATTGACTTTCAGAATAGATTTTATCAACTACAGATTGCAGCCTAGGGAGCATAATACGAGTGACAACTTTTCTGATGATGTTCAACAGGGAGATACCTCTACAGTTGTCACAGTCACTTCTATCTCCCTTATTTTTGTATAATTCTAGAAAGTAGGGTTATCCTCTATGGCAGTACCACAACATTTGCCAAAATGATATGAAGTTGGTCAACATCAATGTAGAAAGCTGGGAGGAATGTGTAGAATCCTGTCCAATCTGGAGGGACTGGGTGCAGCACAACGTAAGGTACCTTTGATCCAGAGAAGGGAAACATGCTGTAAATTTGGACGCTGACTCAGACAACACATGGATCTGCAAAACTGTAACAAGCTGTATTGCTCTTGAATTGGGCTTGTCAGCAACAAGCAGATTCTTCAGGCACCTCACTAGACTTTTTACATGTACACCATGATCCGGAGGATTGACAGTTGCCTTAGATCTGTTGGATTTGTATCATATGTTCTGAAACACCAACAAAGAAAAAGGAAGGCTCTGATGTTTGCTATAAAGGCTATAAGTGAAGCAGACACAGAAATTATATAAATGTAGGGCTGAAAGGGAGCCCAATAGATCATCCAGGCTATTCTCCTGCTCTGAGACAGGATCAAGGATACCGAGAATGTACATATTCTTAAAAACGTCCAGTGAAGGTGATATCACAGTTTTCATAACTAGTCTGCTCCAGTGCTTAACCATCTTTAGAGAAAGCCTTTCCTAATATATAATCTAAATCTTCCTTACTGTAAATTAAACTAATCATATCTTGTCCTTTAGTAAAATACCGAAAACAACTGAGCACTATCCTCTTTATAAACAAAGCTTTACATATTTGAAAACTGCCCTTCTCCTTTTCTTCACCAACTAAATCCTAATACCTTTTCCCAGAGAGCATATTTCTAAAATCTGTTACCATTCTTGTTGCATTTTCTTTGGATGTTCTGCAGTTTGTCTACACCTATGCCAAGTATGGCACCTAACACTGATCACATTACCCAGCTGAGACTTCAGCATTGCTGAGTTGAGTGGAATAAATCCTATGTTTAACATACAACGCTCGTAATAATGCAAAAAATATTTGTTTAATTTGCAACATCTCAGCATGTTGACTTACATTCCAAACCACTACAACTTCCAGATCCTTTACTAGCCAGTTATTCCACATGTGGTATTTGTACAGTTAAATGATCTTCCTTAAGTGTATAAGTATTACAATCTAACCAAGGGTAGGTCAGTGTAAATGCCTAGGTATGCAAAGCATTCAGAGGGTTTAGGCCACCTAAAAATGGTGCCTCAAATGTTAACTAGGTTTAGACTGGTCTAGGTTAATTCAATCTAAAATGGGTCAGCCAAGCCAAAGAACACCTGTATACATTTACAGCATTTCCCCATGGCTGGGAAAACCCAGCCACTCAGCACAGCTCTAGGGCTGTGCTGTTTATACCCTACACCCAATACTGACCAGGATATTTTTAAACCCCCAACACCACTCTCTAACTGGGCAATCCTTCCCTCCTCGTCCTCACTGTAAACCCCACCAGACCCATCAGGCCCCACCAACACCCCCACAGACCCACAGATCTATTTTATTTGAGGCTATTTCACAAATTTATCAGGATCATTTTCAATTTGAATTCAAACCTCCTAAGTGCTTGCAACCCTCCCCTGTTTGCAGTCATCAGCAAATGCTGTAAGTATTCTCTATTTTTTATATTCTCTGCTTTATCATCATAATGTACTGGACCCAGTGGAGACCTCTGTAAAACCTCATGTAAGATGGTCTCTTAGCTTGACAACAAAGCCATTGATTGCTACTCTCTGAGTCTATCTTTTTTTTTAAGAAACAATATTATGCCCTGTTACGATAATTTTATCAGAACCATATTTCTCTAGTTTGCTTGTCAGAATGTCATGTGAAACAGTGTCAAAAGTCTTTGTGAAGTGAAAGTATATCACATCTACCACTTCTCCCTTCCCCTTTAGGCCAGTTACTTATCCTGTCAGAAAAAAATATTAGATTGGCTTGACACGATTTGTTCTTGATAAATCCATGTCAACTCTTCTTATTATCTTATTGTCCTCTAGGTACTTACAATCTCATTGTTTAACATTTTTTTTTGCATATCTTTGTGGATATCAAAGCTAGACAGACTGGTCTATAAATTTAATTCTCCTTTGCCAAGATTGGTACCATGTTTTCCTTTCTCTAGTCTTCTGAGAATGGTCACATTATCCATGTGTTCTTGAAGAAAATGCTAACGTATATTAAACAACTACTGTATATCACATGGAATCAGACAGACTGTTTATAAGCAAAAGGCAACTTAAAATTGACAGAAATTTATAACATCATATGACTACAAGATAAAAACTTGATAAAAGATAAAAAACAGCTAAAAGGAGATACCATTACTTTCAAGAGACTTTAATATCCATCTCAACTAAAATGCTACAGTATCTAAAATAAAAGTTTAAAGCATTTCGGAATTTACAACATTTACAGAAAAATACTGCATTTTTTCTTTAGGCATCATTGGCATTGCACTTGTGTAATCCTTCTGCTGAGCACCTGTCAGCAACAACAAGGGCTGGGCTCAGTTTTGGGGAAAAAAATATATTTCACCTTGGCTCAAGCCCCCACCCTCTAGGGCATCCAATAAAACCAATAACCCTTCCCTCACAAGCAGTGTAAATCCAAATGTATTAAAAACATAAAGAAAAAGCAAAGTAAACACTAACTATATCTTTTAAAACACTTATAAACTACAAAACAAGGTCTATAGGTGGCACCCTCTTTGAGAGGTTTTACCCATACTGAGGCAATCCAGGATTTGGGGCTCCCCATTGGGTAGTTTCGAGGGCCTGCACCCCCACACCTGCCCTTCAACAATGGGCTGGAGAGAGGGGCCCACACCGGAGTGTCCTATGAGCTACCCAATGGGTTCACAACACCGCAGGGAGCTGCTAGAGACCGTAGGTCCTTCTGCATGGCAAGGGGCCTTTTGTTGCTCCCTGTGAAGCTATAACACTGATCTCTACTTCCACGTGGTAGTTTTGAGGGGATAACTGCAGCTTTTGTCAGCATATCATACCCCAAAGTTTCTAGTCCTAATCCCAGCTCTGCTGGAGCAGGAAGCTACAAGAGAACTCAAAGAAAAGGCAGCCACACAGCAAAAGAGTCTAAACTACAACCAACACCAACCATGCTGCTTGGTCAGGACAAAGAACTACAAAAACCACAACAAGTCCCAGGCCCAAAGCCAGGCCCAAGCATGCAGCAAACATACAGCAGAGGTCAGATACATAGCTATGCTAAGACACAACAGCTTATAACAATAAAAGTGGAACTCAGGCCTGTCTTACACCAGAGCCTGAACATGTAACAGGAGAGCACCAGGCCTATGTGGTTGTGGCCTGGATATTTAATCTCAGATATAGTGTTATACTGGGACCTAACAGCTATGAAACAATAAAAAAGGGGGTTGGACCTACCTTGACTAGGGCCTGAACTACAACTAATGCCCAACCACACTGCTTGGTTGACACACAAACTGCAAAAGAGAAAAAAATGGTCCAAGCCTATTTCGCTTGGCCTGAACTGTGCCACAAAAAGCTGGCCAAGTCTATATTGCACTGAGACCTAGAAAAATAAGAAGTGCCAGGGTTTCACCCTGGCCCAAATCTGCCAGCCAAGCATATGGCTAGGGTTCAGCCCCACACAGATGGGCTGAAATGAAATAGCCGTAAAACAGCAAAAAGGCCCCAGGCTTATCACTGCAGCTTGGACATCCCAGTCTCAGTTGCAGTCTTACGATGCTGAGACACTGCAATCCTCAACACAGGGGACCAGTAACTGCCAGGACCCTGCTCTTGATCAGTCTGCACTAGGGATTAACACTCATGGTACCACTCAAGGCCTGAGTAGCCAAAACTGCCAGGAGACATGCAGCTAGGGTTCAGTGACACAGCTGTGCTGAACCCACAAGAAGTTGCAACAGCAACTAAAAATGCCAGGTTCTCATCTTTGGCCCAGAGCATGCCAGCAAAACTGCCAGGCTCCAACCTTGACTAGTTTGCTACAGTGATACTTCCCCATGGCATGATCCCACTCAAAACCCAGGAAAAAAAAGGGGGAAGAAGAGGGAGAGAACAGGGGTCTCAAGCCCTGAGACAGCCTCTGTACTTGAGGCTTTCCTTTCACATAGCTTCAGTTTGCTTCTCCAGTGAAGAAGGGGAGAGACCCCCACATGGGGAGCAGGTTTTCTGGCTCCCAATTCAGCTTTCAGGTTTCAGCAGCCCCAGGAGGAAAAACAGAGACCCAACCCAGGTGGCCTGAACCTTAAATAACTTTTCTGACATCACCACTTGGTCCCAATCAGAAGCAGCAGCATTTGAACACTGGTAATGCAGACCAATCAATTCAAAGGTGGTCAGTGATCCTGGTGAAGTGGCTGGAGTCACCAAACTGGTCCCACAGGCCCCCTGCTGGGAATCTTCTTCCTGCGGTGCTCACCAGAGAGCAGAGAGGCTACTTAAAGTCGAGGGGGTGGCGGGAGGAGCGCCACCTGCCCAGACCCCCGAAGAGACCTGGCAACATCTAGACCCCAAGGGGAGAGGGATGTCAGGGGGCTGAGACGGCGGGTCCCGACCATGGGAAAACTGCGGAGCCTGCATGCCACCTCCACATGGCAAAGGAAGACAAGCAGCATCTGTAACAAGCCACTAATGAGACAATTAGCAGCAGGAAGCACCCAGTGGGAACAGAACAGAAGGAAACTTTTGTTTTTTCTTTCCTTTTTACTTTCTTTCTATTATGGGGAGCGGGCTAGGACTCAAGCAAGACTGAGAAGCCTGGAGACTCCCTTCGCAGGGCAGAGGATGTGGAGGGTACCCTGCGAACACTGATCATTCAACGCAGCCACAAGTGGGCAAAGCGCACAACCTCATGTACCGTCCCAATTGAGGGGCCAGAGATCCTGTGCAGAGTACAGGGGTGACTCCAGGGACAACTCTGACAAGCTGCTGCCTCCCAACTGGTTTCCTGTAAAAAAAAAAGAGAGAGAGAGAGAGAAAATATATAGCACTTAGATTATAAAATCGACCAAGCGTGGTCCTTCTGTGGGTACTAATTATCATATCAATACTTTTCTCCCCATTTTCTTAACAAGATAGAAGTTGTGGCAGGCGAGAACCAGAGGAACCCACGGTACCCTGCACAGACACACTAACATACCCCAACCTACATCATTATCTTGTGTATTAGTGCAGTAATAAATGTGAATTTAAATTTTTACAAGGTGACAGGCACGTTCTTATTTTCATGAATACTATTAAAAAAGTATTTCTTCATATACAATACTCCTTGAATTCCTTAGTTACAAAGAAGACAAGCAGAGTACCCAAAAAATATGAACCAAAAGGACAAACTAATGTTAAGTCCTTGTCCTAACAGATTGTCAATTCCATTTCTTATTCTTTGATTTATAGTTGTCCCTTAAACTCTGATTCAACAAATATGTGACACAATGTTTTGACTCACAAATGTTTTAATGGAGCTAATTTATTTGACTAGGTATATTTTAAATAATTTCTATGATCATTTCTGCAATTCCAGCAGTCATTTTTTTAATATAATCTCTGTAGAAGTGGTGGTTCAATGGAACATTTTGCATGCATACATAAACTCTGTTTCATGATTTTACACATGTATATTATTATTTGCATCCACTCAAGCAGAACAAGACCTACTATCACCTTCTTTGTGCTAAAAGTCTACTAAACTGAAAACTAGGACTCAGCTATAACATACCTATAGTATATCAAATGTTCTCTTCACCTTCCTTGCAACTGAACATGAAAATAACCAGTGTACAATCAAGGTAGTATTTCAGCAACATAGGAGGTTCAACACTAAAACTGTCTATTAATTTTTTTGTTGAGCATAGTCAATAATACGAGCAAGTAAGTGCTGATTCAGCTTCACAAGTATCTTAGGTAAGTGGAAACACTAGAACTAAGGGATGTGTTACTCCTTAAATAGCAGGTAAACATTAAGCACATTAAGGTCATTTATCTAGTTTAAGGGGGAAAGAAAGGGAGCACAGCTGCCTTGAAACCTTTCCTTGTCTTTAGAAAAAAATTGTCCTTTAGGAGATTACAGTAAACTGTAAGGAATGGGAGATGTCAAGCAAAAACAAAAAATCCTTTATGAAACTGGACAGGGAAACAGTGACAACTAGCAAGAAATCAAGACAACTAAAGTGAGGAGGATATTTCTTAAGAGGACTCCTTACTCTCATAGTGTCTCTTGTGACTATGTTAGAAATATTATCGAAAATGCATTATCAATAGTATTGTTAAAACAGCTGTTAGCTCCCATCAATAGTGTTGTCAGAAAAGCACTGCTGCCAGCCCTCCCTGTCTCCCCGGTGTAAGAAGGAGGGGGTTGAAGGGGAGGACACTAAGGGCTCTTTGTATTAAGGTATCACTCCCTCTTTGTTTTGCAAATTTACTATCTTTTTGTTACAGTAAAGCTTATACTCCTTAGCGTTCTCATGCAGATAAGAGTAAATTGCCATTTTTTTGGTTCTGTCCTTGAAGGCAGGAGAGGTTTGAACTTTTGTAAACTGAAGTGCTTTCTGGGCAAGCGCAATTAACTAATACATATAAGCCTATCCGCCCCGCATACTTAAGTAGTTAATTATAATACACATGCGATGTATGATGTGACGTATTCACATACACGTTTGTATGAACCGGAAATGAGTTGTAAGAGTTCCTGCTTCTGTACACGTGCTCAGGAGAGAGGGGATAAAAGCCTGCTGAGGAATGTTCCCCGCGGGCAGAGTGTTTGATCTTTTGTCTCTCTCTCTGACCCTATTTGCAAATATATACCTTTTGTATTGCTAATGGAGTGTGTCTGTGACTGAGAGTTTTTTTTGCCTCCCGAGAAACGAACCATAGCAGATTTCTGCAACAACTAGACAGCCTAACTTGATAACAAGTAAGGCCCTGATTTTAAATTTCCAAACCTGATCAGAGAAGGTCAATCCAGCTTCAAATTGTCATTCTTTTATCTATTCAAAGGAATGCCTTTCCTTATCTCATTGAGTGCAGCTCCTTCATATGGAATTCCCTAAGGCCTCAGCCCCTATCACCAATTGTGTTCTACTGTTGCATTAAAATATTTCATATAATGCCTGTTAAACATGTTTTTCTTTAAGTTCTGTCTGGCAGAGGGAAAGTAATGAATATGTTTGAGGGAATACAGGGGATATTTTTGTTCCATTTATTACTGTATTATTAATATAATTAGTACAGTCCAGGCAGCATTTTTTCTCAGGAATATATTCTCATTTTACTTGATCCTGTTCTTGTTTTCCTTTCATTCAGAAATACTCACTAATATCTTATTTCCCAGTTAGTCCTTTTTAGTGTTCTATGCAAGGAGTCATCAACATACATCCCACAGTCTATATCTGGCCCATAGAGTCACTGGACCCAACCTGGGTCTCCCCATGGCTACTGCAGGGAGGCAGAGAAAAGCAGGAGCAAATCGGTTCCCAAGAGGGAGCATGTGTAGACATGCTCCCCAAGTACGCATGCTGTGCAGTAGTTTTACTGCACAGTAAGTCTACTTTGAATTGATAGCACTTGCAGACAGTCATTAGGCCCAATTTCAAGCCAAATAACTTTTGTACCCACAGTTATTCCACATCTAGATGCCTAAGTCTTGCTTTAATTCTGACTGCCTAACTGTGGAATGGGAAGCTTAACTCTGGAACTTTAAATGGGTCAGGGAACCATCCAGCCCTGAAAAAAGATTTCCCTCCCGGCCAACTGCTCAGCAATAATTAACTAGTCCATGTCAAATATCTCATGTAAATTCACATGACATTCTGCTTTAATTTGGCTAGCACTGTAGGCAAGATTATAGGTCATGATATGATTCTGATAATGGGATAGGGTTAAAGAAAAACATGGTAAACAAAGGACCACACAGCACATGCTGAGGTCACATTAGGGTCATGGAACTGACAAAGGGATGTAGGGGTCCAAGGTGATATAGCCATGTGAGGCTGGAGCAAAAGGTAAGAAATTCCTGTGAGATGAACAATGGGTTTATAGAGACATGAAACAGTTCCAGTAAAGACATGCATACTGTTACATAGAGTTGGCCCAATGGGACCAAACTAGAAATTAGATTGACTAACTGATATCAGTAAAAGGCAGAGATGGTCACTATTGGATATGTGTGGGAGTGCCAAGTATAGCAGTAATTATAAGTTTTTTAATGCAGAAGAGTAAGATAAAGTTTAAGAGAAAATGCAACTGGAGGCTAATTTTACCCTGATCATTGTTAAGTTAGCTTTAAAAGAAAGGCATATAAGTAACAATAGCAGGGTGGTTCAGACCCATCAGTTAGTGATGGTCCAGAAATCTCAACTACAGATAGAACTGAGGGCAGTAGTTAGCTGAGGTAGTCTAAAGACAGACTGAAGACAAGGTAGGATGGTACTGTAAACATTAATGATCAGTGGCTTGTGGTCGTGCTGCTCTTGCTGGCCACCGACTGGCAGAGGGGCAACAACATGAATGGCTGTGCCACTCCTGTTTTGATCTAGGTTAATCAGACAGGACAATCAAGACCACCTCAAATAAGATATCCATTTATAGCTCATGATACCGTTTTCTATATCTAGCAAGGAAATGGTAAAGCAATATATTAGAATAAAGTTATTAGAAAGCTAAATAAACAAGGAAAGCTGCACAAGCAATATGACAGAAGTATTGACTGTACTGATAAGTTCAGAAACAAGTGTTAACAAAGTATTAACAACAACATATATATGTAGGAACAGGAGGTGGTATTAGATAACTGGTTAAAGAAAGGAGATCCTGCTGATCCAAATAAGTGTAGAAATTGCATTTGCACTACTGCATAAGAGCACTAAGAGCATATACATGTTGTTTACTTCCCAACTCTGTGTCCATAGGTAAAAATAAAAGCCACACTCACTTGTTCCCCTTAGAGGACACTCAAAGGCACATTAGGGACTGGTAATTAGGCCAAGCAGTTTGTTTGCAGCATACCTGAATACATGCCCCAAGGTCATGCTTAAGTTAGCTGTCTCCAGAGAGCCTGAAAATCATAAAAGCATAGAAAATTGGGGTTGGAAGGGACCTCAGGAGGTCAACTAGTCCAACCTCCTGCTCAAAGTAGGACCATCCCCCAACTAGATCATCCCACCTAAGGCTTTGTCTAGCCAGGTCTTAAAAAACTGTAAGAATGGAGATCCCACAACCTTTCTGGGTAACCTGTTCCAGTGTTTTATTACCCTCCTAGTGAGAAAGTATTTCCTAATATATAACCTAAACTTCCTTTGCTGTGACTTGAGACCATTGCTCCTTGTTCTGTCATCTGCCACCAATAAAAACTGTCCAACTTCATCCTCTCTGGAACCACCATTCAGGTAGTTGAAGGCTGCTATTAAACCCCACTCAGTCTTCTTTCCTCCAGTGTAAAAAAACCCAGGTCCCTCAGCCTCCTGTCATAAGCCATGTGCCCCAATCCCCTATCCATTTTCATTGCCCTCTGCTGGACTCTCTCCAATTTGTTCACATCCTTTCTATAGTGGGAACCCCAAAACTGGACATAGCACTCCAGATGTGGCCTCACCAGTGCTGAATAGATGGGAAAATCACTTCCCTTGTTCTGCTGCCAACATTCCTACCAATTCATCCCAGTATGCCATTAGCCTTCTTGACAACAAGGGCATACATATATTCAGCTTATTTTCCAATGCAACCCCAAGGTCCTTTTCTATAGAATTGCTGCTTAGCCAGTCAGTCCCCAGCCTGTACTGATGCATGGGATGGCACTGGTATAATCAGATCCTCTCCAACATAGGCAAGGCCATGCCAGTCCGACTAATTCTCAAATTCAGTTATATGTCACATAGGTTAAGTGGTAGACACTATCAGGTTTGAGAAGGAATTTTTACACACATGGATTTAAGCTCTTCTGGCTTAGGTCCTCAAAAATATTGTATTGGAATCAATGGGAGTTGGACACATAAATATCTTTGTGTATTTGGACCTCAAGTTTTAAAATGGGACTTGAGCTTCTACATTACTACGGTACTTCTGTAAATCTTATATATTTCAAAATAGTGAACTCACTGAAACAGAGTACACAAGTAAAGAGAGCTCAAGCAAACCCTTTCATTGAAATCAGTGCAACCACAGTGAAGTCAATGAGTTGCACAAATACATATATTCTCAACAGAATTTGGAGAGACATCACAATAAAATATGAATAGATGGAAGACAAATTATCTGGCTCAACTTTAAATTGCATATGTTCCCTCTTAATCCTTCAAGTGGTCCCCAGTAAAATCAGGGGGTATCATATGCCCAGCAGGATGAGGGACACAACCATGATTGTTTTCTTTAAAATCTTGTAGATTCGTTTTCAGTTCACTAGAGTGAGCAGTTAGTAGCATTAAGCAAAGACAGACACAATGTGCGAAGCTTCAGTCACTGATTCAATTTTGTGGAGATTCAGCCCAATTCAACAGAATCAAATTGGGAGACCCTTTAATCTTTTCAAATCAAATCAGAACCCGCCGGATCGATTCAGAGAGATTCAGCAATTTAGACATAGACACAGGTTTATATTTTTTTTCTACATGCCTCAAGGTACCAGGCAGCTCATGAACAATGAGATGGTGGGGTGGATGGAGCAGCCCAAAGGAGCATAGAGAGGTCCCCAGTGTGATTAGTGGTGGACCCAGAAGAGGATCAGAAGCACCTCTGGTTCACTTCCAGGTCTGCCACAGAGCGCGTGGGGGACCACCCCCCCCCCCCGACTAGGCGACTGGTGCCTCCTGGGTCTGGGGGACACCCAGGGTCCCCCTGTGGCCAATCATCAAGCCGGGAGACTGTGAGCAGGGGCCCTGCATGCTTGGCAGCAGACCAGGAAGTGGACCGGAAAGGACTGGAAGCATTGCCAATCCATTTCTGGGTCTGCTGTGACCACATCCCTCCCACCCCCCGACCCCTTCCTGTGGCATGCTCCATCCACTCCAGCATCTCAGCGTTCACAAACTGCACCTGGTACCTCAAGGTATGTAGGAAAAACATTTAAAGCTGTGTCTATGGCTGAATCACTGATTCTCCAAATCAGAATCAAATCTTCAGATTTAGCCTAATCAAATCGGAACAGTGATCCAAGTCAACAAATCAAATCACTGTCCCCCGAATAAAGCCGAATCCAAATCAAATACAGCCCACTTCGTACACATTAGTGGCCATGCGATAAGTGGCGCTGCAGATATATCTGCGGCACCACATATTGCACACTCAATTGTTCGCCACACTGAAAAGAAGCAGCACAGGGGGGTTGACCCAGGGAATATCCAGGGGTCAAAAAAACCCCACAGAAAATAAGGATGGAGCAGTATACACAGGGGCCACTCAAAACTGGAGCCTGGCCAACCAGAGACACATTCTGGCTGCCAGCCAGGCTCTGCACAGCAGGATTGCTACTCATGCAGCCCCAAGAAGCCCCCAGGACCCCAAGTAAAGCTGCTGGGGACAGCCCAGTGCAAACCCCAGCTTCCCCTACCCCACCCAGGGTAACCTGCCAACTGCCAGAGGGCATGTGGCACAAGCGTTCACCGGTGACAACTAGCAATGACACAAGGTGCGCCCCTGCTAGTTGTCCCCAGGGAACCAAACATGTATGCACATGTGGACGTGGCCAAAGACGGCAGGTACTTTGACCCTACAGTGTTTAAAATATAAATTTAATTCTGCTTTAATGATAAATCAGTTTAGTCATTATCACATACCAAGTGAAAAATATTGTTTCAACATGTGTTTGTATATTACCATACCAGCAGCCACTTACAGTGACCCATTATCACTAATTATTCCTTTTGATTTTATATGACTCTAATATGATGTTAGAACAGGTAACATCAGTAAGACTGAGTGAACATTGAAGACCTTGGGCTATTCATGCTTGATTTATCTCCAGTCTACCGTTGATTCAAGTTGATATTCAAATTCTGAGGCTAAGAACATAGCAAAAATAGACTATTCACCAATTTCTACAATAACATTTCACTGCATGTGAATCAGCAACAATGCAAAGTGAAGCACAGAGGCCTGGCTACAGGATGGCTTTATGAACAATTAGGACAAAGGAAAAAGTAAGGCAAACATCATAGTGTCCTTTTCTCTTTTAATTTATACACCATTTCAAAATTCTGTAGCATGATTATGTTACAATTACACCTTCTGGAAGAAGCAAAAATGTGAAAACCTCCATGTTCTCCATAGCTCCTACCTGTCAGTGTTTGAATTTAAGTCAGTTCCAGTGCCTCCCTTGAGCATTAGCAGAAGAACAACCTGTCTTATATATTTTTTCTGGATGTAAATGTCAGCTTTATCACCAAGCAGGACATATGGCAGCAAGTTCTGGAAATAGTGACCTATTCCATAATGAAGTCAAATCTGCTGCTGAAATTAGAACTCAGAGCACCGCAAGGCAGGGGTCAGCACACACAGGGAAGTAAGTCAGTGCACCCACCAGTTGTTTACCTCTTTTGACAAAATTTGTTTCTTAAGCTTTCCTTTAAACTGCCAGTATAGAAATTGTTCTGAAATGCTTATAGTTTGGGATGTAGCTGAAGTGAAAACCTTGATTCCAAGGGAACTTCCACAAGCCAATTTTTTTCCTCATTTTGATGTAATTGTGTATTTGAAGTCTGCCTTGAATTAAGGGGGCAAGGCATTAAGGGGGCACCACACTAGGAAATGCAAGTCAGATTCATAGTGTCCTCCTTAGTTTCCCCATTACTTCAGAAGGAAACAATTTGCAACTGCTCACTAGCCACAGCAGATGAATCTGCTGCAAGGCATTGGCCAGCACAGCTGACTTGACATAGGACAGTAGTGTAACTAGGGGTGGGCAAGAAGCGCAGAAGCCCTGGATGCTTCCTATGTGTGGGCACCAGAAGTGGGGGTGCCCTGCCCCTCCAAACTTTGAGCTTTCCGTGTGGCAGCTCCACGTCAGGTGTGCTGGGTGTGAGATGGGTGGGGAGGGTGCACAGCATCAGCAGCTGCATGGGTGCTGGACAAAGGCTTGCTCCCAGGGCAAACCACTGCTGTGAAGGCGTTGCTAGTTGACCCTCTTGCCCTGCTTATTATTATTATTTGCCACAGCAATTCAGCTTTTAAATTGCTGCCCAACAGACCTTTCACGTTAATGCTAGCAATAGCAGCATGTCCTGTTACAACACAGCCAGCCACTGCCCTTACCCCATGTGTCACCACTGCCCAGGGCACAGAACTACCCAGTTATGCCTCTGACCCAAGAGAAAGCATCAGTGAAGCCTTGCCTCCATCCACCACCTGACTAGCAGCTGAAGGTTGCTCTAGCCAGCAGTGCTGCAGCTTTTAATCCTCTGAGTAGTTTTTAGTTTTAGCATTATGCTTTATATCAGGTTTTCTTTTTACTGAAAAAAAAATAAGAAAAAACATGCCGTGAAGTAAATTATCTAGCAGTGTATAAGGAGTTATCGGGAAAATAACTGCAGATAAAAGGATTAAAGCAATTAGGTTAATATATCTATCCTACATTGATCAATTATTCATTTGGTTTCACCTACAATAGTAACTTCCCATGTCAAGAGCTAAAATTACAAATCTTGTGCTTCTTCAGTGCACAAAGTCTCTGTGTGTGTAGCACTATCACATATGCAAGACAATACTTGCTAGCCAAGCACCAAAGATGCTTCTAACCTGTTCCATCACAGAGACTCAGTCCTGTCCTGGAGTGTGCAGAGTATACCCTATGACACCGTTTCTCAACCCATGGGATGTGAACCAAAAGAGGGTTGAAAGAATATATGAAAACATCGTGAACAAACTTTAAACAATGGATCAACACATTTTATAACTGGATTATCCTTTAAAAGAGAAAAATGAGGAAAATGACAGGTTTGTCCCCTGCAGGCTGGCAGAGCTCCATCCTGCAAGGGACTGCTTGGGGCTGGGGGGAGTGGGAGAAGGGCAATCAGACAGGGATGCCACATGCACATGGCACCCAGGCAATGCAGAGAGCAGCTCCCACAGTTCCTTACAGGTAAGTCTATGGGGTGGAGGGGCGAGGGAGAGGGGAGCAAAGATGATGAGTCAGGGGGCAGGGGAGCACAGGTGACACTGCCTACCTCCTCACTTTCTCTCCAGGGTAGAGCCATGCCCTGAGGGGAGCTGTGGCAGGGCCATGACAGCAGGGTAGAGCCATGGCACAGAGCATGAGCAGCTGGCAGCGACAGAAGGTAAGGGCAGTGTGGCCCCCAGCATTACGCGTCATGCTGCTGCTGGTGTGACTGGCGAGGGGGTTCTGGTAGCAGTGGCAGCAATGAGTCTTGCTGCTCCACTCTGCCCTCCCATGCCGAGTCACACCCACCGGGCCACAGACGTGGCTCCTGCCTGTGCCATTCCAGCCAGGCTGCAGCCCTGTGCCCATTGTGGATGCAGAAATCTGAAGGGGCACCCTCTACCACACCCCACACACCCACCCCTTGCTCTTCACACTGCTGGGCTGGGGACTGGGGACAAGGGTCAGCAGGTCAGGAGTAAAGGGCAACAGCAGAGCTGGGAGATGTGGGCTGTAGGTTAGGAGTGTGGGGCACCAGCAGGGTTAGGGGGCAGTTTTCTACTTAAATTATTTACTGGGTCAGGACTGGCCATTAATGTTTACAAATGAGTCCTGGTACAAAAAATAATAGTTGAGAACCATAGCCCTATGAGATATTGAGCCGTTTAAGTGCCCATTAATTACAAGGGCTAGCTTTGAAGGCTCAGATTTGCAAAATCAGGCCAAAGTTTTAGGGGACAATATACATATATAAATAAACACTTATACTCCATTGAGCATAAATCTGATTTTTGCTGTGCTTCTGCTTTTTCCATGCAGTGTTAAATAAATTTCCAGATTGGGATTGTTCCCTCTTAGAAATGTGTGTATTATGTGTTGCCATATCTGATCTGACTTTTTTTCATTAAAACGGCTTTGCACTTCATGGCATTTCTACCAACACAGGGATCTTCAGATTTTTAGATACCGGCCTCTACTTTTGTAGATGCAAAAAAAAGACATTTATTTATTATTTTTAAAAATGGAGATCCAATTAACAACTGGCTGGAAAGCTAACGAACGTACCGAGTTGTATTTTTTTTATCTCCAGTACCATCACTGATTGCACTAAACAATAGAAATGAGCCTAGTTCTGGGAATAAAGTTTGTTTCCAATAAGGCAAAAACTGAAGCTAAAATACCCCTCTCTTTTTCCTACTAAGATTAGGTAGTGAGTTATAGATTAATAAAACTAGGAAGGATAGTAAAATAAACCTTTTTTTTTTTTAAATGGGGATAATATTCTTCCCTAAAACACTGAAGCTCAGCCCTGATCAGCTGCAACTCCCAGTGAAATTTATGCAAGTTACTGATTCCCACCACCAGCTGATTTTCTATAGATTTAAGGCCAAATATTGAATAATGCTGAACACTTGCAACCTCAGTGAAGCTATTAAGCCTATGTTAGAATATGACCTTTAAATAGGGTGATCATATATCCTGGTTGGGCTGTGAAAGTCCTGGATTTCATAGGCCATCACAGCGTCCTGGCCAGTGTGTAGAAGTTGAAGCAAAAGTCCCGGATTGGTGCCATCCTGCCCTCACATGCCTGATCTGGTTCCTCCTGAACAGTGGCTAGAGGTAGGATGGAGGCTAAGCTGAGCACTGCTTCTCCTGCCTGGGGCAGGGATTGGCCAGGGCAGGACAGGCCAGGGGAGAAGGCTGGAGTTGGGGCTCAGGCATGTGTGTGGGCTGGGATGATTGCCTGCCACTGGCAGCCTTGCGCCCTGCTGTTGTGGCCACTGCTAAGGCCCAGACTGTGCGTGGTGGCCCCAGGCAGCTGCCAGGGGTGGAGGAGAGGTGCCATGTGGTTGCACAGTGCAGGTTGGTGGAGCCTGGGGGTGCCGCAAAGGGGCTGCTCCCAGCCAGATCCAGCTTCTGCACACGGGGGGGTGGAGCCTGGTTGCAGGCCTCCGCGCTGTCCCACCCAACCCCACTCTGGCATCAAAGCTCCTGGGAGCCATGGAGTCAGAGGTATGTGGCTGAGTGTAGCGCCCCGAATCGCAGATTTTCTTACCCCCTCCATCAAAATCATCTGGTCACCCTACCTTTAAAGAATCTGAAAGAGCAGAAAAAAAGAGCATCAACATGAATGTAGCTGCTGCAGCTTTTTCGGAAAGAATCATGACTTTCACACAATCCAAATGTATTTTCAGTATCATGACAGTGTTCCTTCTTTTATGTTACCACTTCCTTTTTGTCCTAAATGCCATCAGAGACATCAGCACTAAGCCCAAAACTTTTTAAGGGCAATTTTTCTAAACAAGAAAACAAGGTATAGTTTATCCCTCAGATTAACATTAACAAAACTAAGTATTGAAATAAAGTTTTTTAACTGAAGACCTCTGACTGACTCTTCAGATGCAATAAAAATTTGCTTTTGCACCCACTCAAAATACATAAATAATAAACTTGGCATGCAAGTTTATTGAAAGCAAATTAGTACAGTCAAAACTTTGCTCCATGGAAGTTAATAATCCCAAAAAGCCCTTATATCTTTTCCAACAAAATATCCATTTCAGAAGGTTATTTGCTTTAGAACAAGCTAGTCTGAAATATGATTGGTAGATACCCTCCAGGAATTTTCTAATGTGAATATTCTACAAGTGCCATTGGTCTAAATTAAAACATATGATTTTTAAAAAAATAACTACTAAAAATCTTTTGATATGGAGTAAAACATATTGTTTCTATAATGGACCTAACTATTAACCATCACTTTAATAATCTGTTGTTTGCCAATGTGAAACACAAACTACCAGGCTTCAGAGCAAAAGGAAACAAAAAGCTCCTAGACAACACTGGAGTATGGCTAGTATTTTAAGATGAAAACTATTTACCTCTGCCTGCACAGATACTTAGGACATGTAAGCAGCCATGTATTTATAATTACTTGCTGAGAAAAATTCAAAATTATTACTTCAGTTCTCTATGAAACTTACAATGGTTCATCCTCCTTCCAGTATTTTCTGGGAGAGCTTAGTTCTTTTTTCATTTACAACACTTTTATATTTTATCTCCATTTGTATCCTTGGATTACTTTTGATTTACTATAGTGTGAATGAAAAGAGAATCAAACTCATATATTCTAAATGAACAGTTAGTGTTCCATATAACCCAGTTATGCAGGTAACTGAATGGTATTTGATTAACTGATATTTTACACAAGTGAGAGCCCTTATATACAGAGCCAGCCTTAGGGGTAGGCTATGTGGGTGACTGCTGAGGGCACCTTAGTCGGGGGGGGGCACAAAACACAAATGTGTACACACACACGCATGCACATGTGCACACACACACATGCACAGTCAGATGTGGCCAGTGCAAGTGGTAGCTGCCAGCACTGCCCACCCCCTGCATGCTCACCCTTGAGCATTCATTCCTCCCAGGACAGAATGGCCTTGTGCTGCAGTGGGCAGAGCCCACCCATGGCCAGCTATGGCAGGATGACATGGGCACAGGGGCCACCTGTACATGTTGCCCTGCACTCTAGCACACCCATTATGCATGTGTATCCATTGTGGCTAGGGACAGATATTACACAGAAACCAGCTTAAGTGATCAGAAACTGGTTTAAACCTGTAACAGAACAGACATTCAGCACACATAAACCAGTTTGTAAATGGCCAAAATCAGTTTGACATAAACCTAGTTTAATATAATATCAGACTTAACTGATTTGGCTCAAACCTGTTTATGCAATGTCCCCCAGACCCCTTACTGGTTTAAGTTAAATCAGAGAGCCCCAGCATCCCAGCATGCTCTCTCAGATGGGCCACAACAGGGCTGGTCCGTGCCCTCTGCTCTCTAGCCAGAGCAGGGGTGGCATGTGGCCAGATGCTGGCCTGCCATGGCCCCTGAGGCAAATTTTCCCTACATCAACTCTCCCCGCCAGTGGAAACCCTGCAGATGGCAGCTGGGGTTTGCCAGCACCAACCACACATCCACAGCTTTCCTGCAGCCAGGCAGAGGCTGAGTTAATTCCTCCCTCTGTCCAGTTTGCTTGCAGCCAGGCAGGGGATTAATTCCACAGTGGTCCTAGAGTCAGGGAGAAAGGCAAGACCTGTACCTGTGACCCCAGAGCTAACACCTGCAGGACCAGACTGAGAGGTGGGAAGTGTTGGGAAACACCTGACAATCATAGCACATATATGCTGGAGATGGAGTTACGGGAAGGTGCAGACAAGTTTCTGGCTGGAAGCTGCAGACCAAAGAATGCAGAGAGCTACATTTACATTATAAAGCAGAACCTGTAAAACCTAGTTTCATAGTTTCTAGGGTCGGAAGGGACCTGAGCAGATCATCTAGTCCGACCCCCTGCCATGGCAGGAAAGAGCACTGGGGTCAAACGACCCCAGCAAGGTGTGCATCTAACCTCCTCTTAAACAGCCCCAGGGCAGGAGCCTGCACTTCTCTTGGAAGTTGGTTCCAGACCCTAGCCGCCCTGACTGTGAAGTAGCGCCTCCTGATATCTAACCTAAACCTACCCTCTGCCAGCTTGTGACCGTTATTCCTGGTCGGGGAACAGTGCTCGGGGAACAGTGACTCCCCCAATGCCTGCTGATCCCCCCCTGACTAGTTTATAACAGGCCATAAGATCCCCCCTCAGACTTCTCTTTTGGAGGCTGAACAGGTTCACGTCCCACAGCCTGTCCTCATAGCACCTGCCCTGTTGTCCCCTGATCATGCGAGTGGTCCTCTGGACCCTTTCCATGCTGTTGATATCCCTCTTCAAGTGTGGCACCCAGAACTGGATGCAGTACTCCAGCTGCGGCCTGACCAGTGCCGCATAGAGGGGGAGGATCACCTCTTTGGACCTGCTCGAGATGCATCTGTGGATGCATGCCAAGGTGCGGTTGGCCTTCCTAACTGCCTCTCCACACTGCCGGCCCATGTTCATCTTGGAGTCAATGATGACCCCCAGATCCTTTTCCGCCTCCGTGCTGACAAGAGGGGAGTTCCCTAACCTGTAGGTATGGTGCCGGTTGTTCCTCCCCAGGTGCATCACCTTGCACTTGTCAGTGTTGAAACCCATCCTATTCTCATCCGCCCACCCTTGTAACCTGTCGAGGTCTGATTGTAGCCTGTTGCATCCTTCCAGTGTGCCCACATCCCCCCACATCTTAGTGTCATCAGCAAATTTGAACAGGGTGCTTTTTACCCCCTCATCCAAATCACTGATGAAGATGTTGAACAGTGCGGGCCCGTGGACCGAGCCCTGCAGAACCCCACTGCCCACGTCCTTCCAGGTTGAGAATGACCCATCCACTACCACCCTCTGGGTGCGGCCCTCCAGCCAGTTGGCAACCCATTTGACTGTGTGGGTGTCTACACCACAGCCCCCCAGTTTCTTAATGAGAATGGGGTGAGAGACAGTGTCAAAAGCCTTCCGGAAGTCCAGGAAGACTATATCCACTGCTACCCCTGGATCTAATGATCTGGTGATCTGATCATAAAAGGCCACCAGGTTGGTTTGACAGGACCTGCCACTGATGAACCCATGTTGGTTGCCCCTAAGCATGCAGTCCCCTGCTGGCCCCTCCTGGATGTGTGCCAGCATAATTTTCTCAAACAGCTTGCCTAGGATCGAGGTAAGCATAACCGGCCTATAATTTCCTGGGTCCTCCTTCCTGCCTTTTTTGAAGATGGGGACCACATCGGCCCTCTTCCACTCCTCCGGTACCTCACCAGATCACCACGAGTGCTTGTAAACTTGTGCCAGGGGACTTGCAATGACCTTGGCCAGTTCCTTTAGAACTCTAGGGTGGAGATCATCCAGACCGGCTGACTTGAATACGTCCAACCCCTCCAGAAGCTCCCTAACTAAATCCTCGCTAACCCGTGGCTCAGGTGTGCCTCCCCTGGGGCACAAGGGGGGGCCCAGCAGGAAGGTGGCTGTTCTGGTCCCTACTTAGGAAGACGGAGGCAAAGAAATCGTTAAACGTGTTAGCTTTGCCGTCTGGTGTGACAACCAAGTTTCCCATCGCGTCCTGCAAGGGCCCCACATTACCCGGGACCTTCTTTTTACCCACTACATATTTAAAAAAGGACTTCTTATTGTCCTTAATCTGGGAAGCTAGTCCCACTTCCATCTCTGCCTTGGCCTTCCTAACTACCCCCCTACATCCCCGAGCAACTACAGAATAGTCCTCCCTGGTGATGACCCCTTCTTTCCATTGGGTGTAAGCCTCCTTTTTAGCAAGAAGACATTCCCGGATGCTTTTGGTGAGCCACGGAGGCTTGTGTGCTCTCCTGCTCCCTTTGATCGTCATTGGGATTACCTTCCTTTGGGCTTGAAGGATCGTCTCCTTAAGGAGCGACCACTCTCCATGGACACATGGCTCTCCTCCCTCTCCCCTCCCCTCCATTCCCCTCCCCTTCGGGACCTCAGTGCTTCTCCAACTATCCTCCTTAGCTCGTTGAAGTCTGCCCTCCTAAAATCTAGGGCCGCTGCCTCACTGCATGCCTTTGCCACCTTGCGCTGGATGGTGAATTCCAGCAGGTGGTGATCGCTGTCGCCCAGGTGGTCGAGCACCCGCAGCCCCCTCACCAGGTCATCACCCGTGGCCAGCACTAGGTCCAACAAGGCGTCCCCCCGGGTGGGGCTGTGCACCTCCTAGGTTAGATGGAGGTCCTGCACTCTGGCCAAGAACCTACGTGAACGTTCAGACCTGGCTGACTGCTCTTCCCAGCAGATGTCTGGGAAATTCAGGTCCCCCATGACTACCACATCCTTAGCCTTCACTACCTCTGTGAGCTGCCTGAAGAATTCCTGGTCAAGCTCTTCTCCCTAGTTGGGAGGTCTGTAGTAGACTCCCACCGTTAAGTCCCTTTCCCCTTGACTGCCTTGTACTCTAATCCAAAGCATTTCAGAGTGCCCCTCCCCTGACTCTTTGCTAATTAACGAGGATGTGTATTCCTCCTTAATATAGAGCGCCACGCCCCCACCTCTCTTTCTTATCCTGTCCCTCCTATACAAACTATAGCCCTTGACATTGACCGCCTAATCATGCGTTTCATCCCACCACGTTTCTGTAATCCCCACTATGTCCGGGCTGGTGTCAGCCAGCAGGAGGGTGAGTTCCTCCTGCTTGTTGCCCATACTACGAGCATTTGTGTAGAGGCATTTGAGGCTTCCTGTGGGTGTGTGTACTGACCCCCTAATCCCAGCGTTACCCTGGCCCCTCTCTCTTACCTGTTTGATTGCTTCGCTCGTCGGTCTGGGCTGGGCTGTAGTTGTGGGTGCTGTTTGGTCTGGCAGTCTGATATTTCCTCCGCCCTCATCTTCCCCTTCCCCCGATGAGCCTAGTTTAAAGCACGCCGGAGGAGGTCCACCAACCTAGAAGAGAACACACGCTTACCTTTAGGGGAAAGGAGGAGCCCCTCCCATCCCAGCATGTCTCTCGTCGTGATGTGCCAGTTATGGCTGAGGAAGCCAGAGCCCTCCTTGAAGCACCATTCCTGTAGCCGCCAGTTGGTCTCCGCAATGCACGTTTCATGCCGTCTGCCTCGTCCACTTACTGGCAGGATAGAAGAGAAAACCACCTATGCGTGCATCTCCTTCAGCACGCACCCCATAGCGTGATAGTCTTCCATCAAGGCGATCAGGGCTCCTCCTGGCTGCATCGTTAGTACCCACATGGACTAGGACCATGGGGTAATAATCGGTGGGCTGGATTACGGCCTGGAGCATCCCTTTCACGTCCTGAATCCTCACTCCAGGTATGCAGTATACCTCGCGTGCCAAGGGGTCCCAGCGACAGATGGGGCCTTCCGTACCCCTCAGGATGGAGTCACCAATGACGATCACGCGACGCTTCTTCCTCCTGGCTTTCTTGCCTCCTTCGGCTTGCATGGGACACGGTGTGCATGGAGTTGCCTCCTCCCCGGTTTCATCTTCTCCGTCCTTCTCCTCCAGAGCTGCCAGAGCTTTGTACCTGTCTCCAGCCGGACTGTAGGAACTGGTGCTGCCATGTCTCGAGCAGCCCTGGCACGGGAGGTGACCATCTGCCACTTAGCAGTGGATTTTTCACTAGGTTGCTCATCCCAAAGCAAAATATTTAAGTGCAACGTTAAGTGGCATTTTCCTACAATATCACATTGCCTCACTGGATTTGTAGTTTTGGTACCAGTGCCTCCATTCTCTCTAATGGGCTGGGCTCCTTGGCCAGACTGAATCTCTGATGATGCAATACAGCTCCCCTGTAAGTTACACTATAAGGCAATGCAGCACCAAAGGGAAATCTAACTCAAGCTGGCAGAAAGCTTTAATTTAGCTGCAGCAGGGGAAAAAAAAATCGTATGTCAACATTTATCTCTGGCCTAAATCAGGAAAGAGTTGAAAGAAAAATCTTAATTTGGAAAGGGTAAAACAGCTGCATTGGCATTTTATATTGTAAAACAAAATATTTCACCATTTGCAAATTAAAAATATTCATTTGTAGTCTACTTCGGGGAAAAAATATTGAAAGACTGGAATTTCCTGCAGGATAAAAATTCCTGCTTTTGCTCAGGTCTAGCCAGAGGTGTAGAAGCATAGCTATGTGCTTGGGATAGCCACACAACAGTGCCTATAGCTGCTGCCCTGGTCACCATCTCTCACCCACTTCAGTTACACTACTGGTTCTAGCAACATCTAAAATTGTTTTCCTGCGAGAATACAGCTGGGTTACTAAATCTCATTAGTACTGCAGTGACCCTTTTGTTATGCAAATAACAAATTAATTTCAATCTGTTTGGGCTGCCATTAGGCTGACTACATTTCTATTCAAGGTTCTGAACACCGAACATGCAGATATTTGTGGCCTACAGGCCTAAGTTTTCAACAGGCTAGGCTTGCTAAACTGACGTGTGCAATAATAACTGAAAGTAATTTTTTCTCAGTGATGTCCTGATAATATCACTTCACAACACAGAAGAAAGTGCAAGTTTTCTACCCATGTTGTAATTCTTATCTTGAATCTCCATTTAAAGGGATAGCCACTTCCCCAGTCTATTTCTTCATGTAAAACAATCTGTTTAGTACTTCTGGACTCCTGAGACACTATAAACCATGGATTGAATTTCTTTCTTTGTATTGCATTTCTCCCCTCTCAATTTATGTTCCCCTAAGAAGTGCAGCTAAAGCTACATGTGTAGAGATTAAAAGCAGGTCTACTGTGGCTTACAGACATCAAAAGCCACGAGCAAGACACGACTGGAGTAGATTTCATGGTCTGGCTTTTCTTAGCGTAAAAAACCTCTCATTATCATTCTTGTTGCAAGTGCTTTATACTGTTCTCATAGTGATTTTAGATGCCCATCAGAGGTGATAAGTACTGTCTCCCAGGAGGATACCAGTGCTTTAATTCATATAGAGATGGAGGGGCTCTGTTCAGAGGCCCCGATTGCTGCTCCTCCAGCTGGTGAGTGTGGGGCTTTTTCTTTTTTTTAAAGTGCCGAGAGGCTGGGGCCAGGCGGGGGATAAAGCCAGGCAAGGTAGCCATGGGAGCTTCTCCTGTGCCTCTCCCCGGCCAATCCGAATCACTGAATCTCTCCAAATCAGCACCAAATCTTCTGAAGCCGATTCAGCCGAATCAATTTAGGACAGTGATCCAAATCTCCAAATCACATGACTGTCCTCCAAATCAGCTGAATCCGAATCGAATACTTCCCTATTCGCACAAGTCTATAGGGTAGTGATAGAGAGTTCTAGCAGTAATTGGAGAGTTGGAGCTGAATTTAGCAGACTCCAGTGGGGATTTCTGATACAGACTGCTGCTTAGAATCGCAGTTGAACATAGAGGAACTATACCAATCAATTACATGTCCAGCCTGGCACCATGGCTGTTCTGGAACATGGTCCTTCTATAAAGCAGCCTCTTTCTCTCTGCGAAGTTCTAAAAAGAGTTTTTGCTTCTTCTTAATTAGGAAATCTCCTGCCCTTCCTTGAAATAAAATACCTTTCTAAAAATCATTTATAGGTTAACAAAGTACTTTAAAAATACAGTCCCTGGCTATGGACAGATGTTACTTTTAACTGCTCTAAGGTGAAGGAGGGATAGTTATTGGGTAGTGTATATAAGTGGCTACGTTGTAATTGGCACCTTACTTGTTCCTGTAGCCATACAATTGAGTTAACTCACCGTAAATTTAACCCTGAATGAAACACATGGTACGTGCAAATGTTCTACTTAGATCGGGGCAGGCAAAATATGACCCATGGGTCAGGCCCATTCTGCAAGGCAATTCCATCCATAAACCCTCTGTAAGCCCTGGTCCTGGGCTGCCCCTCTGCAAGCCACCTCCACACAGCCACCTTGATTGCCAAGCAACAACCCTACAACCCCAACCTGACCTGACCCATCCTAGGCCCAGCTAGGGAGTGCTAGTGACAAGAAGCCTCTGCCTAACTACCCCATGGCTGTTCCCAGCTCTCCCTGCCTGTGAGAATGGGAATTCAGGTAAGGGCCAGACTAGGCCAGGGACTCCCACTGAGGGAAAGGGGGTGGGAGCACAAGGATCTGCATGCTATGGGACCAGGTGGGGCTGGCCCCTTATATTGCAGCAATGCAGGAACTATGCACCATGGGGCCCCTGCATGCTGCCACCATGTTCAGCTAGGGACTTGGGTGGGAGCTGCATATTATTGGTCCAGGTGGGGCTTACTGCACATGCTGTCACCACCTGCAGCCAGCAACTGGGGTGGGAGCATGGAGAGCTGCATGCTATGGGGCCAGGTGGGGCTGGCCCCACTTGCTGACAATACATGCAGCTCCAGGGACTTGCACATTCCAGGGACTCTAAGGATGCACCACCCCACATGCATGCACACAACCTCCCATGCACCCCATTCCCCACCGTACCCCCAAACACACCTATATACTCCCATAGCCCCTACACACACTCCTACCCCCACCATACCCACACAAACCCCACACACCCCAACCAGCCACATAAACCACACCCATCCCCCCACATACACTCCCCAACTACACCCCCTCACATACATGCCCACGACCCCCCCCAACACAATATACAAGTATAAGACTGTATTTTGAGCTACTATGCAATCACCTCTACATACACTGCAAACACATATAAATCAGGACAAAAATATTTTTGCATTTAAAATTAGTTATAGTAGATGTTTGATTTTTGTAGTATAAGATTTTTTTCTGTTTTCTAGATGACAACCTCCCCCACCTTTGAAAAGGACTACTTCCAGGGCAAGGGGAAGGACTTCTAATGCCAAAAGTCAGGGGTTAGGGATGGGACTTCCAGTCCCAAGATGGCAACCAGGGGGCAGGGCACCTATCAAGAGGTGGGACTACTCTTGCAGCCCTCAACAGCTCACCAAAACTTGTTAAGATGCCCTCCAGCCTAATTGCCCAACCTAACTAGAATTAGGCAAATCTAACCATTGATCCTTACAGATGTTTGGGGAAGTTACATCAGACAAAAAAGGGCCAGCCCAGTATAATTTAATTCACCTGAGAAGGTGCCCTAAGTTAGATCGGAAAGTGGTTAATCCAATCTACCAAACATTTCTACCTGTTTGGAGTAAGCCGTATGAACAGAGATAGGGTTCTGGGAATGTATATACATTCAGGTTAGGTTCAACAGTTTTGTTATGTTTATATTAACCAGAGGAGCATGCAGACACAACAACCGCATTGTATAGTTACAGATTAACCAAGTGCTTTCATAATCACACAGGGGTTAGTCCCAATGTGTATGGTTGTTCACTGTTATACTATAAATGAATGGTATTTAGGAGCAGAAATACTGATATGGGATACGGAAAAAGACCTAGGGATGTGGAGAACAGGGGGAAGGTCTTTGAAGTGAAGAGGTGCAGACAGAACTACACGCAAAGCAGAAAAAGAGTATTGTATAATAGTATGGAGAATGCCGGATTCTACAGAAATAAACAGAAACATACACCAGTCTGTCAGGCTAAGGAAATATAAACAGAGAGACGCACAGAGGAGAGATTAATCCAAGGTGTAGTTTTATACTTTCATAGCTTTCTCTTTTTTCCTTTATAGAATTGTAAAGCAGAAGCCTTGTGTAACAACAAGCACTGACTTTTTGCCTCACTCAACCCTTTTTTTGTTTTTACCCTTGCTTTCCCCAGTGCATTCTGAAAAAAATCTCCATATTCAGCACTTCAACGAGTAAAATAATAAATTACTTTCAAGTATCCATCATACCAAATCAGTAGCATTCCCCTTCTCCCACCCCTCAGACTGCAGTGTCACTTCAGCAGCAGTTTTCATATTCCTGTACCACTGACTTTGCTGCAATGTTTTTATAGAGATGGCACTATTAAAGTAGGCCCATTTTCTCAATACATTAAAAAAAAAAAAGAATGAGAATTTTATTCTTCGCAAGTATTTGTCTTTACACCTATCATAAGAGGTTAAGGTACACTTTCAGGACCATTTTTGGAATTCATAATTGGATCAGTCTTTGCATGAACAGAGAAACATGGTTTTTTCATATATGTTGTATTCCACTGACTACTGTCTTTCAAACCATGAAGCATCAGTTTTTAATTGGGGGAGTTTTTTAGCAGTTGCTCTAACTAGAACAAAGTTGTAGTTCAGTTACCACACACAAACATAAGGAAATTCTTCCTAGTGCTCTTATAACTGACTTAACATTTGCAGTGAAGCTGGTTAATTTTTTTTCATCAAGCCTGCCTTTTGAGAGATTTTGACTAAATAAAACATTTTTGCAAAAACTGTCTGCTTTCCATGGAAAATATTGACTTTTTATTCAAATACCCAAAAATCAAAATTTCTTGGTCAATAACCTCCCAAAAATTTAACTGAAACACAAGTATTCAGAAATACTGCCACCTGGCTGAAGTACAGGCATATTATTCCACAATTACTGGGTATGTCTACATGTGCATTAGATCCAGAAGCAGCTTACTCGTGAGTAAATTACTCATGAGTAAATGCTCCTAGGCAGGCATCTGCACATGTAGGGAAATGGTAGCAGATTTGCTGCTAATAGAAGCAAACTGCTCTTGCTTCCTGTGCCACACCCAGAGAGTGGTGGTCATTTTCGACCTGGATGGGTCATTTTCGACCTGGAGGGATGCAGGCAGTGGGGTCCCCCAGGGCTTGGTCCTCAGGCCCACACTGTTCAACATCTTCATCAGCAACTTGGATGAGGGGGTAAAAAGCACCCTGTTCAAATTCACAGATGACACTAAGATGTGGGGGAATATGGGCATGCTAGAGGGGAGGAATAGGCTGCAATAAGACCTAGACAGGTTACAGGGGTGGGCAGATGAGAACAGGATGGGTTTCAACACTGACAAGTGCAAGGTGACGCACCTGGGGAGGAAGAACCAGCACTGTACCTACAGGCTGGGGAACTCCCTTCTCATCACTGCAGAGGCAGAAAAGGATCTTGGAGTCATCACTGATGCCAAAATGAACATGGGCCAGCAGTGTAGGGATGCAGTCAGGAAGGCCTACTGTACCCTGTCATGCATCCACAAATGCATCTCAAGCAGATCCAAGGAGGCGATCCTCCCCCTCTATGCGACACTGGTCAGGCCGCAGCTGGAGTACTGCATCCAGTTCTGGGCACCGCACTTCAAGAGGGATGTGGACAACATGGAAAGGGTGCAGAGCAGGGCCACTCACATGATCAGAGGCAGCAGGGCAGGCCCTACAAGGAGAGGCTGCAGGACCTGAACCTGTTCAGCCTCTGCAAGAAAAGGCTGAGGGGGGATCTAGTACCCTGTTACAAACTACTCAGAGGGGACCAGGAGACACTGGGGGAATCCCTGTTCCCCCCAAGCACTACCAGGAGTGACTACAAATAATGGTCACAAGCTGGCAGAGAGTAAATTCACATTAGACCTCAGGAGGTGCTACTTCACTGTTAGGGCGGCTAGGATCTGGAACCAACTTCCAAGTGAAGTGGTGCTGGCTCCTACCCTGGGGGTCTTTAAGAGGAGGCTAGATGTACACCTTGCTGGGGTTGTTTGACCCCAGTACTCTTTCCTGCCATGGCAGGGGGTCGGACTTGATGATCTGCTCAGGTCCCTTCCAACCCTACCAACTATGAAACTATAACCCTGCAATGGGCCCCTGCTGGCTCCAGGAGGAGCTCTAGGCTCTCTGAGTGCTAGCCCAGGGATTGGTAGGGAGCACCAGGCCAGGAGACATTGTTCTGGCTGTCTCCAGGCCAGAACTGAGACATTGCTCCCAGCCCCCAGGAGGCTACCTGCTGCTGCAGCAGGGACAATGTCCCCCTGTCTCATCGGCAGGGAGCTCCCAGCCCCAGCTCCCTGATTGGTGCATAGAACTTAGAAAGAGCTGCAGGGGAGGGGCACAGACCCCCTGCCCTAATCCATCAGTGGGGCAGCTAGTAGTGAGCCTCCAGCTGTGTGGGGAATCCCTTATCTCCCAGTGCCAGCTCTGTGACAGCAGGGCCGGTGCTAGGAGATCCTTATACGGGATTTCTCCTGATCACGATCTCTGAGCTTGGGGCTCCCTGTTGCCAGGGCAGGGGGACATAATCCCCACCCAGACTTTCATGGCAGAGCCTGACCTGGCAACAAGCTGCTCCCACGGGCAGTGAGCAATCTCCCACCCCATGGTGGCTAGCTGACCGTGAGTAGATTTGATCTTGGTCAGGCATCTACATAAGTGCACAGTAACTACTCACAAGTACATTTGTTACTTGCACATACTGTGCAGTAAATTACATTACTTCACAGTAAAGCATCTCATGTAATTACACCCTCTGTCAAGCAGCCACCCCAACCAGACTACAAATATTCCCACATGAGTTTACTTAGTGCTGTCTTTGGGATGTTATCACTTGTATCAGTTTGTAACAACCCCCTGTGGAGCTATAAGTCACAGGGGATTGCTAGAGTGCAAGATTTTCCAGATAGGCCCTTTTCTAACCCTTGAATGACGCATTCTATTGGGGACCTGGAAAGAATGGTTAACCGATAGGTATAGCAGCATTAAAACAAGCATATGCCACTCAAATTCTCACACAGGGCCTCTTTAAGTCCCTTTAGTCTTTCAGTGTAGTATGACTAGTATGAGATAGACTGAAGTACAATGATTAAAAAGAAGCAAACAAAAATATAAAAGCTTCATTATAACAATCCCAGCACCAGCTCAAGAAATCTCTCTGCCTGGCTCTGAAGTAGCTAGTCCATTTAAAATCTCATGTGATCTGCCATATATCCCTCTTCATCAGTATGAACCTATGTCTTTACAATCAAAACTCTTATGTGGCCAACAAAAGAACCATAGATGTTAATGGTGCTATACAAATTAGAATATTAAAACAAATCTTAGCTCTCAGCTCCTACTAGTACCCGTGTGGTGCCTCGCTTTGTTCCAGTTTTGCTTCACTTGTGTGGGTTGAGGCAAGTAGTAGAAACATTAATGCTTTTAGCCCCGTTCTGCAGGTTGACCCCAATCCTGGTCAAATTAAACTACAGTACTGGGGCTTCACTAGTTTTCCACATCAAAACTCAGATAATAATAAAAACACAATACAAAGTAACAAAGAAAGAGAGTAAATGTTAATCTAAACATATGGAAATATGCCATTTGACAAAATCTCTAAAAGTCTTTATTAATAGAGCGACTGCATTAATTCATAAGGTCAAGATTTCAGTATAGTAAACAAAGAGAGCTGGAGCTGAATCTAGATTGACTAAGTAATAAAGTATTGTCTATGTTAAAATAAAGTCACCATTTTTAGGACAGTCACTGTTTTTCAAATGTCTCATTAAAAGAAAAAAATACAATACAAATAGGTTTTATAGATACTTTTTTGTTTTAATTTCATATGTGCATATGAGATTGATGATTTTTTATCTTTCATTTGAATTTTGTAAAGCTCTTCCTGGAGCCTAAATCTTACCTAAGGTCAAGCTAAAAACATAGGTATTCAAATTTTAAAAGTACATTTTTGGGCCTAAAGATCTTTTCAAAAGATAAAACCAAGAAAAGCTCTTATCTCAGTGAATAGCTGCATGATCATTTTATAAGCTTTTCTTTAGGAGACATGAAGTACAAAGAAATCTAAAAGCTTTTCAAGGAGTCTGATTTTGCTGAAGCTATAAGTGTATCAAGCTATTTAAAAAAATTAGAATCCTGATATTTAGGAAACAGCTTTACAAGTCCATATTTTTTTTTAATTATCGTTTTAGGGAAACATTTAAAAAGCGAGTGAGAGCCCAGAACATACATTAATTTTGGCCAATAAATCAACAGCTACACCTTAATCTTGGATTTCATCATAGCCTTATATAATTCTGCCCTGCAAAATACACCAGATAATGTTGGGTGGACTATAGAAAAAAATTCTTTTTTTATGAAAGCTTCCATCTTTCCTCTAGCAGTGATGTCTTTCAGTTTTTCCACACTTTGGATTAAAGCAAATATGACTGATTTTGCTTTAGTTCCAAAAATTATTTTGGCTATCTGAAAGGAATTACAATCAGCATCATACACAAAAATTGGCATTCTGAAGTATAATCACTCAATCTTAAATTCCTGTTTTTTTACTAAGAGTTGAAGAGCAAGTCATATAAATTTTTACAGGGAAATGTCCCTGGGCTACCAGCAGAGTTTTCAGTTACAGATATTAAGTATTAATGATCTTGATACAGATAAAATGCAGAGCTGGGAGTGGCAGGAACAGAGACTAGGCCTAGGCCCATGCAGGGCCTGGGGCCCAGAGCTGCGGCATGTGGGGCCGCACCAGCCACATCTGGGCAAAACACAGGCAGGCACCACCGTCACACAACACTCCCGCCCCCCCACCAGGCTTCTGCCTCAGTTTCACCCCACGCTCAATGCAGGTGCCAGAGCCTGCCCAGCCCCAGCCCCACTCCTTCCCTCACTATGGGGACCTATGGGAGTGGGGCTGGAGGGACAGGGGGCTCCAGCCATTCCAAAATTCCCTGTAGCCCCCCCTCCCAGCACCACCACCACCACCCACCCTGAGTGCAGCCTCCCACAGCCCCCACCAGGAAGAGCCCAGAGCCCCAGCCCACAGCGGCACTGCACCCACCCCCCTCCATGCAGATCTGGGGGCACACACCCACCATGCCCTCCTGGAGTGCACATAGCAGCAGGAGCCACCCCCCACACACAGCTCAGTCCCATGCCCACCCCAGCTGGGCAACCCCTGCCTCAGCCCCACTCCCTCCCCCACAACTGAGCCCTTCCCCCCGCACAGCAGCAGCCCGCCCTCCTGGGGTGTATACAGCGGCAGGAGCCACTCCCACCCTCCCCACACCCCCTGGATGAGCCGCTCATGGCTCCATCCCATGCCCCGTCCTGCCCCAACTGAGCAGCACCCACCCCTGACCTACTCCCTCCCTCACCACAGGGTCTTGATCTGCCACCCACCCTTAAAAACAAGGAAAAAATATAAAGGGGTACATGAGGTGATATTTTGAGACAGAATGCGTAAATCTGTTTTAAAAGGTCGAAAACCCCTGAGATAAAGTATTTCTTAAGCAAAAGGACAATCAGACTCAGCACATTTAATATTATCATGGGTGTTTTCCCTAGTACCACAAGCAGGCCACAAAGAAAGCCCTCTTCAAGACATCTGATGACAAGTCTTTTGGTGAATTGATCCCATTTATAATACATTGGAGTCAGCAGAGCCAAGAATACTCCAGATCTATGAAAATATACTTTTTATTTTGATGACTGTATATGGATGTTTGTGTTTAACCTCAGGTGCAAATCCAGGAGGGACAGGGACAGGGTGGCATGAAAGCACTCCCCTTTCAGACTGCCTTCCGGAGCAGTAGCAGGTAAGAATCCCCATTCCCTTCCCTTCAGTACTCAGCAGTACATCCCCTCCTTACCAATTGCCTCTCTCCCCCCTGCCCACTGCCATTCCCAGCTGACCCAGGGTAAGGGGAGCTCCAGAGCTGCTCATGCCTGCCCCTAGCCACCCTGACCAGGGAGCTGGGCACATCCAGACACAGCAGTAGCAGTGATAGTTCTCCCCTCCCTGCCCAGGTCCCCCTGGGTGTTTCCCGCTAACCTGGGAGCAGGCACAAGGAGACAAAGCCATCCCACTGCCACTGTTTTCTCAGCCAAGCCTAGCTCTCCATGCAGGTGCTTCCTGCAGCCCCAAGTAGCATGGGGCAGGAATTGCTGGGACAGTGGATAGAGCTGTCTTCACTGTGCTTAGTAGCATAAGTAGAGAGGGTGAGGGAGGGGAATAGGAGGTAAGGCAAGGAGCCACTCAGCCTACAGGGGATGGAAATGGCTACTGATAGCAGAGGAGATTCTTACCTGCTTTAAGGACTTAAAATCCCCAGCTGCGCCTCTTGTGGTGTGGGGTGCTGCTCCATCCCTGGGTGCAGGTTGAGATTGAGAATGGAATGGGTGCAGAGCCAGTTGTTGCTTGCTCCTGCACCCCACTTTTCAAATTCCTGGATCTGCTTATGTCTAACTTCTGTACCCATATTTCATTTCTGAGACAAACAAGTGCACAGTCCCAAGTGAGAAATACATACCTAAAACAAAGAATACAGGCCACACATAGAGGAATAGGAGTCTGTATTCTGGAACTCAGTGACTCTGAGATCATACTGGATAATCAGTTGATAATAAGATCCCAGTGGTTAAAAGTATGTTTTCACAGGGTCCCTGCCCCTCTGAGGAAAGGACACTTTCACACCCTACTCACCTTCTCCTACAACAGTGAGGCTTTTCTGAAGACACCACCTCTGTCTTCAACATGCCCCAAGAACCATTTCACTCATTCATTCCTGGGTGCAAGTGGTAGCATATGGGTGGGGTTTGCTTGCAAGCATCCTTCCCTAGGAGCATCAGGGACAGGGACATGACATAGGCATAAGAGGTAAAACTACTAAGGAGATCCTTGGCTACATCTACAGAAAATATTAGGTCTGAGTAGGGAGATTTCATTGCATCTGTGTTGGTATCAATGCACCCACAACAAGAATGCTGTGTCTAATTTACTCACAACTGATTACCACACTTCAAGAAGAATTTTGAAAAACTGGAGGTGGTTCAAAAATGATGCAATAATTATTCAAGTATCAAAAGATAGTTCTTATTGTGAGAGACACAAAGAGTTCAGTCTATTTAGCTTATGCCAGAGAAGGGAAAGGGCTGACTTTGCCCATATACAGGTGTTCGGAATCACCACTCCTCTGGTAAAAACCAAAAGTGTACAAACAGTTGTACTCTGTCTCCCAGAACAAAAATGGTAGTTCTGGGACAAAAATAAGGTGACTTCAACCAGGCAGAAGTCAGCCCCAGGGGAGTTTCTCCATGAAGAATGAACATTTGTACTATCTCCTACAGCCTAATTCCTTCGAGGAACAAGAAGTGAAGCCACAAGGAAAGGCTCTGGTGTCTGACAGAGACCAAAGCTACCCCAGTCCAGAGAAAGCACAGGAGGCAGCTTCTACAGCCCCTCCTAGGCCTTTGGGCTCCTGCTGGCTTCTAACATGGGGGTCCCAGCTGGTCAGTGGGGGCAGTCACTGGGACTAAGAAGCAGTCTCATGGCTTCCCCTTGCCACCCATACCACTCAGCTGGGTGACCAGGGGGGTTATTTTAAAACCATCAGGGTCAGAAAATGAGTTTTGGGAAAGTCTCCTTAGTGCACTAGAAATGTTCTACTACTAGAAATGAAAGTTTGTACATGGCCTTGATCATAGTCTCTTAAGTAGACATAAATTAAATATAAATTTAAATAATGAAGGGTTCATCAATCTATCAGACAAAATACAAGAATATTCAGTGTCTGGAAGCTGATGCTAGTTAGATAAGAAATAAGATATATATATGTACATGCAGACACATACACAGATATCTATATCTCCTCTGTTTATAGGTTACACTAGATATATAAAATGATACATGTAATACTAGCCAACTGCCCATCATGAATGATGGAGTGTTTCTGGGAGTGTTTACATGCCCCACTGTCATTCACCCTTCAGAGCCAGCCATGTAAACCAGGGGCAGGCAGTTATTTTGCGCAAAGGGTTGCTTACCGAGTTTTGGCAAACTGTCAAAGGCCACATGGGTAGCCCCATCCCTTGGCAGGTGCTCCACCTTGTGGAGCTGGAGGTCACCACCTTGTGACTGGAAGTCCTGCCCCCTAACTCCTGACCTTTACCACCAGAAGTCCCTCCCCTTGTCCCCGGAAGTACTCCTTTCAGCAAGGGGCTCTGCCATCTTGGAAGCAGAAAAATACCAATTATATTTTAAAAAGGAAATGTACAGCATTTATAAATTTGATTTAAAAATATTTTTGTCCAGATTAGCAAGTGTTTGTGTAGTGTACACAGAGGTGATCGCACAATAACTTAAAAAGAAGTCTTACTCTTGTATGTTGTGGGGGGTGGGTATAGGTTTGTGGGAGATTGTGGATATATGGGTATCTGGGGTGAGGGAGCATGTGTGTGTCTGTGTGAATATGTGGGAAGTAGGTGGGTGCAGGGTTTGTGGGGGGACTGTGTGTGGGGGTGGCTGGGCTGTGTGAGGGGGTGTGGGTGTGGGGGTCTGTCTGTATAGTAGTGCAAGGTTGGTGTGGGTGCATATGTATGGTGGGGTGTGCATGTGGGTCTCACTCTATGAACACACTCTCTGCCCCTGCCTACACATGCACCAACCCCCCCACACTCTCCCCCTTCACATGCACACACCCACACTGCCCCGCCTGCACGCACGCACGCACGCACGCACACACACACACACTGCCCCTGAACACTCACTCACTCACTCTCTCTCTCACACACACACACACACACACACACACACATTCTGCCCCTACAGACACATGTACCAGTGGGGCTCCATGTTCCCCAGTCCAGTGATGCAGCTGGGAGCCATGTGGTGCTGGAGCAGGGCAGGGACAGGAAGTGGGGAATGGCTGGGAGAGGGCAGGGCTGGGATGCTCAGTCATGCTGAGGGCTTCCCCTAGTTTCTACTGCCCCGGCTTCTGTCAGCTTTCACAGGCATCCAGGAGCAAGTAAATATTAAACTCTAATGGCTCCCTCCTCCTCCAGCTCCGGCTCCCTGCCTGAGGAGGTGGAGCCTGCCCAGCCAATCACTGCTGGCCCTTGTGGGACAGCATGCACACTTGATCAACAGCATTATGGACAGACAGACATACTAAGCCCTTTATTATATTAGAATGTATATACTAATATAATAAAAGGCTTACTCCATCTGTCTGTCTGTATGTATGTCTGTCTGTCAGGCCACTTGTCCAAGACAGAGCAGCAGCACCATCCCATGCCTACCCGCCCCAGCTGAGCATGCAGCAGGAGGGTGTAGCCCCCACTTCCAGAGCCTTCCACCACCATCTGGAGCACAACCTGGTCCAGCCTGCCTCATACAGATCTGGGGGTACACACCTACACACATACCTTCCTGGACCAGTGGCAAGAGCCACCAGAGAAGCCACCAGAAAAACAGCTCCTGGACTGGTGTTGCGAAATGGCGGGAGCCCCCCTCTTCAAGTCCTGCACCCCCCACTCTGGCTGGGCAGCTTCTCTCAACCCCAGCCCCAATCCCTCCCTTGCTGTGGGGGCATTGATCTACCTCCCCATGCCCCTTCCCTCCCCCCTCCACCACAACAGACTTACCAGCTGGAGGCCCCTATGTCCAGCATCATTGAGGACTGCCTCTATAGTCTACAGCCGAATCTCTGAATCAGCACTAACTCTCCAAATCTGAATCAACCAAATCAAATCGGGACAGTGATTCAAATCACTGAATCTGAATCTCAAGCAAATACTTGTTGCTTCATACAGGTTTAATATAGATTTATATCTGTGTGTGTGCGTGTATATATGTAAGACTGTGTGTATTCTACTATAATTAAGGGTTTAGTCCACCTGCCTGTCCATAACAACCATCAGAGTGCTCCAAGAGCATTCCAGACAGGAGGCAGCGGCAGCACAGCAGAGCAATGCCATGATGGCAGAAATGGAGAGGATGGAGTTGGGGGATGAGGCCAGCAACACTGGCCTCGCCCCCCTCTGACCCTGCTCGCTGGAGGTGGTGGCAACAGAGCAGACAGAACAGGAGGGCGAGGCCAGTAACACCGGCCTCAGCCCCCCTTGCCCTGCTCCCTGGAAGTGGAAGCAGCAGTGGCGCTGGCTGAGGGGACAGTGGGGCAAGCTGCCCCCGCCTTGCTCCTGGGAAGCAGTGGTGGTGCTCCAACCCCCCACCCCATCATTCCTGTAGTGCAATTGGCTGGTGTGTGAGTGTATGTGTGTGTGTGTGTGTTCATATCTATATCAGGGGGCAGCAACCTTGTTTGGCACAGTGCCAAAAATACCTGCAACCTTGATTTATAAGATGTTGGTGTGCCAGTAGCATACAATGGGGGAATCATGAGGATCCCAATCCTAGTGGCAGTGCAGTCCAGGCCCCTTTCCTAAGGCATAAGTGACAAGCGAAATGCTGTCGCATACCATGCTCTGGGACTCATGCTGAGGGTTGCCTACACACACACACACACTACATATAATTAAAATTATGCACATACACACAATATATATATGTATATATAATAAATCAGATACATTATATATAATGTATAATGAATGATAATATATATATTGAATGTATCTGTATTATATAAAAACAGTAATATATATAGCAGTAATATATACACAAGTCTGTTTTATATATATAATTACACACACACGCACACACACACACACATACCTATATAAACACTATGTACACACACACAAGCAAGCAAGCAAGCGAGATGGAAAAAGCAACTATTGGAACATTTTCCCAAGGGTTGCTTTTAATTTGCCACCACTAGGAATGTTTAAATCAAGATTAGGGGTGTTGGTTCAAGCTATGTTGGTCTAATGACATAGGCAAACAAGGTTCTTTGGGTAAATCTAATATATTTTATTAGACCAACTAAAATAGTTGGAAAAATTATTTTTTGCAAGAGGGCTCTACCTGAAGAAGGTTGTTTGTACCTGAAAGCTTTGTGAAGAAAAGTTTTTCCAACTATTTATTTGGTCTAATAAAAGATGTCAAATTTATCCAAAGAACCTTGTCTGCCTAAATCAAGATTAGATTTTTCTCCCCTAAAAAGATACGTGTATCAGGGGTTCCCAAACTGTTGTATGCATACCCCCTGGGGATATGCATGCCATTTCTGGGGGGTATGCAGGAGAAATTGTGTAATGGAGGATTTAATTTCATTATAAAAACGATTGGCATTTAAGAGGTTAAAACACAAACGAGGCATTAAAGGGGTATGCAGACAGCTGGTAAATCTGGAAGGAGGTACACAATAAGAAAAAGTTTGGACAACTGATCTAAATGAAAACAGAATTAATTTATGGTAGTTCTGTAGTTTGTGAAATGTAAGTCAGATGAAATTAGAATAATGGCCTCCTTTGCCTTCAAATCTACAACTCCATAGAAGTAAAAAGAACGTGAAATGTTTAATATAGAGATACATTCCACACCAAAGGAAGCAGTGAATCAGCATGTCCCTGCTGTTGTTTTTGCCTAGCCTATATGGTTAATGATACTTCTGACTTGAAACAATTTCAGCAGGATTTGAAAGTGCATTTCTGCACACCTGACCTACCCTCCCCGTCCCTGCCCTCCCCGCTCCACCTTTCTTTTTAAATTTCTAGGTACATATAATGGTGCCCAATTTTATAGCTCAGGTCAGCATGTTCAGACTGAGATGTTTACCTGGCCAGTTTTACCATGCAAAATGTTAATGGTAGGTTAACAAAAATTAAACTAACACATTTTTCAGTAACAATATCTCTCAATGATATTCAATTGGCACCGCCATTCTTTACAGAGCATGGTGTATGCGCTAATGAGTTCTTTGATGGCTGCTGAGTTTGACGCACTACTAACAGTTCTGCCCACAGGTAGGGCACACCCACACACAGCAGTACTCTGAATCCGAGCAGCAGATACTCTCCCCTCTGCCACTGGTCATCACAAAACTTGATCCAGTCTGCCTCGCAGTGCCTCGCTCCACTTGCAAGCTGACTTCCCCAACCACAACAGTATTTTGCATTCCTTTCCTAATCATCCACAGAGATTTCAGAGGATGCTAAGTCATCACTGCAAGCATCCTGAAAGCCTCATGGTGGTATACCTCTCTTTCTAGACCCTTCATGAGCTTCAGAGTATGGCACATTCTTCAGGATCCTGTGATCCAGTATTTGTTTGACATGACCAAACCACCTGAGTCCTTTCTTACTTATCAACCTTCCCATGAATTACATACCAGTACAATTTAACATGTCCACATTTGTCACCCTGTCTTTCCATCTTATTTGAAAATTTTACACAGGCATCTGATATGAAAGCTGTTTAGTCTTTTGATATGTTTGCTGTAGGTTGTCCGTGTTTCCGAACCATATAGAAGACTGGATAAAACACATTTCTCATAAATTTGGATTTTTACTTTAGTGATGGTTTGTTATTATTCCAAACTCTGTCTTCCAGAAGACCAAAATTCCTGGTTGCTGTGCTGATTCTACTAGCAAGCTCAGTATCAAGATCAACATTGCTGTTAACCATACAGCTAAGGGAGAAAATGATAGAATATGCAATAAAACAGCTACTAATATATTAGATTACTGAAAATATTACTGCTTATTATATATTGCATATATAATATAATAATAAAAAATCAAGTGTCATTAAACTTTCCTGCAGAAGAGAAGCCACCCACAAATAGACTTTCAGCCCCTCTAGAAATATTTGGACCATTCCACATTTCCCTAAAGAGAACGATTCATTTTAACTTGTTTCTTTTCTCTCATTTCTAAGGCATAGCAAAATATTCCTTCTTATCTTATTACAATTTACTTACTCTAAAAATCCTCCCATAAATAACTCTATTACAGACGTTGTGAAATTTGCATTAGTTATGGAAAGTGAGCATTCAGGAAATGAAAATAGGATATAAATATGTCCGTTATTTTTTCCTTCTACTTCATTAAGCATCTCAAAGAGCTTTAAGAGCATTACTAAATCTGATTAAAGTTGTAATTCTAAGATTCTTCCATGCAGAGAGCAATCTTATTCTGGAAGTATTCTGAGGAGAGTGTGTTACAAATACAACTCTTTAGGTATAGGCGATATCTTTTATTAGACCAGCTAAATAGTTACAAAAAAAGTTGTTCTTTGCAAGGTTTCAGACACCCACATCCTTCATCAGGCAAAAAAAATAAATTTCGTTGTTTTTTTTTTTTGCCTGATGAAGGACATGTGTGTCCAAAAGCTTGCAAAGAACAACTTTTTTGCAACTATTTAGTTGGTCTAATAAAAGATATCACATTTACCTAAAGAGTTCATCTGCCTCTGTGCTTAAACCAACAACAAACAACCTAGATCCCTTACGTATCCAATGTGCCCTATCTACAAACAATGTTATAACCCCTAAGACAGTATGCTGGTTGCTTAGCTCAAGCTGTATTTATTCACTTACAACCATGAAGATCAACACTTCAATTCCCAGTGGCAGCCAAGATGGCAGACATCTCCCCACTTAGTGCACACTGCAGGTAGACTGTGTAGTTCAGAGTGCACGTCTGAACACTTTCAGAAACAAAAGATTACTTTTGAAACAGCTTTTCAGATTTGTAATTTTGCTCAAAGTGGAAGCTGCTAGGAAATATCCAAAAACTGAATGTGGAAGTTAGTATTACAGAATGATGTTTCAAAAGTAAGCTAGCCTTTGGTTGGTTTGGTTTACTACAGTTCCATAAAGTGAACTTTCACTACTTGTTATGTCATGTAAATATTTGTTCTGTGAAATTGTTTCTTTTTTTTAGATAGTTTAGAATAAAAACCCATCTGTATTCTTATTTATGTTTAGTCACTGCCTAAGACCTTATATTTGGGTTGAGATTTGAAATAAATTAAGCCAATGGTTTTAAACACACAGTTTTTTTTCCCTCTGGTGTTTTCTTGTTTTTGTATTGTCTGGCTCTGATGGGGATTTATTTTCAAGGCCTTGCTATATGTGGTGCTGCCAAGCTCACAAAATAGCTGGGATTGTTTCCAAATAAATCCAAATGCACCTGCACCATGTTTGCCTTTATTAGAAGCACACTCAAAAAAAGCTAGTGAGAGAGAGAGAGCGAGAGAGAGAGGAGAAAAACAAAGCAAGTCAAGTTGAAAAGTGCAAAACCCAACTGTTTGTTCAACATGTAATGTAACGCTGAGAGTTATTCATAAGCATTTCACCAGTATCTATTCTTTAACATTAATAATACTGACAATACTAATGTTAAGAATATAAATAAAATGAATACTAATGTTAATAATACTGATCTGGCCCCACCATATATAATTATTCCAGAGTCTAACTCTGCTATGGATCACAGATCATCCACTTATTTGACACCTACAGATACAGGAACCTTTAGTGCCAGTTTTAACTGGTTCAAATCTCACCCACAGAGAAGAAAATAGGATAAACAGCAAAGTATAAGTATATGGGTCACGGTATTATTTTAATGGAATTAGAAAGAGAGGAAGAAGGAATAAAAATTAAATTTGAAAGTGCAGCATCTGAAAGTGGTGTTTTTTTTCCCCAAACACAAAGGAAATCATAGCTCCTCAAATAGGTTTTTACAATCCCCTGAACAGAATAAAATGAGAAGCCCTACCTTTCACTTTCTAAATAACATGTATATAGGGGCCTTAAGGAAAAAAATCATAGGAAAGTAGGGCTGGAAGGACTTCACAAGGTAATCTAGTCCAGCCCCCTGCTCAAGGCAAGATCATCTCTAACTAACCCATCCCAGCTAAGTGTCTAACCTGCTTTTGAAAGCTACCAAGAATGTAGGTTCCACAATGCCTTTAGCTAGCTGGTACCAATGCCTGACCACTCATAGTCAAAAAGTTCCTCCTAATCTCTCCAGCCTAAATTTCCTCTGGTGCAACCTGAAGCATTGCGCTTAGTCCTGTGTCCTACAGTCACAGAGAAAAGCCCATTTCCACCCTCTCTATAATGACCCTTAAGCTATTTGAAGACTATTATCAATTCCCTCCTCCCCCCCCCCACTCTTCATCCTTCTTTTCTCCATACTAAATAACCCTAGTTCTTTAAGCTTTTCCTCATAAATCTTACCTCTCAAGCCCCTAATCATTTTGTTGTTCTGTGCTAGATTCCTTCCAATATGTCCACATCCTTCTTGGTATGTGAGGCCCAAAATTCACTGCAGTACTCCAAATGATATCTTACCAGTGCTAAATAGAGTAGAAGGATCTACCCAAGCTGCACATAACACTCCAGTTGATACAACCCAAGGTGCTGTTGGGTTTCTTTTGCAACAGGAGCATATTGTTATAATCACTTTATGGTTTATTGCAACTCCCAGGTCCTTACCTGCAGTATTGCATCCTACAGAATCATTCCCCAGTCTGCATTTGTGAATGCAATTATTCTATCCCAAGTGCAGGACTTTGTACTTTTCCTTGTTGAATCTCATTTGATTGATTGCAGACCATTTTTCCAATCTATCCAAGTCATGCTGCCCTCCACAGTGTCTGCCTAAGTATAGACAGTCAAAAAGCCTGAAGCTGAATCAATTCAATCTTTGTAAGTTAGTCTACGCTGTGTAGGTTGAACTGAGAAGCAAGCAAACAGACATTCACATTTGATTCTGGAAATGCAGCCACATGCCTACAGTAGCCCAGGCCGGAAGCCAGTGGGATACTACTGCATGTCTCCATGTTTGACTGGAATAAAAAACTTGGGCCAAGGCTAGCCCACCCACCCTGAAAGGGGGAGTTTGCAGGGGAGGTGCAAAGCATGCTGGGTTGCTGGGGGACTGTGAGTTAACTTGAAGCTGGAGGGGATTTGGGACAGTACAATAAAACAATTTAACCTAAACCAGTTAAGTCTGATATTGCATCCATCTAGTTTTATCTGAAACCAGTTTTGGCCATTTTGAAAGTGGTTTATATGCACTGAACTTCTGTCCTGTTACAGAGTTAAAGCCGTTTCCAATCACATACCATTTATGTGTAATTTTTGTCCCTAGCCACTGCCATTCCATACAGCCTAGTGTCATAGGCAAATTTCCTAACTGTGAACTGAATCCCATAGTCCAAATCATTAATGAAGATATTAAAACAATACTAGATCCAGGACAGTCACCTAGGGAACCCCACCTAATACATCCTCTCAACTTGATATTGTGCCATTGATAATTACTTAATGAGCACAATGATCCAACCAGCTATGTATCCACCTTACAATACTTTCATATAATCTTTATTTCCTTAAGTTGTTCGTAAGAATGTTGTGAGAGAGACAGTGTCAAAAACCTTGCTAAAGTCAAGGTATATCACATATACTTCTTTCTACCCATCCACAAAGCCTTTATCATAGAAGGAAATCAAGTTGGTCAGGCATGACTTGCTTTTGGTGAATCCATGCTGGCTGTTCCTGATCATCAGGGATCCTAGTTTCTTTGATATAAAAAAATCCCCAATTTTCAGGTTAAAAAAAGTAACTGAAAATCCACATTTTTCCACGGTTAAAATGAAATACCACTAATATATATCTATATATACTTGTGTTTCATTTTAGGTTACTTTTTTATTCTGAAAATTGAGGATTTTTTTTTTTTTTTTTATCAAAGAAAACCAGGATTCCTGGCTCATCACCCTGCACTCTTCCAGGTGCTTCAGCATACACTACTGGAGGAATCCTTGAAACTCCATGCTCCATTATCTTTCCAAGTATCAAGGTCAGGATGACAGTCTATACATTTCCAGATCTTCCCCCATCTCTTTCTTAAAAATAAGTGCTATATTTGATCTTTTGCAATCATCAGGAACCTCACCCAACTTCCATGAGTTTTCAAAGTGGATAACTAATAGCTATGAAATTACCACAGCCAAGTCTTTCAATACCCTAAGTTGCATCCCATCTGGCCCTTCCAATTTGAAAGTGTCTAATTTATCTAAGTAATCCCTAACCCATTCTGCCATTACTCTAGGCTATTTGTTTCCTTCTCTATCTTTGCTGCCAACTGCATTTGTCATCTGGTAGCTGCCTCTGTTTGTGAAGACTCAAATAAAAAAATGGCATTAAATACTTCATCCTTTTCTGCATTATCCAGACCTAGATTGCCTTCTGCATTCTATAAGGGACCTATGTTTTTTCTTACTCTTAACATAGTCGTAGAATCCTTTTGATTACCTCCTATGGACCTTGCCAGCTGCATTTCAAATCATGCCTTGGCCATCCTAACTTTCTCCATGCACACCTGTGTGATACTCTAATACTCTTCCCTATTCCTATGCCCAAATTTTAACTTTTTGTAGGCTTCCTTTGTAGTTTTAACACATTAAAGATATTACTGTCTAGCCAGGCTTGCCTCTTGTTGTGTTCCTGTTGCACTTCCGATTCTTCAGTCTTATGAGGAATCTTCTAACTGTACAATCATCTGCCTATAATCATGTATTTGTGAGAGAGGAGGTAGGAGGGTGGGTCAGTGAGAAATCCTGAAGCCCCTGTAGGGATACCTTTGTCTAAAATGGGTAATATAATTATGTAAACACAATGCAAACCCAAGTTTTTTACTGTGAGGTACCTCTATGAAATAATGACAATGATCACATTTAAAACCTATGATGCACCTGTGCTGGTCCCAGCAGTCTTACCAGGTGACATGTTGAAGCAGCAGGGGCAGCAGGGGGGCCTGGCTAGCAGCCAGAGCATTGCTTTGGGTGTTCTGGCCTCCATTTGTGCCAGCACATGCTTGTTTGGTGTGCATTGTGCTGCTTCTTGTTCCAGTGCATGTGTTTACTACCGGGATTTCCCAGTAGCAAATTTTACCACTGCACTGAAAATTTGCAGTGTGGTACACATTTTCACATTCCCTGTGTGTGGTTTGTAGCAGCACATATTGCACACCCCTGCACCTGGGGATCTGCCCCATAGTTTCATAGTTTCTAGGGTCGGAAGGGACCTGAGCAGATCATCGAGTCCAACCCCCTGCCATGGCAGGAGACCCCCTGCCATGGCAGCCTCAAAAGACTATTTTAGGGTAAGATCATAAGAAGAACTATTTCTGCCATATGGCTGATCCACAAGTGTTCTTACTTTGTACATCCTCTTTGTAAACAAGCACTATTGTATGCCAATATAGTAGTAAATGGGACTGTCACCTAACAAGATTCTAGTTTGGATCACTCAATAGATAGAACTGTCTTTCCAAAGGCTTTCAGTCTGACTGCATTACACAAGGGTCCTGCGTATGAAAGGCACCTTAATTCTTCCTGCCTTGGGCCATACCAGCTATTACCAGAAGGAATAATCCTTGCCAATTAAGATATGTCTATACCACATATCCCATGCTGCCAGGGGCACTCAGTTCCTCAGCATTCTTCACTCACTGTGCCACTCTTGAGAACTCTCTTGAGTGTGCTTAATAGCTACCAGGAAAGACACCACTAGTATGGCTTCCAGGATTGGAGAGGGCAAGCAAGTGAGCAGGAGTCAAACATACACTCATTAGATTGATTAGGTTTTCCACCAATGGTTTGTAGAATTATAGGGAGAAAGCAATTCTAGGTGCAGTGAAGGAAGAAGGAAAAGTAACAAAGTTGTCCATGCCCTGAGAAAGTATATATGTGGCACTTATTGTCCCAGACAGGTGAATAATCAACCTCAAAAAGTGCAAGGACCAGAAACTTGTTTTTATCCCCACCCATCCGACTTTACAAAGGGCCCTGAAAAACCTAGGCACAGCACAAACCCCCAGCCTCTTCAACCAAGGAGTTAAAGATGTGGCAGAACATGCCATATCTTTTTTCCATTTTGATGAATTCGATCCAAATAGTTTCTGAAGTCTTTTAGGAAAAGTCAGAATCAAGACAAACCAACTGCTTGATCCCTGCCTAAGGCCTAGCCAAGCAGAGATAACCAGAGGACGGCCATTAATCATCAACAAATTACAAAGCAATCACCATGCCAAGTCAAAGGTAAAATCAATTATAGTGACTATTAAAGTGCTTAGATATCAGACTTGAAAGCTCTGAAGTTAATAGATGTTCTAATACAAAATAGCAGAGGCTCCAGGCTCCAAAAGACTCAACTTGTAAACTAGATTTTTGCTAGGAGTAAAGCTATTAGTTAACAGCAATTATTTGTATAATAAGCTAAACACAAAAGAACATATAGAAATTAATCTAATGACCTGACCTCCTTCCCTGTAGAGAATGTCTGTTAGGGAAAGCAATGACGAGCTTGTAATGCTTTCATGGATTTTGTCTGCAATTATTTCATGAAGAAAATGAACACGTGAGAAATCAGAACTTCTTTTTCTTAAAATCAGAGCTGTACAAATACAGGAAGGTGTGACCTTCACCATGGGACACAAAATCTACCAACTGCTCCTTCTGCCCATATTCTGGAAATGAGGTAACGAAAGATCGGACTCTAACTCTTCCTAACCAATCATCTCTCTGAAGATTTCAACCTACCAGACATTGGCAGTCATTGTCTGGTTAGTTCTGGTCACCCAGGTTGAAGAAAGACAAACTCCTTCTGGAAGAGATTAGGATGATCAATGAAACAGAGAGCCTATCATAGTTAAGAAATGCTTAGTTTGTTTAGCCTAACAAAATGGAGGTTGAAACGGGATGTGATATATTCACTGGGGAAAAGTGTAGACGGGTGGAGAAAAAAAACTATTTAAGCTAAAGGACAAGGTTGGTGCACAAACAAATTAATATCATAATTGGCAATTCCTCACAGCTGAGGATGATTGTCTTCCATAACTGTCTTCTCTAAAGAGGGCTAACAAGACTGATCCAGGATCAACACACTCTGTTGCAGCTTGAGCACGTTTCCAGATGGGGTGGGTGGCTTTGGGTTCTTGATCTGGTCTGCAACATGCTGCTTCTGACACGCCCATTTTTCCATCTTCTGTTGAAATCAGAAGGTTTCAAAGTACTGAAATCCATGCAGGAGACTCTTCCTCCATATGGGGCAGTCCTGGGCAATAGCCTCCCAAAAGCTGATATCAATGGTACACTTTTTCAAGTTGGCCTTGTAGTGCTTTCTCTGCCCTCCTCTTGAGTATATGCCTGGACTGAGCTGGGAGAATAAAACTTGCTTCAGGAGCCTGGAGCCAGACATCCAGATGACATGGCCAACCCAGCAAAGTTGATGTCAGGTGATTGTCACCTTGATGCTCATAGTATTTGCTTGCAAGAGGTCACTAACATCACTGTGCCTGTGTACCCACTGGGTTTGAAGGATCTTCCACAGGCAGCATTAATGGTATTTCTCCAGTGACCTGAGATATCTCATGTTTGCTGTGGTGCACAGCAAGGCAATCCCTCTGTAGTTTTCTGTTAGACTTATCTCCTTTCTTCAAGATGTTCATAATCATGGAGTCTATGAGGTCATCTGGGATTTCTTCATCATTCCAAGTCCTTAAAATGATGGCAAGGAGCTGTTATGAGAGCCACTCTCTCCCCTACTTGAAGATTTTGGTGGGGATTCCATCAGCTCCAGATGCCTTATCATTCTTCATCTGTCTGATGGCTTTCCTCACCTCATCAAGGGTTGGAGGGATTCCAAGATCATTTCTAACTGGGTGTTAGGGATGGAGTTTAGAACACACTCACACCAACAACAGAGTCTCAATTAAGAAGGTCTTCAAAGTGTCCCTTCCAACAGGCATTTATGGTTCCCCTTTCCTTGATTGGGTCTCCTCCATCCTTCAGTCTCAAGGGGGCTGGTCCCCAAGTGCTCAGACTGTATATGGTTTTGGCACTGAAAAAAATCATACATATCATGGATGCCAGCAAGCTGTTGAGAATCCTTCAATTTATCTTCCCATGATCTGTTTTTCATATCATGAATCCTATGCCTTGGCTTGTTCATGATTCAGTTTCTTTTGCTTGGAGTTGATGTTGTTCTGCCAAGAACAGAAGGCCTTGCATTTGTGGCTGATCAATTCTTGGATCTCCCAGTCAAGCTCATCAAACTAGTCTCGATGTTTCCTGGTAGAGAATCCAAGTGTCTCTTTGCAGGCACTGGTGATGGTGGACTTGAAGACACCACAAACACTACCAACATTCTCCCATTGTTGTTGACTGGAATTCACCAGTTTTTCATTGAGGCACTGGTGAAAGAGGTCTTGCTTGATTGGGTTCTTGAGGCCTTTGATGATCTTCCATCAACATCACTTTTGCTGCAGCTATTGTTTGGGAGCCACTTTAAATTAGATAACTGAGTGAATGAATTGATGATTGGTCCAGCAATCATCAGTTTCTAGAATAGCTCAGGTGATGCAGACATCTTTGTGATCCTAGGCATGAACAATGACATAGTCAATCAAGTGCCAATTTTTGGTCTTTCCATAAGGTCTTGTGCTTTTTTCTGATGGAATAGGGTGTTGATGAGGTGAGTCCATTTAGTCAAGGGGAGGATGCCATTGCAGTTGACTTTTCCCACTCTTTCCTTGCTAATGACTCCATTCCATCAGTTCAAGTCCCTTCCAAGTCTGTCATTGAAAACACCAAGAAAAATAAATCTGTCTTCCTCCAGAATACCCGAAAGGACTTGGTCAAGGATGATGCAGAATTCCTCCTTGGTTTTGTTGGTGTTGTCAAGAGTCAGGACATACATGCTGATGTCAGTCGTGCAATGACTCCCTGCTAGTTTAAAACAGAGTGTCAAGAAGTGCTCATTAATTCCAATAGGGAACTAATTGAGTTGGCTTATGAGTTAATTCTTGGCCAAACCAATGCATCTATGAAGCCAGCATTCTCCTTCCTGTTTACCCCTCCAGAAGAAGATATACCCACTTCCATGTTCTTTGAGAAGCCCAACTCCAACTCCCCAGGTCTCATTCAGTGCAGCTACATAAGTGTTCTGTCACCTGAGTTCTCCAGCCAGTATTGCAATGCAGCACTCTGGGAGTTCACTATTAGGATTTACTGTGAGGGTCCTGATGATCCAAATCCCAAAACTGATTGTGCATCTTCACTGATTTTGACCATAGTAAAGGTGATCCCACTAGACTTGGTTATCCAGTCAGGATAAAGGTAAGCAAGCTATGTTTAGGGCACCTTTTCTCACCACCTCCCCATGTGGGGTGAGCAGAGTAGATCCTGAAGAGGACATCTCAGTCGCATTTACTGCTGCCAAATTGCATTCCTGTCCTCATCCAAGCACTAGACAACCTTCTTGTAACTGCTGCCTTTATGTCAGTTTCTGTCTAGAAGTTTCCAGACCTCACAATCTTGCTCCCAACACCCCTAGTTGGTCGCCAAAGGACTTGAAGGATCTACCAGAAAATGTCTATGGAAAACGCCTGTGTGTTATTTCTTTTATCATGGAGAAGTTGCTGCACATAAGCTTCCAGATGGCCCTTGGCAGAAAGGGACCTTTACCCAATGGCAAAGAGACCACGACAATTGGAGAGCTAATTCTGCTGCAGCCTTCATCTGCCTTTGCAGCCATTGAGATTCTAGCATCTTCTTCTGCCTGCATTGCCATTGAGGATTTATAGACCCATGACTGGGGGCTTTTCAAGAGGGAAAGCTTTGTCATCTGCTGTCACCACCGGAATCTGATGGTGCTGCCACTGCTTGGTCTATGACTGTTTATTCATTAATTACCTCTATTTATTATGCAGCTAACCTTCCCTGAAGTTAACTCCACTATCTGCCACCTGTGGATATGCTAGGTAGCAATACAGTCTGCCACCAGAAACAACTCTTTATATCCAGTTTATATTAATTATATTTATTAATATACACTGGCCATGAATATATATATTAGAAATTAGGAGGAACCTAGCCATAACTCTCCCACTTCCAATGAGAGTCATAGGGCACAATGCAACAGGTTTTTTTTTTAATGGAGCACAATGTTTTTATGAAGGGAACTACATGATGTCAAGAGAATGGACTCAACTACTCAGGAGGTCCTTTCCAATCCTAAGACTCCAAAGCCCCAGGTTATGCTGTCTGGCATAGGATTGTGCTGAAGCAATTTAGACTAGCTGTCTAGGGTAAAAATGCAAGAAAGCAGCACTTTAACTATTAGGGTCAGTGTCAAAGAGCTAGTCCTAATGGATGTAGGCCATGGCTAGGGCATTTGAGTACCTTGACTATAATTACAATGAGTTGGATTCCCTGGCTTAGATAAGCTATCAGGACCAGGGTTAGGGTTAAATACAGTGTAGCTGAGATGGAGGTACTGAAGAGATGAAGTTGAGGAGTTAAGGTGGGCATAGGGGAAGAAAGTAAGAGGGGCAGGTGAGGGACATTCTCTGACTTCCGAAAATTCTTGCTTTGGCATCTTCTGTATCTACTCCTATAAAACAAGCAGCTTGAGTACCATAAGTAATCTTGTAAATGGTAGCATGAAGTATTGTATCCATGCTTCCATGGCTACACTGCTTTCAGAACCCAGGGTAGTTCATTTAAAGCTCCTTCAGATGTCTCTACACTATACTGCAGACTAGAATATATGGCGACTAAAGCATAATAATGCACCACTGCTATACAAATATATTAGTCTGGTTATAGTTTCATAGTTTCTAGGGTCGGAAGGGACCTGAGCAGATCATCTAGTCCGACCCCCTGCCATGGCAGGGAAGAATACTGGGGTCAAACGACCCCAGCAAGATTTGCATCTAACCTCCTCTTAAACACCTCCAGGGTAGAAGCCTGCACCACTTCTCTTGGAAGTTGGTTCCAGACCCTAGCCACCCTGACCGTGAAATAGCGCCTCCTGATATCTAACCTAAACCTACCCTCTGCCAGCTTGTGACCATTATTCCTGGTCACTCCTGGCGGTGCTCAGGGGAACAGTGACTCCCCCAATGCCTGCTGATCCCCCCGACTAGTTTATAACAAGCCACAAGATCCCCCCTCAGCCATCTCTTCTGGAGGCTGAACAGGTTCAGGTCCCGTAGCCTCTCCTCATAGGGCCTGCCCTGTTGTCCCCTGATCATATGAGTGGCCCTCCTCTGGACCCTCTCCATGCTGTCAACATCCCTCTTGAAGTGTGGCGCCCAGAACTGGACGCAGTACTCCAGCTGCGGCCTGACCAGTGCCACATAGAAGGAGAGGATCACCTCTTTGGACCTGCTCGAGATGCATCTGTGAATGCATACCAAAGTGCGGTTGACCTTCCTAACTGCCTCTCCACACTGCCAGCCCATGTTCATCTTGGAGTCAATGATGACCCCAGATCCTTTTCCGCCTCCATGCTGACAAGAGGGGAGTTCCCTAACCTGTAGGTATGGTGCCGGTTGTTCCTCCCCAGGTGCATCACCTTGCACTTGTCTGTGTTGAAACCCATCCTATTCTCATCTGCCCACCCTTGTAACCTGTCTAGGTCTGATTGTAGCCTGTTGCATCCTTCCAGTGTGCCCACGTCCCCCCACATCTTAATGTCATCAGCAAATGTGAACAGGGTGCTTTTTACCCCCTCGTCCAAATCACTGATGAAGATGTTGAACAGTGCGGGCCTGAGGACCAAGCCCTGTGGAACCCCACTGCCCACGTCCTTCCAGGTTGAGAAGGACCCATCCACTACCACCCTCTGGGTGCGGCCCTCCAGCCAGTTGGCGACCCATTTGACTGTGTGGGTGTCTACACCACAGCCCCCCAGTTTCTTAATGAGAACGGAGTGAGAGACAGTGTCAAAAGCCTTCCGGAAGTCCAGGAAGACTATATCCACTGCTACCCCTGCATCTAATGATCTGGTGATCTGATCGTAAAAGGCCACCAGGTTGGTCTGACAGGACCTGCCACTGATGAACCCATGTTGGTTGCCCCTAAGCATGCAGTCCTCTGCTGGCCCCTCCTGGATGTGTGCCAGCATAATTTTCTCAAACAGCTTGCCTAGGATCAAGGTAAGACTAACCAGCCTATAGCTTCCTGGGTCCTCCTTCCTGCCTTTTTTGAAGATGGGGACCACGTTGGCCCTCTTCCAGTCCTCCGGTACCTCACCAGAGCACCACAAGTGGTTAATTTATCCACATCCTGCTTTGTTAGGAAAAGCATATTAAATGAATGGTATTGAGAGAGATAAAAGAAGAAAATAAGTCTATCAAAACAGCTACCCACATAAGCTTGTTGGTGACGGTGCCTTGACAGAAAACGTGGAATCACATTAGAAAATCTGTGGTTTCATTATTTGGCTTGTATTCTTCTGGAAGAAAAAATGGCTTTATGCAATTTTTGTCACACTCCCTTGTGTCCAAGGTGAGCTTTAGTTTACTTTACAGCGTTATAAATACCAAAACCTGGAGTAACTAAAGATTAATATATTGGTATAAGATTGATGTTGTTCACTTTGCAACATTATATTAATATCAATATAAATGGATGTTAAGGGAATAACAATTAAATTAATAAGTGGTGCAAGAGTGACAAATCTTGTTCATCAGGTCCATTATTATAGAAAGGTAAATTAAGACAATAAATTATGAAATCTGAACAAAGTAAAGCTGCACATTTCATCCTCATTCACCCTACATATGATAAAAAGTAATTCATTTTTGTTTAAGAAAAAAAAGAAAGGAATCTTTTGCCTCTGCTTAGACCATCAGCCTATGTAATAAAGCTCTTTATTTAATCTGCTTCTCTTTATACATGGTGGGTGAATATGCTCTTTAATGCACAATACTGAGCCACCTACTTGCCAGATTTCTGCACTCCTTGTCAATTTCTTTTATTTACCAAATCTGCAGTAATCTGTTTTGCTTTTAGACCTCATTATATCTATATTACAGTGAATTTAAGCATCTTCACATCCAATTGCTATGGATTTTTTTTCGTAAGGGTGAAATAAAATATTAACTTGAATAGCTCTAAAAAACCTGGATTTGTTTGATCTTAACTAGGCCTTTTATAAACCTCCTTTAAGTATATTATTTCCCTTACTAGTGGGAAATCTACTGTGTTAAAGCAAAAATCAACTTACCCAACAAAGGCCAATTTTGACTTTTTAATGAAATCCTCTAACACAGCTAAAATTAACAGACATCCCTTAAGACTTTGTCCAAGACAAATGTTTTTGAAACTGCCAGAGCATCAAGGTTTACATTCATGATAACAACAAGTGAACAAAAGAAAGAATTTAGATGAATTTCTCTTACTATCCTCTGTGTTTCCTGGGAATAGTTCAGTTCACTAATTGTTTCAAATGCTACCACCAAACTGTTCCAGTTCAAGGCCTCGTTCAAGCCTCATTACTGGTATTATTCCCACAAGTTTGCCAGTTCATAAAAGCAGTCAAGCTAGATATGCCACTTGCCAAGTTGCTAATATTGCAGAACCTTTTGTCTGGTCCAGCCATATAAACAAGGCCACAGGACTCCAAGGTAAGTGTGAGGAGATTTTTGTTGGGTGTGAGTGTCAGTAAAACTAAGTATTGCTGGGCAGGAAATGATTTTCTCCTTGAACAAATATGTTCATAATTTTCCTCTTCTACATAATAGGGATGAGAAAGACATTACAAAAGTCCACTCAAATCAAGCAGAGAAAGAACATTAACAGATATTATCATGTCCTTAATGAACACCTCAACCTCTAGGCCAGAAAGTCAACCCCTTCTATGGAAGCTGTTATATGTTATATATGCAACAGCTTCTGCTGGTTTTGCAGCACTGCTCAGGATCCCTGCAAAGGTAGAGCAGGACAGTTTGCAGAATGTTGTTGCTTGCAAGAGTGTATCCATGTGTTTGATTGCTTCCTGAGGCAAAAGGGGGAAGAGAGCTCAGCCTCCAGCCAGGCTCAGAGAAGGAAAGGTGCCCTGGGACCACAGAGCTGGAGGAGGAATCGCCCTGCAACCTGCCTGTGAAGTGAACCTGCCTTTAGTGACGGGGAGAAGACAACATGATATCCTTTTTTCCCTCTGTGAGTCAGAGGGACCCGTGCGGAGGGAAAAGGGTGCTAAGGTCGACTTGCCCAGGAGGGCGGGGTGTTGATCTGCGAAGGCTCTGGGGTGAGTTAACAGAGAACTATCCTGGGGCCATGTGTGTGATAAACCCAGGGTTGTTTCAGTTATCAGCACAAGGGGCCATGTCTGGGAATCGGAGAAGGGTGCTTTTGGGGAGGGGGGACAGTGTGTGTTTCTTTGCAGATACCATAGACAGCTGGAGCACAGGAGAGCTGCTCTTCCCCATGATGCAGAGAGCAGTACTTTCTGGAGCAGCAGCACCAGCCATAGTTATTGTGTTGCCAGTGTGAAGAAGAGCTGATGTCTTGTTAACCCTCTGTGCTCCTACTGAAATTCACTGGAGTCTCAATGGTTAAGCTGGGGAGTTGAACTGAGGGTGTCTTTGATTCAATTTGTACAGAGTGTTTTAGTTCATTGATACCTGCCTTCAACAATTAGATTATTGATATCCTGTTCTGCTATTAACCTCATTCATATGTTGACTGTTTTGTAAATAATAAACTGTATAAAGAGTATGTACTCCAGTGTGTGGGGAAACCAGAAGAAAGCACTCTGTGGAGAGGTGGCCCCAACCTTAGGGGCTGGGAGGTTGACCGAAGCTATTTGACACCCCAGGACCCTGAATCCAGATGTAGCCATGGGTAGTACCATGGCTAGAGTCACATATATGTAACCCTTCTGCTGGGCACAGGTCAGTGGCAAGAAGGGCGGGGTTCACATTCCAGGGTACCCAATGAGTTATGCCAGTGGCTCAAGCCTCCACCCAGAAAGCTAGGAATACTAAATTTGCCTGGGGTATCCCACAGAGACAAATCCCCATTCTTGCAAGTGGTGTAAACCAACAGATACAAATTTATTACCAAAACAAACAAAAAAAATCAAATAAAAGAACAAAACTTTAAACACAATATAAATGTTATCTCTATATATACAGTTTATAGGTTGAACCTGTTTAAAAAGACTTCACCCCAGCCCAGGCCAGTTTGGGACTTGGTGCTCCCTGAAGGGTTAGTTCCAGGGCCCACGCCAGAGCTGTCTTATTACTGGAGTTCACCACACATTGGGAAGCTGCTTGTGGTCGGCAGTTTGGTAACGGGCCCCTCGCCACCCCTGAAGAAGTGGTGGAGCACCGATCTTTGCCCCCATTGAGAAGCTGTGTGAGGGAGTGTCTGCAGCTCCAGCCAGCATACACATGCCCCAAAACTTCTGGCCTGGATTGTACAGCCTGCTGAAAGAGAAACTGCAAGACAAACTTAAAAGGGAGCCAGGTTGATTACTGACTACAGTTGGCCCCAACCACAAAGCTTGGCTAGAGTCAAGGACTGTCAAAAGAAACAAAGGGGGAAAACCAGGCCTAACCTCTAAGCCTGGGCTGCAGGTAATCTGGGTCACACAACTCCACTGGGAGCAGAAAGTTACAAACCTTAAACTTGGCCCCAAACTGGCAGAACCCCAACCCTTGCCAATCTAGCAGAATAAGAAACTCCCAGGTTTTAACTCAGTTTAAAAGCTGCCAGACCTAATTCCTGGCCAGCCAACCCAAGGAATCAATACCCTCTTCCCCACTATAAATCCTTTAAAACCTCAGAAAAGTGGGGAGAAAAGGAGGAGAGAGGAGTTCCCAGACAATTCTGGGACATTTCTCTCCCTCTCTTTCCTCTACCTGAGTTTCCCCTTTCTCTAGCTGCAGATTCCTTCTCCCCTTGGAGACGATTTCCCTCTTTAGCAGCTCATAGCAGGTTCTCTTCCTTCCTAACCAGCCTAGCTGACCTTATATCCCTTGGTATCACATCACCTTAGACTTATCCAGTCAGGGAGTGCCATACTTCAGTCTCTCTCTCTTGACCAATCTGCTTGAAGAAGCTTCTGCTCTCCTTAGCCAGTCAAGCCAGAGGATTTTACATATCTTCCCCAGATACAGGGCTACAGCTTTCCAGAAAAACAGGGGCCATCTTGCCCATATGGCCAGACTGCATGTTTTCACCTTAAAGCAACAGGTCAGAGGAGAAAAGGAGGGGATTAGGAGAGAAAGAAGATAAATACAAAACAAAAAACACACAATACACAGCTATCCAAGGCACACACTCTGCCATACACAGTTGAAGTCTGCGTGGGTGTTTCATATAACTAAATACTCGTTGGATGAGGAAGAGCATGAAAGAGAAACCAACTATATTTTTGTTGTTTGGTGGGCAAGGTAAGAGTTGGGTTCAAGTACCTGCATCTTCCTCTTCCCAAATAAGAGCCATAACCAGAGTGGCATTCCAGGATGGTATTTCCTCTATTTTGACCAGTAAGAAATATTACAACAGAGATGAGAAAGTGTTCCATATAGAGTGATATATTTTAATGAAAAAGTCAATTTCCACTAATCAGCATTTGCCAACAACAGCAAATGACTGAAAAATTCCTGAGCAGAATCAAGATTGCATATTGAATTTACTTTTCAAGATGAATGGGGACAGATTTCAACTCCTCCTCACTTGTCACCTTACTAACAAATGTGTAGGTAAAAAAAGGTAGAAGCCTGCATGATCCAGGTATTTATTGTTAAACTTCACAAGTTGTTGAGTGAATAGGAGTAGTTATGAGAAAGGCAAGTGAGCTAGGATCTTGTTGCATGTTATAATTAAGACATGATAAAGCTAAGTGGCATTAAAGTTAAACGTCTGAGCAGCAGCACATTAAAGGTTCATGTCCTCTCTGACTTGTACTTTTCAGACTTTCTGCTACAGAGCTGGTAAGCAGGGGTGTGCTATACCCTACCAAGCTCCCCCTGCTCACCAGCTCTCCAGTGACTCCCTCATTCACTGAGATATATCCCCCACCCTTGTCCTTGGGACTCACCTCCCACCCACCCACCCCCAATGTTGATCCCTGACTCCTGGCTCCCTGTTCACCTGCAGTTGCTGGTGGTGACCCAGGGGTGAGAGAAGCTCCTGTTCTGCTCCAGAAACTGCAAGGGCTGGGCTCAGCCCAGAGACTATCAGCAGGAGTGGGCAGGTGAGTTTCTCTTCCTGTCTGCTTTCTGGCTGCTGGGAAATCTCCAGAGGAGCAGACAGGGAGGAGAAACCCTCTACTACCCCACTACTGCCACTCTTTGGGAAGAGTCCAACCCCTGTAGTGGTACAGGAGCATCTCTCACCCCTGGGAGAGCTCTGGCAGCCAGTGAAAAGCCCCATGAGGAAGCAGGGTCAGCTTGGAATGGAACCAGGAGTGAAGGGACGAGGGCATGGCTCTGAGCATGAGCAGGAAGGGGAGGGTGGGATTCTTACCTTCTTTGGGACTCCTTTGGCTGCCAGTTATCCCCAGCTGCCATTCCTGGGCAGTAATCCTCCAGAAGATAGACTGTCCATATCTGGGAGGAGGAAGCTTGGGGTAGTGCATCTTGGGATCCCACAGGTTCACTCCCAACTCATATTGGCTCCATGGAGGAGCCTAATGATACTGCAACACAGGCTGCCTAAGTCAAGAAGTCAGGCTACAGATAATCTTCATACAACAAGGTTTATCTCTGAGATGTTCAGAGCCCACCAAGTTCATCTTTTACTTACTTAATAGACACTCCCATTTTAACAGCCATTAACACATCGAAAAGGTAACATGTAACAACACACTTGTTTCTCTAGTGAAATTGAATCCCAGAATTAGCTAGGTAGATACTTCTTGGGTTATCAGAAAACTACGAAAAAAGGCAGGGAGTAATAGATCAGTGGTAGAGCAAATATAGAGCTGGAATGCAAGAAAAAAAAATTACAGTTAATACTGCCACACACATACAAAGCAACTGATCATCAACCTCAACAAATAACCCCTCACAACTAAGCAAGTGTACCTACATGTGGTAACAACCTGAAATTCTACAGGACAACTTATCTACCATGCCTAATTAAAATCAAGTGACTTGAATTTTATTCAGAAGTATATCATAGCTTGGCTCAGAACACCAAAGGTGGCCTGAATTCCTGAGTCAAGGAGCTTTTATGATAAACACCTTGTTGGCAATTCCTCCCTACATTTGAAAGCAAGAGTACTACTGATGGCAAATCTCGAAGTATAGCACAATAAGAAAGAACATCTCATTTTAGCACCAATCCATGTATTGTTATAAAAAGTTAGGACTTTTGGCACTGGATTATGACCCAGATACCTTGTTCCAGGCAGACCCAAATCTTCACCCTGACCACAGCCTCTTCATTTGATAATAGGTGAATTTTATTGATACAGAGTGATAGCTCGTAAGAACGACACAAACAGTTCTATATATCTACCAGTCCCAGGATTCAAAGAGTCAAGGTACATCTGGCCAGTACACAAGCTTCACTCTGAGGTTCTTTCTTGGATGTCAGATGTCAGCAACCTGAACACTGGAGGGCTCATGTCCCCCTCCCCCTGTTGGGTAGATGAGACAGGCTGGTGGTATGTCCTCTGTCCATGGTGGCTTTGGGTTCTGCTCTAAAATCCCTCCTTTTATATCTTTTCTCCTCTGTGATGACTCTTCATCTTTGGGCATTGCTGATTGATCTCTCTATTGTTGTCATACCATCCACATTCTGTCCTGTCAGCATATTACTTTGTTTCACAAGCCCATCACATGCACACATTCTAATTTGGGCTTTCCCGGTCTTCTAATTTGATCCATGTACCAAAATCAGAAATCCCAAGGGCCCTGAAGTTGAGCACTGTGATCTGGTACCACCTTATCTTATGTTATGGAACAATGTGGTACATGTCTACAATTTCCCAACCTGTGTGTCTGCTTGCCTGTGTGAGACACAGAGGGCCTTGAAGCACAAGCAGGCTTTTTAGAAATCAAGTAACCCTTCCCATTGCCCTGGGCCATTGATTTAATGCATATCTACTTTAACTACAAGCCAATTCCCAAAAGCAAACCTCTAAATACCATTTTCTAGCCATCAAGGACCAGCTCTTTTTATGCCATTAAGGAAGTCACTGGTAGCAAGTGTAGTTAATAGGTCATTGGTGTTAGATGTTTTCAACAAAAGAATTAATAAGTAAGCTGCAGCTGGAGTTCCTAACGGTGTTGAAATGAAGCTGCAGACAGTAATTGAGTTATGAGGTGGCAAACATACGGATAAGTATCTGAAGGAGCCAGCTGGTAACCTGGGTCAGCAGCTGAGCACTTGGGACAGCAGGACACTGGGAGCAGAGATAACATCAAGCTGTTGTCATGCCACTGGCACTACTATGCATCTGCAACAGCAACTGATATTTTTCTCTCCCCCTCCACCCCCAACAAGTTGGCATTCAGAGCAGCTACCCTGTTTGCCCCCACTAGCTATGCTATTGAAAGGAGCATATCTGAAATAAGCATTTACCTAACCAGGCTTTTTGAGCCATGCTTCAACATGACCATCTAATAACAACCTCATTTGAAACATATTATTATAACTCTGGGTATGAGTTCCAAATACAGGTAATATGTCTCTAACAAGGATATCAGGCCAATTGCCTTCACCAGTCAAGATATGTTCTTATATCTGGATTCAGACAGCTCTTGCAGATATTGGTATGAACAAGGAATATCCCCCTTTCTCTCTCCCCAGAAATTCCATCATGTGGCATTATATCATCACCTAAATTAGTCATCAGATGTCTGCCACTTGAGTAAACAATAGCAGACAGCAGTAGTGGGTAGGCTAGCACAGAGGTTAATCTTGGGTACTGTTTCAGGCTATGAAGGAGAGAATGTTTGAATGCTCATCAACACTTCTGTGTATTTCCCCCCAGCTTGATGCCAACATCTCTACTCCTTCCAAACTGTTCCCCATACCAGTCTAATTCACCTCATGTGTCCCTTTGTCTTTCAGCAAGCCACCCCACTTTTCTCCAAGGCAGAGAGAAGGAAGAACCTGGACTTAACAGGCCAAAGTGCAACTGAAGAGAAGGTCCTGTTTAGTTCTATGATTATCTCATGTAAGCTGCCCAGTGTGTATGTCTACATGTGTCCCTATGGCACATTTCTTACTGCAGTAACAGCCCACCCTGCACTGTATGTGCCATGCATGTTTATTTTAGCTGCTATGTCTTCATAGCAACAGCGATGTAGCTGCAGTGTCACAGTGATATAGTGTCATGTGTAGACACGTCCTGTGTAGACAGAATCTTTGGGAATTTTGGTGCTAAAATCTAAGAAATTTCCCAGGTTTTTGCTGACTTCAGTCTTTCGAAGGTTTTTAACTCATTCCAACTTATAGAGACTATCAGTAAAACAGCAAAAGTTACAGCCCTGACACAAAGGTTATCCCCTGCCAAATTTAAAGACCTTTTATCTGAAGTATGGGAGTGCAAAGAAAGAAAAATCCACTAGAATTCCTTATCACTGGACCAAATCATTTGGGGCTGAAATTTTCCAAAATTATTCAGGCTATGTGAGATATTTAACCCTAAAAATTTTCAAGCCAAACAATTACAAGTTATAAGCAAATGAAACCATATCTTATAACAGGATATATCAAGGTCAAGCAACCTTAAAAATAGAGATTGCTACCTGCCGTGCCTAGTTTATTTATATTAAATATTCACATACACACAACGGTACCATCACATGGCTAATTACCTCTTTAGTGTTCCAAAAGGATCATTTTCCATGTTTCATTGTCCATGTCTCTGTTTTTAATTAAAACTATAGCTAGTTTTACCATATTTTCACTGTCCAGAAGCAACAGCAAGGCCAGACTTTACATTACTTCAAGCAAAAATACTTCAGTAATGAATTAAGTATAAATAAATGAAGCATAGATAAATTTCAGCTCCAGGGATGTTTCCCTGAATTTATTAAAATGTGGCAAATGCATACCACTTCAAATAAAAATACAAATATTTGTAACTCAGATGCACATAATAGAATATAGACACTTATAATATCAAACAGGTAGAACAAGGTAATTGGAAACGAACTAGTTCAAAGAAACACACATTTATCCATATATCTTAAAACGTGCTCTTAATTCTAAATATGGATAAAGCGTTAAATGCATGAGCTTCTACTTGTCCCCAGCCAAGAGAGAGACTTAGATTGTTGGCTATCATATTGCTTGATAAACATTTTTGTGCTCAGATTCATATCTGATTAACATGCCCTCCTGCAGTTACATTTACAAACCACAGCTACAATTAAATGACATGAATGTAGTACCAGACTGCACACATATTGAGCACTGCCATTATGGTCATATACATACACACGTGTACAAGTGCTGCAGCTATTTCCAGCTGCCTTTGACCCAGCAGTATGTATCAACATTGAATTATCCTAATTCAGTTGTCAGAACCAGTAAAAAGACAAGCAGGCAAGCATTATGACAAGGGGGAATGATTATGCTTCTCTCCTTGCAGTGTTTCTACATGTAGAATCTTTCAATGCTATTTCATCCGCACCAGAACAAAAGGGAACTTTTCTAATTTGCTTCTTGACTATGAATGGCCATGAGATAATAAATTCATTTTTACCATCTCACCTACAAGAAGCAAAGCAAGGAAAATAGGGGGAAAAAAACAGACAAATAAACATCAACAGAAATGCATAATGCACTCAAGAAAAGCAAGGATCTGCTGTTATCATCCTCCTACTCTTCCTTGTCTGTTTATGAACCTGAATTGTGTAATGTGGCTTTGCATAATCTTTCAAACAAAGCAGGCACTTTACTTGTTCTGTAAAGTACCTCATATTTTTGAGTCTTCTCAATGTAATTTATTAATCAGAGAAAATAGAGCTGGAAGGGACCTCAAGAGGTCACTGAGTCTCACTGTTTTGACAGGATCACACCTACCTAACAGTCTCAGACAAATGTTTACCTAACCTTCAGTTAAAAATTTCTCTCTAGGTAATCCATGCTGGGGCTTATATGCTTTCATAGTTGTAAAGACTTTCTTACTAACTAAATCACGTTTGTTATAATTGAAGTCATTACTTCTTTTCCCATCGCCTGTGGATTCTGGAAGTATGGACAAATATATTTGGAGCTTTTTCAAAAGAGGAATGTTTCAAAAGGGCAGCAGCTGTTACATTCTGTTACATGCGGGCAAGCCCAGAATGATATAAATGTAGAAAAACTGTTCCAGCTTTAACCCTGGATTAAGCAATGGTCAAAAAGTAACAACTGCTGCCATTTTAAAACATTCCCCTTTTGGAAAGTCTCCAAGTTTATAAGTGTCTATACCTTCAAAACAAGTAATTGTCCTCCTCTTTATAAGAACTGTTTTTGTATTAGAAGACTATTACAAATTCATCTAGTCTTAGCTAAACTGAATAATCCAAATTCTTTCAACTTTCCTAGCAACTCATTTTTCAGATCTCCGGTCATTTTATTGATCTTCTCTGGACTCATTTGTCCATATCTTTCTGGAGGGGCAGTGGCCAAAACTCTACATAATGACTGTGATTAACCATTATTCACAATTAATAATGCATCCATAAACTGTGCTGCAAAAACAGTTTTCTTATATAGGCATGCCTATGAGCTGCAAATGCAATAGTGACATACCCTCTGTATCTTAAGCAAAACAGGTACTACTGAAAAACCATTCTGTTCTAACATCATGCCTTAATCCTCATCTGAAGACTCTCTCAGATGTGGAGAGGTAGCATTTAAACAAATCTCACATCCCATTTAAGTCTTCAATCACTTTGCCAAGGCTAGCAGCAAATCCACCTATTAATGTCAAATGACACTAATGTTTTGTTATATAATGTTTTATAATTTGATTGCACTGAACACCTCAGCTCCAGAAAGCCATCAGTAGTTCATACCTTGGCTTAGCTGATTCTAATCTTTTCCTCCTATCACTGTACTTTTTTGAGAAGGAAGAGCTGTCATAGAATGAGAGAAAATGGGAAGTAGGGTAGAGAAAGAAAAAGATATGAATAAAGGTATCTGAAGGATTGGATAGAGAAAAGGAAAGGCAAAGGAATAGGAAGAGACAGATGAGGAAATGGAAGAACAAGAGAAAAATGGAACAAGAGAAAAATGAAAACGGAGAGAAAGAGGATGAGAAGGAAGATGCAGGGATTTTGTGTTTGCTGGGCACATCTACACAAGATGCTACATTGCCGTAGTAATTCGCTACAGTAGCTACATACCACTACAGCGACATAGCATGGGCAGGTACAAACCAAGACATCAATGTTTTGTTGCTGTAGTGATGAGCTACCTTGCTATAGCACGTCGCTATGGCAACATAGCTGCTAAAAATAACTGCACTGCTGGGACAGCACAGTAACGGCAGTTGCTGTACTGTCATTTGGTACATCTTAAAGGAAGTACTAAATGATGGTGCAGTAACAGCTGTGCCATGGGGGGCACGTGTAGATGCACCCACTGTGTATTTTAGATGCAAAAATTCAAGATTTACTATTTCTAGTACACAAACTTCTACCCATTAAGCTAAAGAACTTCTAAAGCTGCAGATATAGGAATATTATTGGCATTAATTATTAGAAACCTGGAGTCCCCTGTGGTTCAGTGGTAGAATCCTTGCCTATCGTACAAGACACCTCGGTTCAATTCCAAGACTTATACAACTACAGCCATGGAGGCAGCAAACATCTGGACTCAGTCTAGTCTTTGGATTCTATGTCAGTGGCCTAAAGAGAGGATAGAAGATCTGAGTATCTTCTACTCCTCCAAAAAAAATTCCTGCCAAGTTGCAGTGCAGCATGGAAGAAGTCCCCAGTGCCAAACCCTCCCCACACCCCTGGTTGCCTGGCTGTGATGTGGCATGAGAGAAGCCCCTCACTACTGAAGTGTCTTGGTCCATGGGCCAAAATCAAAAGCGCTGCAGGCTGTAGGTTGCTGAGGGCCAAGATAGAAACAATGACGACTCACGTACCCTATCCATTATATTCCAACAAAAAGAAAGAAACAGCTAAGGAAACAGAGTTTTCCCCTAACACAGGGCTCCAAGAGCTTGTGGCAGACAGTAACTTTTATCCTTTTATATTGCTCCCTGACCAAGGAAAAGTGGGAGAGAAGATGCCAACAAGCCTACATTTGAGAGAAAAGATTACAGTAACCCTACAAGGAATTGCCAAAGAGATACAAATCATTGGTTTACAGATATTTATTCATGACTTTTCTTCACTTACTATGTTATGCTTATATCCCCCTTGTACTTATGATATGTATACCTGCAACCTCTAAGTGTACCTATCACACATGCAACAAGAGTGTTCCCACCTACTGTAATTACAGTGCATTGGAGCAAACCTGATTAATCAATTAATCAAATTTGCTGGAGCATAGTGTGGCCAGGGTAGGGTAGATCAATGAATTCTCCCCTTTAGGGACTCTACTGCCATGCCTTTGTTATTGAGAGAATGAGAAAATATGTTAAGCCCTGAGAGATCATACAAACAATCACCCCACTAGTAAGCAAAAGGAAAATTGGTTGTATTAAGCTTCTTCACTATGTAGCCTGATTACACCCAGGGGTGTGCCCTATCTGCAAGTGGAAAGGATGGGGTAGTCAGGCAAGATTGCTGTGAGAGGGGCCTGCCACTGAGAAGCAGTTCCCTCTTTTCTTTATAGAGCCAGGCTGGGACCAACCACTTCACTATACAAATTGTGGCTGTTGGGCTTCAACTATCCATTCTTGGGCAGCCCTTGCACATGAGATGGATGTTGGGCGTTCTCCAGGCTTGCCCGTTTGACCAAGCAGGTATTCCTTCCACAACTTGCCTTCCCTGCTCTCACCTGCCATGACTTGCTGGTTACTCAGTGGTCGGGGTTGGCAGTCAGATATACCCAATGGCCCACAGTTCTCCCGACGGTCCTTCATGAGGATCTACCTCCCCTACACCCCAGCCTCACTCCTCCTCCGGCACGATTGATCCTTGTTGGCCTTGGCCTGTCTGTGGAGTTCTGTCCCTTCCGTTGGCCTCCCAGAGAGACTGCCTGACAACGGGAAATCTGTCTTCTCAGCTCTGTCTCCACTCTGTCTTCCTCCTCCCCTCTTGCCCTTTCTCTCGGGGAAACAAAAAAATAAAACCTCCAAAGCACTTCCCTCGGCCCCAATACACAGGGTAGCTCACAAGGCCTTCCCCTTTTCAACCAGGGAAAAAAAAAGGAAACTGGTCGTCCTAGCGACCCTATGCCTGAGCCTGCTTCTAGGCTAAACTACACCAGGCTCCTGCCCTGCTATATTAACTCTGGGTACCTTTTAAATCCTCCTGCACCCTTGGAGCTCTTCACCCTCTGCTACTGACCTGGCCAGGAAGGGTGGCGATGCCCACCTCAATGGCAGTTATTCCAGGGTTCCTCTTGGAGTCCCTCCCACCAGCATGGGTTCCCGCTCGCCTTGGTCACTCGGCCTCTGCCACTTGGGATCTTGCTGAGCCTCCTGCCTGCTCCTGGATCCTTGTTCGGGTCCGGGGTCCCTGCCACCTGATGCCTTCCAGCCTCTGGCTCCCAGCGGTCCACTGGATTTGGTGGTGCCCACAGTGGGGGTTTCTTCCCTTCTCAGGTCCAGCCAGGGTCTTCTTTCTCTCTCCTCTCTTCCTCCCTCCTCTTCTGCAGCATCGGCCGCCATTTTTATTCTTGCCGGCTGGCATCGGAGCTGACATCACCAGCTGGCCATAGCTGTATAAACAAGTGGCTGATGAGCCACGCAGGTTCTTCCTGCCACTTCTGCTGCTTCATGCCTCCTGCCACAAGTAAGTGTTCACTTGTACATCCCTCCCTGGGACACAAATTTATTGTTATTCAAACAAAATATATGAATAAGAGTGTCCTGGGATGCAAGGCATGAAAGAGTACTCACCAACGACTCGGGAGGCAGCAGCATACGAGGGGCAGAAGGCAGAACCCGCGTGGCTCATCAGCCACCTGTTTATCCAGCTGCGGCTGGCCAGTGACATCAGTGCTGAATGCTGGCCAGCATGGATAAAAATGGTGGCGCACACTGCGGAGCCGGCAGCGAGGGAGAGAACACAGCCACGGATGTCCCCGCAGCAAAGACGAGCTGATACATGGAACCAGAGGAGCAGGAGCTGCCGGGACGGAAGCAAGAAGGAAGAAGAGGATCATCTTGGTGATGCTGCAGATAAGGCAGCGGAGGGATGCCAAGATCGCCAGGTAAGGATGACGGGAGGTACACCTGAAAAAATCCACCCCGGGAGAGAGGGACTGCGAGGAATCCAGGAAGGATTGCAGCTGGACTAGGAGGTGCCTTAGAGCATTGCCGCTGGACTAGGAAGTGCCTTAGAGTAGGCAGGGAACTAAGTACCTAAAGGGATGAGGCAGCCAGTGTCCTGTTGAAGCACGGGAAGGGAGAGGTGTAGTTAAAGGGGCAGTGCGCCCAGTTTTGTGTTAGAGCTTCTTTCTTTCCTTTTCTTTTGATTTTGTTGTTCCCCAAGCTCCAGGGGTATCTGAGAGTAGCGGACCTGCATGTAGGCTAGGTAGTGTTGGGGGGGCCTGAGTAGGACCCGGTCGAGGGTCCCAGGAGCGAGACGCCGACCAGCCTGATACTGCTACACAGGAGGCATGAGGCTGGGGTATAGGGGTGGCAGAGCCCCATGAGTAACCGCTGGGAGGAACCTCGGGTCTACAAGCAAACCTGATGAACGGCCCCGGACACTGAAGTCAACAAGTCATGGCAGGCGAACACGGAGTTAAGGATTCGGGTGGAAGTCGCTAGCTCAGACAGAGGCCATGAGGCACATAACATCAATCACCCAAGTGAGAGTGGCACAAGAGCGACTGGTTGAGGTCTGGCGGCTACAAAGAGAAATTCAATATTTACAATAGAATTAGTATGTGACACCATATACAATAACTTGTAATCAACACATTGCACTACTTTGAGGGACTGCAAAACATAAAACAGGTAACTGGGAACTCAGTACAGGTGACCCACAGCAGGTAATCATTAAGCCCCCCTGAAAAGATAAACATTAACACCCTGGAAAGGTAAGTCAAAGTATTAACATAATAAACACATATAAGCATCAACTTAGATAAACCCAGGTAAGCTGAGGTAGCAATACAATAGACATACACAGGCAACAATACAGGTAAGTTCAGGTAATAGGCAATAAGCAGATATAGGCAATGAAACAGGTAAACCAATACAAACCCCCTTAAGGAATACCCATAACTATACTAAGATCAACAATACAAAACAACATCAATCACAAAACATGAGGTGCAATCAGCACCCCATGAGGTGTTCCCTGGATGCCCTCTCCTTTAGGGCCCAGGATGTGGACATGGCCCCTACCTCCACAATGGAGCAGAGTTGTGGAGGCTGCAGACTCTCCCCTCCCAAGGCTGCCTCCCCTGTGGGACCCACTTTCCCAGCAACTCATGCTCCCACTCAGAAGCAGACAAGGTTCATCCCCTAATGGCCAGTCCTGCAAGAGCCTCTCTCCAGCAGTGCCTCTGGCTCCTCTCGATGGCTTGGTGCCCTGCTCTGGACATCTACAGTCCTACAGGAGCTGAGCCCTTACTGGCTCCAGTTCCCCAGTCTCACACCAGGGGCCTTTCCCCTTCCTGGGCCCTGTTCTGAGCACCAGGGCTCTTTTAGTTTAATGCTGAGCCATGCTGCAGGGCTCTGGCTACCTGGCCTAGAGCCAGGGCTAACTTGAGCAGCCTCAAGCCACTCTCGAGGTTGACTCTCCATGTGCCAATCTGTGCACCATGTGGGGCCTGAGCAGCCTTGCGCTGCTCCCAGGGCCGGCTCTCTGTGCGCTGATCCATGCACCGCCCCATCCAGTTACTTGCTGGGTTCACTGACTCAAGCTATCTTGAGCGGTTCCCAGAACCTGAGCACTATGCACCAATCTGCACACCATTGAGGCTCAGGCGGGGTCCCAATGATGGCCTTCTCTGGAGCTCCTCTCTCCTTGCCGTCCCTTGCCACATATGTCCAGCATGCTAAGCATACTAGACTTTTATTTACACTGAAGGCCCTGCCTCTAAGTCCACCAGAGCTGCAAAGTGTGGTCTTCAATCAAGTCCAGGGGCTCTTCACCCCCTCACCTCCCAGCAAGGGCAGGGCAAGCCCCTCCCCACTGTTACTTGATTGTAACAGTTCCACAAATCTGAAGTGTCTTTCTCCAAGCCTGGCTTGCTGGGCAAAAGTGGTGAGCCCACCACAGCTACAATCACGATCCACAGCTTTACTTCCACTTTTCCCGCTTGGTTGCAAACAACACCAGAGAGATTAGGTCCTCACTTCTCCTTTTATTTTCCTCTTTTTGCAGGTCCCTGCTTCCTGCCTCAGTCCCACAAAGAGTTTCTCTTGTCAGACCCACCAGGTAAGTGCTCACAGGTTTCTTGCTCCTTTTCCTCTCACCGATCTCTCACCACACTTCATTCACCCAGTGAGTTAGGCTTGGCTGCATTGGCTCTCTCTGTCCCGATCTGTTCCTACTCATGCTGGCCATGCCCTCTCCCATCTCTCTGTGTGCCCCTGGGGGCACTCTGCTGCCCTTGAAGTCTTCCCTTTTGTAACTCCCTGACTCTAATCTACTGTGCCCATTTACCCGGTGTATGATGAGGCACTGCCTCATACCAGTGTCTGTGCCCTTCTGTGACCTGGCTTCCCTCTCCTCTTGGGAGAATAGCCCTACTAAGGAACAGGGTTGAATATCACCCTGTTACACATGGTAATTACCACACTCAAGCAGACTTCAGCATCTCATGTTTCAGCAACCCCACACTGAAAAATGGAGGCAGGGGTGCTTTAACTAAAGCTTATTCAATAAGCTTTAGTTAAAGCACCCCCCTCCACCATTTTCCACAATGAGGATGTTGCTACACAAGACACTCTGGGTACTTTAATTAGAGTGGCTGTTGGAGCCTCTCTAACAAAAGCATCCCCGCAACACCACCAATTCCTGGAGCACTTGTATAAATTCCCAGTGTCATTAGTGTATTGGACTTGATGGAAAATCTAGATAGAATTAAAACGAAACTCAGGTTTATAGCAACCCAGCTTCAGCTTTCAATTCAGAATTGCTTTTGTACCTTTCTAGGGGCTTAATCTAATATGATTAATCAATGAAGAACAAAGCAAAATAGTCTACAAGTTGATAGCATTAGTCTATCATTCTTTTAAGAGCTAGATAAATTCAGGTTCTCTGTAAAAAAGATGAACCCAAAGGCATTTGCTTGATTAACTGTCTGTCCATAACACAAAACCAAGTCAGAAAGCTTTTCCAGGCTTAAAACTCAATTGATATGCAGTTTGGGAAAGATGTTGTATGAAAATAAGTCAATGCAATAAACAAATTCACATATACATTCCTGTTAGTAATGCCATTAGTATTAGCACTGCTATGTATGGTAGTTTGAAGCAAAACACACATCAAGTTACGAATGTTATTTACCTTCCTTCTGTATAGAAGAAAACCCATCACTATGGCTTGAATGAAATGCAATTATTCCATTTTGATATTAGTTATTTCTTGGTCTTAACTTGCTAAAGATTCTTAAAGTTATTTTCATGTAAGAAAAGAGTAATAGCTGTGAAAGGTAGTCAGCTTGACAGCTCGCTCTTCAACAGTAAACCAAGATAGGTATGTTTGTTATACATTATGCCAACTTTATAAAACTAAACAGATATTAGACTGACAGTTTATGTAACTAAATAAGAAGTCCCCTTTTAAGTCAAGGGTGTATGAAAAGCAAGGAGAGGCATCTTTCCAAGCATGTAATACTGCTGTAATCCAATTTGGCTGGCATAAATCCATTTTGCAAGGAGACAAATATTGGATTAACTGAGATATTGATCGTAAAAATACCAAATACACTGTATTGCTCAAATAAAGTTTACAAGTACAAGTTTATGGCTTAATTACTAATATTCCTCATCCTTGTTTTGTTTGAGGAGCTTTTCAAATTCCAAGTGATTTTAGTTTCATGGTATTTGTGAAAAATGCAATACCCAAGAAGTAGGCAAGCTTCACATACTATAAGCACAATTTGTAGCTACCAGGAATTATAACTAGGCTTGCTATAGGCCTGAAGCCCAGGGTTTGCTAATCTTAGAAGTTTGGTTCAACTCCTGTCACACCTAATTAAACTAGCAACTACTGGCCAGCCTGCTGAGAATCAGATCTTGGTACTTTAACAAAGGACACAGATTTTATATTTGTAATGCTTCTTCCATTTCAGCTTTGCACAGTACAGTGATACACAAACACTTCAGTGAAATAAGATTCTGTGTCAGAAGCAACTGTTTTAATACATTATCAGGGAGTACATTTATGGGAAAGAAGGAAAATAGATATTCCAATATTCTTCAGAGTACAGTGAACCTTTTTTGCAGAAATAGAAGGCTTGGTGATTGCCAGCACTGTCTAGTTATGCTGGATGAGTGATAGTTTTACTATATAAAATAAAACACATGCCAAATATTAGGATCACCAAAAAGGAAGCATTGCCTCCATCAGTGATTAAGGCCCTGATCTAATTTATCCCAGGTCTAACTGGATAGGCCTTTCCTACCTTTTAGGCATTAAGTCATTAAGTCCTATCTCATCCTAGACCTGAGTTACTACACATGTTAGTAAATGATCTATTATGGACACTTAGGGCACTTACACATATGCAGGGAGCCTGCTACAGTGCACTGGAAATCCAGCATGTCGGAGCAGACTTGATTAATTGAATCTGCTAAAACATATAAATTGATGCACTCTGGCAGCATTGTGTGTCATGTGTAACAGCAGTGCACCATGCCTCTGCACTGAGAAAATGGTGGCTGTGGGCTTTGAACTAACACTGAGTGATTTTAATTCATGCAACTCACTAATTAAAAGCACCTGGTGTCACGTCAGGAACACCTGTAAAGATGCCCTAGGCAACTAAATCAGCTTAACTTGTAATGCAATCCAATACCATCTAGAAAAGTACACAACCTCTACGTTAGCCCCCAAGCCTTCATTGGAGAAATGCAACAGATGAGCTGGAAAATGCCAGGAAGCCATATGGCTAGAACATACCCAGTAAGTGAGAGACCTTGTTTCTAGGTCCACCTCACAAAAAGCTCCTTGACCTCTCATTTCTCAGGAAAGCACCCCTAACATCAAGCCAGGGAGGAGTCATGGCTAAAAGCATTCTACACTGTCTGAAAACATTTAAAAGCATTTTTATTGCATAGGACAGACAAGATTTATGGGGGCATAAGGACAACATGACTACAGAATTGGACTCCTTTTTTGCAAGAGAGGAAGCTACTGCCCTCACAGGAAACCAGCTGCCCTGCTCCACCTCCAGCGATAGTCATTAAATAAAATGGATGACTTATTTAAAGTACAAAACTCATTAGGGGCAGGAAGCAAGAGCTAGAACCTAAGATTATCTCCCTTCCAGAGTTATATCATTATCCACAAGTAATACTTTCTATCTCTGATTGGTTAGGCATTTTTATTCACCATAATGGAATCATCACCTGCCCTTAGGTATTCATACCTTCATCACATCTCAGTTAGACTACACAGCAATGTGATATACTTGTGCATGATGCCTCCACATACTTAGGAAACCCCAGTTGCTGCAGAACAGTGCAGTACATTTCCTCACAAGCTTTGGTAAACACGTCAAATCTTTTCTTTACAACCTACGCTAGCTTCCCATAGAATACAAAATCAAGTTCAAAGTCTTTTTCCTAAACTTCAAGGTTCTTATTTGCCTTGGCTCAAGGAACATTGCATTGAGACTGGGCATGCCACCAAGAAATATGCCCGGTCCACCTGCACACCAGCTTGCAAATTTGTAAAGAAGATGACTCAATGCAGCCTCCAGCATTCACCCTGGAATACACAGGATAGACAGCCTAAACATGGTGCTTGTCAGAGGTG